>NC_137969.1:218521367-218883169 GCF_963924665.1 Micromys minutus | reverse complement strand
TAATGCTGATGCCCAACCCCATTCTGAATAGGTTGAAAAGTTATTACTGCTTTACTGTCTCCCATTCAGTTATCATTTTATAAAATCAAGGTAGTAGGAATGAGGAATAATTACTGTCCTATGTTAACACTGTTTCTTTCATGTACATTCTTCAGGGCCTCTCTATAGTTGCCCATTGTCCAAGAAGACCATTTCATCAGGACTGTGCCGGGCCGGGTAGCTGAGAGCAGACTGGAGCGGAGAATTCACTCAGATGGAGGTGGCATCCTGAAGAGGGTGGGAAGTGTTGCAGAAGCAGCTTTGCCCCCTACTTTAGTCCATCCTGCCCCAGCTTTGTGGGAAAGATGTGGAAAACAGCCGCATCAGGGAGCACTGTGCTCTTTCCTCGCTAAGGGACACGCCATACTTCTACAAGTACTTACAGGATCATTTCTCTCTTGAGAATAAGGGGGAGAGGCCAGCTGAAAGAAGAGAGGAAAAGCTAACACTTGTGTGTGAGGACAGGAAAGTGAAGACACCTTGGGGACATTTTGTAGGCTCACAAGGGTCTCCTCACCCACAAGGGGAGCTGGAGAGGTGGTGTACATTACCACAAGAGCCTGTGGGGTCAGGCAGTGACTCTCCACAGTTGTGAACGGTATCTGGCACTTGTGATTTTTCTGAGAAAAACCAACAGATTTCAAAAGATTCTCATGGAATTCATGATTCATATTCATCCTGTCTCTCTGTCTTTCTCTCTTTCCCTCTCTTCCTCTCTCTCCCCCCTCTGACTTTCTAGGGTCTTATGTAACCCAGGCTGATTTTAAATTTACAAAGTGCCCAAGGATGACCTTACACTTCGAATCCCCCTGCCTCCTGTCCCCTGAGAGGTAGGATTACAGACACATGCTACCATGTCCACTTTACATGATTCTGAAGATTCAACTTGGGACTTCCTGCATACGAGGCAAGCACCCTACCAAAAGTAGCAACACCATCAGCTTCGGCACCCTTTTCGCCCTTTTCGCTTATGATGGGCTCCAACTTGTTCCCAGAGTGAATCTTCAGAGTTCTAAGCTTCGAGCCAGTTTATATCAAGTGCAAGCTACACAATTCAGAGAGTCAGCAATCACTTAGAGTCACTTTCTACAAGAGGCAAAAGAGACAACGGCTACCATCAACCCTCCTTTTCTACACACACTAGCCGAGCGGCACTAAAATCACGTGACTCCTCTTAAGGCCCAGCAGTTTGAAAGCTGAGTCCATCTGAGAACCCAAGCCTCCTGATCCTCCGAGGGCAGGTCTGCACAGGGAGAGGCCACTGCTAGCCAGCAATTGCCTGGGAAAAGCAAGACATTTGCAGCTACAGCGTCAAGAGCTCGGCTGGTTATTTCTAGCTTGCTGAATGTCAAAAATCCAGGCTGTTCCTCAAAGCAGCCTCCACTTGTCAGACCCAATCAAGGCATCAGAGCATCAAGCAGCCAAATCAGCTGCCCCAAGCGCCAGCCTGCAGGCGCCAGTCCAGCCTCTTGCAGTGCACCTGACCCGGGCCCCCGCGGTGCACCTGACTTAATGGAGCTCGCTGCCCAGTTTGCTGTGAGCCCTCTGCCCACGCTCTTGGGGCGCGGCTCCCACCTGCAGCGGGGCGCCTGGTGCTTGAGCAGGCTCAAGTGAAGTCTTGTGCAGCTGTCTGGGTTTCCCCGTGTTGGGGCCAGCTGGAAGTCAGCCCGGAGAGAATGTGACCAGGGGAGCTGGGCTCTGATGCTGAGCCCTGACCCCAGTGAACAGATTACCCTGTCTTTCCTCTGGTCTCTTTTGGAATCGCTTGGCACCTTCCTTTGCTTTGCTTTGTTTTCTTAGAATTGCTCTCATCCCGGACCTCAACCCCCTCAGCTCAAGTTCTTCCCCAGCTCTAAATCACCCAGAATGTTTGTTTCTCCGTACAAATAAAAGCAATACCAAGAGCCACCGAAACCGGAACACTACAAGCTGACTGATACCCTCAGGAGGCTGATAGGTTCCTGGGTGAAGGGCAGACCATGTTTTCCTGTGTTCATTCGCTAATTCGATGGTCATGTTGGACTTTGCTAGGTAATATGGAGTTTCCCTGGGTCGGTCAGCGAATGAATTTTGCAGGTGGAGGGCGATGAGGTTTTCAGGAGAAACACAGCATCTTGTAAGGCCTGCAAGAAGGCAGGGAGGTCAGTGCAAGAGATGAGCTGAGGAGGAGGCCAAGGGGAGTACTTGAGCCAGAGGCAGTGTTGACTGATCCGAAGTGATGCAGGGCTTAGAAGGGAAGCAAGCCACTGGGTATACTTTTCTAGAAGGGACTGGAGGTAGAAGTCCAGGAGGTCCTAGCAGAGAGGCGCCCACTCACTGCTGCAAGCCACCTTCACAAGGGCATGTGCTCTGTTGTCCAGTGACGATTCAAACCATCCGGTTCCCTTTGGCTCACTCCCGTCCTTGTCCTGCTGCCTGATTAGGACTCTTCACCTGGCTGCTCTTGGTTTGGCCTGTGGCGTTGCGTTGGTCTTTGCAAGCTTGCAGGTAGCAGGCAAGGTTGACTGCACTTTCAAGAATTCATTTGCCCATTGACTCAATAAATATTTATGAAGTGTTTGTGTAGAGCCAGGTGGTGTGCTAGTCATCCTAGGCTTACAAATGGGAGCACACACGTGCTTCCTGTTCCCAGTATTTGTGTCTGGCAGTTCCCAACTTAATATTGCATGAAAATTATCAGGAAAGGTTTTTTTGTTTTTGTTTTTAAATATAGCCGACTGGGCTATCCCCCAGTCTGACCGAATCTGAACATTTGACAGTATGCTATTTGAAACTTTACACTGTATCATTAAAACTCTGCCCCAGGTAATTTTATTGGGTCAGAACCACCCATCTTTAGAGGAGTGCTGTTTACTTTCCTGTTGCAGAACAGATAAAGGAGAACAAACCCAGGGTCTGGCCACCCTCTGAGGGACCCCAGGCAGGGTCAGTCCTCCATACCTGGAGGTCTTCCTGGAGTTTGAGGATTCCCATTTCAGTTCCTTGTTAAAGACTATTCCTCCAAATTTGATCAAGTATTTATCAGATAAGAATGAGATGAGCTATACAGGCCAGTACTGTTGACACACACACACACACACACACACACACACACACACACACACACTCTTCAGGCAGTACCTGATCTGAAGAAGCCCAGGTTAGATCTACCCATATAGTTGAGCATATTCAGCAAGGAGAATAATTAGGCAGTCTGAGCTAAATGAAGCCCTTAGACTAGGGCTAATCAACCTCAGAGGCTTAACATTTTTCAGCATGTTCCTCTTGTAGAGTAGGAAGTAGAGAGTCCATGACCTAAGTGACTTGACAGGGGTGTATGTGCAGAGGTGACCACACCACTGCCTCCTCTAGTTTTCCTGGCATGGCCATGGTAGAGCTAAGGAGAAAGTCAGGATTCTGTGAAGTCCACAGGCTGACTGGCCGAGGGGCAGCAGGGGGTTCTCGAACCCTTTAGCTGCCAACACAACTGCTTGGAGGTCAAGGCAAGCAGGGACCGGCTGGTCCCAGTCCCGAGGTACTGCCTGAGTAGGCTAGAATGGAGTCTGACCGTTTACAGTTCTAATGTTTCCAGGTCTGGCTGATGAGGGATGCTGAGTGGGCCTCACCTCAACAGCCAAAAGTAGACGAGGATATGCAGTGAGCACAGGCAGGCTGGAGGGAGGGCAAGGTTCAGGACAGTGGTTCTCAACCTTCCATCTGCTGCGACCCTTTAGTACAGTTCCTCATACTGGGGTGACCCCCAACCATAAAGGTTTCTTTATTGCTACTCCATAGCTGTCATTTTGCTACTGTTACAAGTCATAATGTAAATATCTGTGTTTACCCGTGGTCTTAGGTGACTCCTGCAAAAGGACAGGTTGACCCCAAAGGGGTCACGATCTACAGGTTGAGAACAGCCGGTTAACGGTGACACTGGTGTAGGCTCTTCAGAGGTTCTTTTTCCTCTACTTCCATCTCCTCTAACCTTGGGCTTCTTAGATGGTTCCTCGTACCATTTATATTCTTACGTTTTCTGGGGAAATGCGGGTTCTGACCCATAGCTCAGGCCAAAGTTAGCGGTTTCAGGGTCTTCTCTGGGTCTGACATTAAGAGGAAGCCAGAGTCAGTCCCTCTTGCTCGTGCTCTTGGTCTGTGTGTCCCTTGTTCAGACTGCAGCAGGACATGTAGAGCAGGCCAGCAGTTCCAGGGGAACACAAATGGCTACCTCATCAGGAGACCAACTTAAAGGCGTCTCAGACCTTTCTGGCTCTGCAGGTACAGGGTGGAGTCACAGTGAACCTAGTACCAATGTTGCTCTCTCATCTGTGGAGACTTCCATCTGTTTTTACTGTTTCAACCTCCAGACAAGGGAGTTACCAACCCCATGATTTTCTCTATCAAAAGCTGGAAAATATTTCTAAGAGCCCCAGGTGGAGCCTGAAACCTAGAGGCTCCTCCTTCCGATCCCTTTCCTGCTCCCTAGTTGTGGGCTTAGAATATCTGCAAGGAGTCTCTGCATCCCTTCCAGTAAAGCCTGTACGTGGCTGGCACATGGACCTCTCCCTGGAGAGGACATGGGTGAGGCCGTGGACACGCTTCCTGAAGCCACAAGAAAGAGAAGGCTGCTGATTCATCAGCAGCTGCTTCCTGGAATTACAATGCCAGGCTGCACTGAATAGTATTTTTCCAAAGTGATGTGAGCTGTTGCAACATTCCTGCTGGTCCCCATTGGACCTTCCTGTAACTCAAACCAGAGAGTTACCCAAGCCAGAATTCCTGAGCAGCAGAGCACAGGACTCCTGACACGATGTTTCCAGCCTTCAGATTCCTCTTGGGAGCAGGAGTTCATCTCTTCCAGAGCCTCTGCATATCATCGTCCAGGGCCAGGCGTTTGTCTGGTAGGCCACAGAGTCATGAGGAAGTGGTATGAGGCATGGAGACGGCTGGGACACTGGCCTTTGCAGATTCTCTTAACAGAAGGGTCAGCTGAGGAAGGAGCAAGCCCCACGTGTCACAAAGATGCTTTCTCAGTTCCTATCCTACTCTTGACTCTCGTCTGACACAGAAAGCTACCGTGACCTACACTGAACCAGTCCGGGCTCTTCTCCGAGATATGGCCCTGGTTTGGAAATGCCTCTGTTTTATCTTGGTATCTATGTATCTCCATGCAGAGCCTGCTGCCTCTGTGGGATAGTGGTTTTCATTAAAACCTCATGGATGGCAGTGAGAAGTGTGCAGGGAGCAAGAACGAATTCCAGATTTTTCCTGATGCCCCTCCCATACAAAAATGAGCATAAAAAGAAAACAGACACATAAAAGAGGTTCTAAAATGCTTTTGTTTTTTGAGACATGTTCTCAGATAGCCCAGGCTAGCCTTGGGCTGATTATTTGGTCAAGGATGATCATCCTGCCTCCACTCCTGGAGGGCTGGAATTATAGGTATGCATTACAGCACCCAGTTTTATACTGTGCTGGGATAAAAAAAAAAAAAAAAAAACAAGGGTTTTTGTTTGTAATAGACAACTAGGCTACCCCACAGTTCCTGGTTTTTCATACATTATTCTTTTCTAGCAAGTAAAAAAATTAATGGGAGTAGAGGATTCTGGGAATAAAGCAGATGGAACCAAGAGATGGGGCCTGCTCTTAGAAGCACTGATTAGACTCTGCCCTAATCTAATGATAAAGAAAAATTACCACCCCTTCCCTTTCTCCTTCCCTCTCTTCCTCCTTCCTTGATTGATGCTTTTAGTTTCTTCAGACAGAGAAACACTAAGCTGAGGCCCTGCTTTGGGAGATACCAAGAAGGCTCATTGGGTAAAGGCCTTGTCTTCAAGCCTGAAGACCTGAGTTTGATACTTGGTATCCACATGGTAAAATGAGATAACAGATTTCTGCAAGAGGCCTTCTCACCTTCTCACATGAGCAAGCAATGACATGTATACACACACACACACACACACACACACACACACTTTTTTAAGAAATAAAACTTCTAAAAAATCCTTCATGCAAAAATTAACTACAATTTGTAATGAGAGTTAGAGGTTTACAACCTCTAACAGTCTTATCGTCTTCAGTCTTATTTTTCCTCTTCACAGTCTTATCAGGTGGTTGATAATATCCCCACTCCCTGGACATTAAGTACTGTTGGCCTCATGGATTTTGTGTAAGAAACATTCAATCTATTTTATCATTTAAATGATGAGGGTAAAGGTTAGGATACAGCAGGGCAAAAGCACAGTGAGGTTTTATACCTATGTCTCCTGACTCTCAAGTTCATATTCTTTAGAGCCCATAGCATGCACTTGGCAGCTGCCCCTGGCAGTCCCTGAAATCAAGGCCATCTCCAGAAGCAAGCCCTTGGAATTCCGATTGCACACTAGCATTCTGAGAAGGCAGTGAGCCAGCAGAGAGGTCTGTTGTGCCCGTGACTCTGCAGAGCTTATCTGCAGCACATGATGCTCCTCACAGGGCCTGGTCTGGTGCTTTAATGGGGTGCAAGATGAAGAGAGAAGCTCCCTTAGGCCATGTCTTACCTTGAGGTGGGTGGTGAAATCTTTAACTCTCTCCTTCCCACCCTTTACTTCAGAACAATTTCCTCAATGCTTCATCCAAGACCTCATCCCAAACAGCTGGGTGTCTTACCTCTAAGAACACCCCCTTTTTAATTTTAGTTGTGTTGAGAATTTCTTCTGTAAGTACTATATTTACATCTTCCTCCCCTCCCTCTCCTCCTGCCAACTTGTTCTGTGTCCCCACCCCAGTTCATAATCTCTTCTTCTATAACTATTATTACTACACACACACACACACACACACACACACACACACTTTACTGAGTCCATTTAGTGTTACTCTTACATATGTGTATGTTTAGGGTTGACCACTTGAAATTGGAAAACCCACTTCCAGGAGCTTGTCCCTGGAGAAACCTCTTTCATCTTCTCTTAGAAGACATTGGTTGCCTGTAACTCTTCATCTTGTGGTGATGCCTTGTAAAATTTACCTCATCCCCACTGGCATCTCCACTGAGATTGTCAACATGTAGGTATTCAAGGCAGCCATTAGTATTGGGACTCCATGACTATCCCTGTCATGTTTAAAAGACCCAGTCTAGCAGAGGACTTTCTGGTCCCTGTGGTTCTTAGAATCGTTTTGTTCCCTCCTCTGCAATGTCTCTGGAGTCTCGGGTACAGGATTGCATTGTAGATATACTTATTGGGCAAGGCACCCCCTAAGGCCACTGATTCTCTGCATTTGACCAGTGTGCATCTTTGTAATGGTCGACATTGGCTGCAAGAGAAAGCTTCTTCAGTGAGGCTGGGAGGCACACATATCATGCCACCAACTCTGCAGCAAGTCTAACTAGTAGCTGCAAATGTAGACCATGGGCAATGCTCCTGACACGGTTCCGTCATCTCTTCACACTCTGCCATCTTTGACTTGGTTCCATCCTTGTTCTCTGGAAGAAAGAGCCCCTGGAGCCAGCTCCAGGAAGCTAAGCCATAATTTATCCAAGATTTAGTCTTGAAGTCTCCAGTTCTAGGTTGTGGCTGCACACTGGAACCATTTGGAGAACTTTCGTAATCTCACATTCCGGGTCAGGAGCTCCCTGAAATGCTATGACTTGCTCTCATTTTTTCTGTCTAATAATTAGTGTTAGGTAGGTCTTGTGGTGATAAACTGGCCATGGGCCATGAGGACAAAGCAGGAAGATGTGTGATTCAAAAGGAATGCTCTTTGCCTCTGGTACTTGTTGAAATGTGTACCCAGGAGAGGGAGTTTAGTTCAGTAAGTAATGAAGGCATTATCTCATTTGGTCCTCACAGTATCCTCTCAGGAGATTAGTACTTTCATTTTATAAACAAGGAAACAAAGGTCCCCAGTGGTTTCCATATCTAGTCTCTGCCAGGCCCACTGGCAACAGCTGGTAAAGTGGAGCCAGGCTAAACCCAGTTCTGCCTGGGATGTAAATGCCTTTTATTTGACCATAGTGCCTCTGTTCATTGCTGCTTACCAGAGCATAATTTTCTCACTACTTGATTTCCAGAGATGTGCTGTTGGGCTTTCTCAAGCTAGAGTGGGGCAAGTGCACACCCCGGACCTTTAATGCTAAAATCCATGTTTTCCTTCAGTCCCAGAAAAGGATTTTCTTCCAACATACACCTCCTCAAACGGATCTTTACCCTGGAGTTCTGCACCGGCTGGAAGGTGCTTAACTCTTATTCCTAGAAGTCAGACAAGCACCATAATCAACAAACAAATGGGTGTGGACCTCAGGAGTTTCCTAACATCCATAGAAGGCTAATTCTGTGAACAGAATCCCAGGAGACACCTCGTTCACTCTGGGGGCTGGGAGCCCTTGCTGTGTGCTTGATTTCTTTGCTGAGAATTTCATATACACTTGCTGAGCTCCTTCACAGTGCTGAGTCTGGACTCATGACTTGTGGTACAGTGTAGCAGCAGGGTTTGGACACACGGCCAGCGAAAACATGATGTAGAGCCAATTCCAGGCTCGCCTGGGTAGACAGTGCAGTTGTGGTGTGTTTGCAAAGCCTATTTCAGACTGTGGCATGCTAGTTTCTAAGAGACTGGGAAAGTGTTCCTGTCTGTCATTGTCATCCAGGACACAGACTGCACATGCCTACTGATGACAAACTCCTTATCTCAGAAGGATGCCCATCAGACATTTGGGCATCTCTTTGTGAAAACACTCACTTTTTGTATGAATGCAAACTCCATCACCCTTATTGTATCCTAATGTGCTCCAGTTCTAAGTCCAGGGTTTATATCATTAAGCCAGTCTCTTTTGTGTGTCAATCATCTTTCTGTTGACATGACGAAAACCCTGAGATAAATCAAAGTCCTAAAGAGGAAAAGTTTGTTTTTATTCATATTTTCAGAAGTTCCGATCCATGGTCTCTCGGCCTGCTGCTCTGCTTGGTATATCACAGCCAAAGTCCATGGTAGACGAGTCCTGGAAGCAAGGAACAAAGAGAGGTGGGAAGGAACTAGGGTCCCAATGCTCACATTAAGAGCATATTATCAATAATCTAACTTCCTTTCATGGGCCTCACCTCCTCATGTCCCAACAGCACCAACTTGGGGACAGATCGTGGGAAAACCACAGAGCCAGGCTGAGCGTCCCATGAATGCAGTACCAGCATCTCAAGAGGAAAGGTAAGAGGATCCTAATCTTGGGCTACCTAGTAAGACACTGTCAGAAATAGCCAAAACACAGCGGGCAGATAACGTTATAGAAACAAAAGCTGGTCATAGTCTCTGTAGCATTAAAAAAATTAGTAACAACAATAGCAATTATTCCTAGCTTACTGAAAATACACTTCAAGGGGTGTCTGTGAGCTCATGCTAATCACCCAGGAGTCTGTCATCTACTGTCATTAACACTCACTGGGGAAAAGGACCTGCTGCCAGCACAGAAGCTGTTCCTGCTTGCAAGCATTTTAACACCATTGTGCTCTCTGGTCCTGGTCTCTTAAGGACTCTCCTGAAACTTTCCCCATCCAGATGGTCCTGAGTCCCCAAAGGGGTCACTTGAGATTTTAGGCCTTAAGGTGGTAGGGAAATGATACCCACACAACAGAAACTGTAACTGGACTTTTGAATTTTAGTCCTTTCACAAGCATGTAGCACATTTTCATCTGACTCTGAGCCATGGCAGTGAGCCGCACTTGTCAGCCGTGTGGCCAGCCAGTGCAGAGTGTGAAGCTGTGACGTTTGGGAGGTTAGGTGGCTTAAATGCCCTTCGGACTTAGAGTATTTTCAATCTATAATGGACTTATTCGTGACCAGCCCCTTCCTAAGTCAAGCATTTGTATGTGGTTGTGACATCAGCCTGTCCCTCTTCTGAGGCTATCCCTAGAAAGTGCTCACTTAGGTTTTGTGCCCTTTGCTCCTGCCTTCAACCAGATCACTTTCCTGGATCATGATGCAGCTTCTTCCTCCACTATGGTACCTCGTGTGGAATTCACATTCCTCGACATAGTCAAACCAAAGCAACGCTCAGTGGGCTCTGCCTTCGGGTTCACTTGAGACACGATACTTGCCCCTCAGGAGGATGGCGTGCTAGTCTTTAGCTGGTACCCACAGACTCCTGTTGCATTTTTATTAGGACTCACATTTGTAGTAACAATGACTATCTTTCCCTTGCTGTGTCCCTATAATTTAGAAAGAGGTAAATATTAGTAATATCTGACGAATATATTTTTGTTCCGACTAATTATCTTGTCTGTTCTTTCAAGCCTTAGAGTTACCATCTTCTCCTAACACAAGGAACTGTCTCTGATCCAAATGTCATTTGCTTACTAGTTAGATTTTTCCCAGCACAGATGATAACCTGCATTTGTATCTGAAAAAGCTTATTAGATAAGGACAAGGTGGAAGCAATAATCTTAACAAAGATGCCTTGCTGTCCAGTAGGCTTGGGTAGAAAATATAAATTAGAAGCTGAAGGCCTGACTCAGTGGGAAAAGCACACGCTGCTTTTACTGTTGGAACTGTTCAGTTCCCCACACCCATATTAGGTGGCTTACAGGTAACTCCAGCTCCTGGGAAATGCATTGCTCTCTTCTGGCCTCTGTGGATAGCTGCACACATGTGCACATAAATACATGCAGACATGTGCCTATAAAGGAAAAGAATATAAAATCTTAAAAATATTATGTTATATCCAGGACATTCCAGGAATACAGGATTTATTTACTTACCTTACTTAGAGTCATTCAAAGTCTTCCAAGAACTAGAATATGTCTGGGATATAGTAATTACTCAGTGAATCCCAGTTAAATGCTACACTCTCCTTCAGGATGCCCATGGTAAGGAGGCTCCATGACCCTCTGGGCTCACTGGCTCTTATTTATATTATGTTTAGTTATTGTTAGAACTTAAAGTGGCACGTGTCTGGAAAGGGTCTGCCATGAGATTACTCCCCAGAGGTGCTTTACTGGAATAAAGAGCCTCATGACACTGACTTGGGGGATCATTAAAAACACAGGGCATTGTGCCATAGGCCACACGATCGGGCCTTTATCAGAAAGAGAGTGCACTCCTTTCAGTTTCCCAGAAGGAACCTCCTTACCACGGGCATCCTGAAGCAGAGCATAGCATGACAGGCATCCCGAAGGAACAGGTTTCCAAATCCCTGGGACAAGGTGGGTTTCGTTTCCCGACTGAGAGGCGGACAGCCTTCCCATCGCATCCAGCCTAACTTGTCTTACCAGCATGGACTATAAACTTATCTGCAAGGGGGAAGGGCTGTAAACCAGAGCTCAACATGTCTTTTTTTTTGGCATCAACACTATCTGTGTTCTGAGGGAGGGAGGGAGGGAGGAAGGAAGAGAGAGAGAGAGAGAGAGAGAGAGAGAGAGAGAGAGAGAGAGAGAGAGAGAAAGATTGTAATTTAACAGATCTAACAGTCATGATATTGAAAGCGTGAAGTCTCAAGTAGGATTAAAGGGAGGATTAAAATTTGTTTTAATCCAAGGATGGCAGCGCTATCTCAGGCCTAAAGGCTCACTGTCATAAACTGATCTTAACCTGTTAACTGCCACACCCTGGTACCGTTGCTCTTTTAACCCACGTTTACCACAAAGAAATGAGTTGAGACTTGGTTATTTATGTTATTAAAATTCACCTACAGAAAGCATACCATCCATCCTTGACAAACCAGTCCAGGGATCATCAAAGAAAAACAGAAATGAGATTAGGATCAGGGGCATGTCCCAGTGGTTTCAAATGTCTGGTGCCAGTCCTGATGAGTCTGATCCTCAGAGCCCACATGGTGGAAGGAGAGAACCAACCTCCCCAAGCTGTCCTCAGATCTCCACACTTGAACCATGGAAAGCATCAGACCCACCTCTCCACCACAATGATGAAATATGTAAATGTAGCTTTTGAAATCCTACTGATCAAGATCTCTTCCAGCTTTTCAGTAACATTGATGAAATAATTCTTATCTTTCGAATTCTTAGCAACATTCATCTGAATGCCTCCTAGCACCCTGTCCCTGGGCTACAGGTCACCTTATCAACGGATACCTCACCTTAGAGCTGTAGTTCTCTACCTTCCTAAAGCTGCAACCCTTTAACACAGTCCATCAATGCGGTGACCCCCAACCATAAGTTATTTTTGTTGCTACTCCGTTATCTTGATTTTGCTACTGTGATGGACTATAATGGAAGCATCTGCTATGCAGGATATCTGACCTGTGACCCCTGTGAAAGGGTCGTTTGAGAACTGCTGTCGGAGAGGAAGGGCAGGCACACTGGAGTCCCTGCTCTCCTGGCAACCACTCCGCTTGTATCTGCTCCTGAGAGAGCTTGGGTTTGTTGTGATCATCTTAAGCCTGTCAGTCCCCTTTCCCTTCTGTGCATGGGGGATCCTGAGGAATAGAAAAAGCAGCTATGAGCTTCTGGTGAGTGTGTGGCTAAGGGAATGAGTGATTTGTGTGTGTCTAAAAAAGAACCTTGAGACCAGGAGAGCACAGAGTGCATGTGGAGACAAGATAAGGCACAATGATTGCCCAGAGGTGGACAAAGAGCAAATCTGAGCGGGGGTTCAACCTGTGACAGGGACATTATCAGTAAGGGTAGAGAGGTTCATTGAGCACAGCCACCTGCTTACTCTTAGCCAGCAGAGCACAAGGCTGGAAGACCTTGAGAGCTCATTCAGGGTATTTTTGGCACTGTCCGGTCAAATGACTACTAGACTGTCCCTGGTTTCTAAATTTGAAATGCCTCTAAAGATTGTTTCCCTTTTGGCAACCCACTCGAACACGTCCACACTTGGTACTGACACAACTTTCCCTTTGTCTCACCCAAATTCTTCTTCTAGCTGCGGCTCAAGCCACAGGAAGAATAAAGTCTCTGTCAGGTAATAACTGCCTTGGTGGCAGAAGGCAGGCAACTGTAGGGATGTGGAATAGCTGTGGCATGTGGTAGGGACACCCAGGGCTGTATAAAGAATCTCCAGAGAGCCTGCTTTAAAGAGAAGTGGGTATAGGTACTGCCATTGGCTTCAGGCCCCTGGATATGTCAAGAGTTACCGAGCATCTTGGATATCTGGGCTTCTGGACACTGGTTGCACATCATGCTGAATGACCATCATAGGGTGCCCAGTCAGTACCAAGGATGAGTGTGGTCCTCATGCTAATTGGTCAGAAGTGAACGAAATGAAATCTTGTAGCTAAGCCTCAAGGACAAATGAATTCCTATCATGTTGGAGAGAAAGGCCACTTAGAAAAACCATGGGAATTTTTTGTTCTGGTTGTTTTAGAGTGAGCTGTGTTTCAAACTTAATAGTAATCCTGCTTGGCAACTGGGCTTGACTCAAAACTCCCCAGAAGGCTTAGTCAATTGAGGAGGCTCTGGAGCCAAGAAAAAGGCATTGGAGGTGGCTCAGCATCCTTGAGATGGGCATCAAGTCTGTGGCCATCTCTCTTGACCATTGTCTGGACCAGCTGGCAGTGACCATAGCCAGCACTGAGCACACTGATGCTTTAATCTGCCCCTGAGGCACTAACACAGGGCAGGCAGCCATTGTCATCCCGACTTCACTGACAAGAACACAAAACTGGGAAACAACTCCCTCTGCTTATGAACACTGAGTGAGTATGGGCTCACCCCATATGTCTGTTCCCCACTAAGCATGCCCTCTTAACTCGGGGGCCTTTTGCCTCACACAGCAGAGAGAAGTGGCTATTCGATGTGTGGGCAGGAGCCCGCCCATAGGGCAATAATGGAAGCAGAAATACGTGGGTAAGGTGGCTGACTTTTCTGAGCCTCAAAGGAAACTCCAGAATAAACACAATGATTTTAAGTCATTTTGATTGGAAAACTGCTCTGAAAACCAAGTTGGGGGAGGCAGAGGAGATAGGAAATGAGAAAGACAGCTGACCAGGAGTAGGAACAGGACAAAAATAGGACGAAACCCAGGGGCACCCTCAGCTTTGGTTTGAAGACAACAGAGTTCTGTTCATAGCTGTGCTCTGGTTTGTACCAGTAAACCTGCTACCCTGCCCAGAGGAACCTGTGACCACAGGGCTCATTTCCAGAAGAACCTATGATGAGTAGACTCATTTCCTGCACAAATGTCTGAGGCTGAATCACACTCTTATCTTCAGATGATATAAAAGGAGGAATATATAACCCAGTGTGCCCATAAAGCCAGGGCATCACAGCCGCTGGTTGCTGTAGGTCAACATTACCAGATGAAGCAATCCAGATAGCCAAGACAAAGAAAGGGGAAAGGTCTTGGGCAGTTGGCTTGGGACGTGGTGAAGAACAAATGTGTAACTGGAATACTGAAGGCACTGCACACCCAATGAAAAGCCACATGTGGCAGACAGTGTTTCAATCCCTACTCTTCTCCTTGCAGGAAAGTCACACTGGATTTGTGGCTATAATTGTGCAGCTGATGCCACCGGCTGCCTGCTGGCTGTACACACCTACCTGCTTCCCACTGCAGCTGTGGCTTTTGCCCCAGCCCATTCAGTGAGAAGGAGGCTGGGAGTTACCAAAAGACAGACCTCCAGGAGGAGGAAACGATTGAAAACTAAAGCTCAGAGGTGAGCCCCAGGAGTTTGAGTGGAGTTTATGGGACCCAATGTGACCCAGACTATTTTCTCTTTCTCCCCTTTTCTGAAAGATGAGGAAACTGAAGTCACTATTGCGTCACCTGGGCCTGCCCCAGTTCCCTGAATCAGGGGTGAGAAGCACCGCCTTTGATTGCAGATTGAGCCATCTCTCCAGGCAGATCTATAGTTCTTCACAGGGGTGAGGATGACGGGGTAAGGATGACTAAGGCCTTCCTGCAGACTGGCAGCTTATTTCCTGCTCCTGTGAACCCCGGACTACACCCTTTTAACTGCTCTCAGAACCCCACAAAGGTAGGGAAATAGAATTCATTAGGGCTAAAAGCAAAGACTCTGGAAATAAAATACTTGGTTCCTATCTCAGCCCTAATGCTTTTATTGTGTAACTTTGGACAAACTATTAAAAAAATGCTTCAGTTTCTCCATCTCTACAACGAACATTGGAGAACTTGATTCATAGGAGCATTGAATAAATAAATGTGCTTAAAATTTGTACAACTGATTTTTACATAAAACAAGCATAAAGACCAAGAAGCCCCACGTCAGAAAGGATTTCCCCCTTTCCCAGCAGACTCTGGGATTAGAATGTGTAGCTTCAGACTTTATACCTAGGTCTGCCCCTTATCCAGGTCAAGACTTTTGGAAACAAATAACTTCAAGTTCTCGGAGCATTTCTGATCTCTGCTGTAGCATTTACTCCAGCTTGCCACACAGACATGGCATGAAGAGCTCCTGAAATGTGCTTAAAAGACCTGCAGGAAGGCTTATAGCTTTTCTATTAACTTAAAGGTGTATTTTTCAACTTTGAACACCCCCAAAGAACTGATGCTGGAGACTGCTACTGCTCAGCTGTCTTCTAATTCCCCTGGGCTGTCTGCATCTTTAGGGATGCCACGATCTGGCCAATCAAATGGCAAGAGAGGTTGCACGTGTTCCTCCGAGGACATGATTAAGAAGCAAACAAGTACCTCCTCTGGCTCTCTTCTTGCTCCATGCACCTTAGGAGTTCTACTTTATAGATGGCACAATTATCAATTATCAATTATCACACAGAAGGCCACAGATATGCACTGTATGTGAAAGATCAATGAATGTTTTGAAGATCTGTTAAGGACCGGCCTGCTACAGCAATACCCAGAAGTCACTGCTCCGATTCAGGGTAAAAGTATGGATCAATGAGGCTGACCACACCCTCCTCAGGGATACAAAGACTTATGCCAACCCTCCTCCTCTCAGGAGTCTGCCTGCAGTTCTGAGTTCTAATAACTGTGAAAAAAGTGTTTCAGTGTGATTAGAAATCTATCCCCTGAGTTGGGCAAGAGAACAAATCATTCTTTTCACAAAAATCTCCTTTTGCTACAAAATGCCTTTATTTCCAGCCAGATAAAATTTTTCAACTGTATATATGGTTACACATGAAAAGGTACACCTTTGTCGTCGGCCTTGTTTAGAAGACCCGTTGTTAATTATTAATGTGTGTATTAAACAACCTTCTTTGTCTCTGGAAACATAAATAGACTGCCAGTGGATCAGCCACACACGTGTTCTCGGATGGGAATGGCGTGGTGTTCTTCACCAAGGAGTCAGCCTGGGATGAAGAATGTGGAGGTGACTCGATTCCACCGGTCAGCAGGTGGCATGCAACGGAAGCCTGCCTGCTGGCTGCACTGCTGTGGTGGTGGCCCTTCTATGAATAGGAGACAAAGAAGGCAGCCCTAGGCCATGTGGAGAGGTCTTTCACAGAATGCAAACGCCACTGGGTGGACCCCAGAGTAAGAGCATCATGGAGGTGACTGTACTGTGTACACTACTCAAGATTATGGCACCTTTTCATTTGACACTCAATAAATATCTAGTTACTGAAAGAAAGAGGAAGAGAGCGGACACTGTCATGGCGTCCAACCTCTGTTCTCAACACTGGGTTTAGGTTGGGAGCTTGAAGGATGCCCACTGTCATCCCTCGAAGCCAGTCAGTCTACTAACAATGCCATTCGTTTCCCTAGAGAGACCTGTAACTTCTTCATCAGCATTTAATCTTTTGCAGACTGCAGTGTTGGCTTAAAGAAGAGTGTAGAGTGCTCTACAGAAAGTCTAGATTTGTCTCTTGAAGTTTAAAAAAAAAAGAAGGCCGTTTGGCTCATAATCTCTAGGACCTCCTGTATTATTCCCAGCATCTCTTCTTTTGGCTTCTGACCTTGACTCCAAGCCTGAATGAGCTGTGGAGACTCGTGGGTTGAGCAGTGCACATCTTTGTAACATTTCATCTCAGTGCCGACGACTGAAATGTACCATGGCTCCCCAGGATTGAGGGGGGCATGAATCTCCTGAGGCTCTGCCCTTCACAGAGTTGTGAACATCTGCTCCGTAAAGGTGGAGGTGCTGTTCTAAGGCCGGTCCTAGGGAATTCCCATAGAAGAAATTTCTGGAAAAAAGAAATCCACCTTCCCCTTTGATTCTCGCTCCCCATAAGGCTATGGTTGCAATTCCGGTGACACATAGGAAAAGTTTCTAAACTCATCCTGGTTAATCATAGGAAGATGTCCCTCATCAATCGGAGTTAAAACTGGCTCTTCTTTTATGAAGTCTGGGTCAAAATTGCTGACATCTTCTCGGGATTTCTGTTAAAGAAAAATGGAAACTGTGGTCAACTTGCATGTACTTGGGGCTTTGGACTCTGGCATGGGACTCAGCCCAGTCTCAAGAGTTCAGAGATCTGCCCTGTAGCCTTGGTCAGTAGCAGCATCTCTGATTCTGATCCCGGCGATTAAGCGATACTTCCTGGCCACTCCACCACGTGTATTATTATGGCCTTTGCCAACTGCCAAGTCACTCATCCCGTGCCCTGCCCTCTAGTCACTGTGTCCTGGAAGTGGGACAGCCTTGGACTGTGAGGCTAAAGAATTAATGTGGCCACCCAGACTTACTTATTACTCACTTGCCCATTAGCCTCCATTTCACTGAGCTGCGGTTTCCCAGCAGGCCTTGCTGAGGGGCAAGCCCACTCACATCTGGCCAGAGGTCGAGTAAACTCATGCTCAGCTCACTTAGTGTTTGCACACATTCTGCACATGTGAGAAGAGGTTCCTGAGTCATTTTCCGGTGTCGTGGGGCTTAGAGCTAAAGTACATAACCTGTTACTGGTCAGAAGCAATGCACCCCACTGGGCTGGAGCTGGTGGGATTCCCTCTGGCTGCAGGACATCCAAGGTCTTACAGGCTGCCAAAGACTAGGCTCCCTCTGTTCGAAAGAGCTGTGTAAACAAAGTCTTTACAAACATACTAAAGAGTTCCTCTGATCTACTTTTAGCCTGCCTTCTTTGTCCTTCTGCTCTGGATCCATTGATGCTCAAAGTCTGTGAGCCGGGCCACTCTCAGGCTTGGTGGCTTAGATTGCTACCGTTGCTGTCCTCTGCACTTCTCCAAAGGGCCTGAGTCCTCTGTCACCGTAGCTATGCCAAGATGTGTAGGACAAAAAGCCAGGCTCAGTGAAGGAGCACCTGGCATCTTCTCTACTATCTTAGGGTGTGGGAGAGGCACAAATGGTGCCCCCAAGAATATGGGAAAACTGAGAGGGATAATGACATCATTTATTAGAATCTTCTAGGGAAACTTAAAGCAGATTAGGTGTATTAGATGCTGGGGTATTTTTATTATTCAGTTTCAGGGAGGGCAGAGCTAGCACAAGTGAGAGGGAAAAAACTTTGTGATAAATAGTCAACACATGGAGAGACACTGTCTCGGGTCCAACCTGCCCAGTCTCACTCTGCAGCAGGGGCTGGCCAACCTTCACTCGGACATTGCATAGGAGATACCAGCTTTCCTATGGACTTTGGTCATCTGGAGAAAGGGGAGAGTCTGTTACAGTAATCGTGTTCCACTTACGATTCTGGGTCGGAACGGTGGTTCTAGCTGGCGATGGTTCAGCTGGACCCAGTCGATCTCCTTAAAGAAAGGATGTCTCAAGATCTCCTTCTCGCCTCCCTGAGTCAGGCTGCCCAAGCGCATGGTGGGGTTCTTGGTCATAAACTGTGAGAGTGGAGGAGAGAGAGAGACCATTATTCATCCATCCATCTATCCATCCATTCTTTCTCTCTCTCTCATTCATTCATTCATTCATTCATTCATATACAGCTGTCTCCCAGGACAGCAGGCACCAGCCCTGGCAAAGACCCTTCTGGGAGGTTTTTTGGCTGATCTTGCTTCACACGCTGGATTTTCCATCCTGGGCAGTGTGAATCATGCCTTAACACAGACTGACTGGGTGGATTTTTGGCCTTCCTCACTGCCATTTCAGGAACGGCCACTAAAGGAGGCTGAAGGGTCCAATTTTCTTTTCTGTAAATTGATATTTTTCTTTCCTCTCCAGAGAAAGGAACTGGTGTGCCTTTCCCCAGCACGGCAGCTGTGGACAGCAAGCAGACTGACTAGGGGCTGCTTTGGGGAACAGCTGCACCATTGTTCCAGCTGCGCAGCTGGCCAGGGTTCCTGCGTGCTCCTAAGACCACAGACAAGAGAGAGTCGTTGTCCAGAGCTCTATAAAATGTCAGCAGGGTGAAAAACTCTAGAAACTTTGGTGTCCTGTTCCAGGAAAAATGAAAGTTGGTTGCTTGTCTTTCTATGGCTACAATATTAGAGTTCATGATGAACCTTTTCTGCCTTCAAGATGCCCTTCTTCCATTTTGGAACCGGCTCCTGGGGTGAGAATGTGTGTCCACACAGACCAGAGCTAAAACAAAATGCTGACATTCAAGTGCTGTTCGTACACAAATATTCCATCTTCATATAAATCGGAAGACATTCTTTGTGCTCAGCTCCTAGGCATTTCGGGCTAACTCCCCTTATTACAAGCAGTCTCAATGTTTTAATTATTTACTAATGGAGGACCCAGGATATTTCACTTTTCAGAGCCAGAATATCATTTTAATTTCAAGTGATTTTTCATTTTTTCAAAGAGCTAAGTATGAATAAAGAGATTTGTTTGGATTGGGCAGAGTAGTAGCCCAACCATAATGTCTATAATCCCTTTGAAGCTGAGGCAGGAGGATGGTGGATTCTAAGTCAGCCTGGGCTATAATAATGTAAGGCCTTGTCTCAAAAACAAAGCAATAAAACAGGCAGCTTTGCTACAGTTTAGAGAGAGTGCTTACCTAGCACAAAGGGGTGCTGAATTTTACCCCAGAATCATGTGAAACCAACAAAGCAAAAAGGTTGTTGTGTACTTTTAAAAAAATATTTATTTTATGTACATGAATACCCTGTAGTTTTTTCAGAGACACCAGAAGAAGGCATCGGATCCCATTACAGATGGTTGTGAACCACCATGTGGTTGCTGGGAATTGAACTCAGGACCTTTGGAAGAGCCGTTGGTGCTCTTAACCACTGAGCCATCTCTCCAGCCTGCTTGTTGTGGTTTTAATTAAACCAAGTTACTTTTAAGTTTCTTTGTGCATTTCCAAGCTCAATGTCCAGTGCTGGGGATTAAACCCAGGGCCTTGTGGGCGAGAGGTGAGTACCACACCTCTGAGCCACACCTCTGGACTCTAAATCAAGTCATCTGTAAAGAGACCAATGACAACTTTTGACAGTCACCAAATATCTTTTTCAAGTTGTGACTTGTGAGCATAAAACAAAAGTAATTTTGCATTTATAGAAACTGTTTGGAGCTGAATTTACTGAGAAAATTTAATGATTTTTTTTTTTTCAAAGACAATCTTGTTGCTGATGAAGACGCAGAAGGACAGTGACACCTGGGTCATTCCAGGAAGCCAGAGGTATGACGGTCCCAGCGTTGGTTCAATAGGGCTCAAAATAAAACAAGCATTTGAAGAGGCACAGGTCCAACACAGCCGTAGGATACAATCCCTGATTGACAGGTATCTGCGATTTGAAGGGCTCATTAAGAATTAATAATGAAATTAAAAAAAAAAAAACTTGAGAAAGAAGGACCACAGAAAAAGACCCAGGTGGCTTGTGGGAAACTCCCACACCTACCTGCCAGTGAGGAGAGCAGACACTCTCTTGTGAATGTGTAGGTACCACTTGCTCTCGTAGGAAAGAGGGACAGTGCGGAACTTCAGATGCCAGTGTGGCAGAGGCACTCTTGTCTGACTTTGCTCCGTTTTCCCTGCTCCTGCCACTAACAGTGAGCCTCTCTGGGGCAGAAGCACCATCTAAGGAGGAGCCACCAAAAGTCACAGCAGTGACCTTTCTGAAGAGCACACTTCTAGAACTGGGTCAGGATGAACCGTGGTTGGTAGATACCGTCTTTTGAGGTTCTGATCAAGCCTTTTGAATAATCTTGATTTAATGTTTTAAAAGATTTATTTTATCTTTAATTATGTGCATGTGTGTTTATCTCTGTGTACCTAAGTGTACATAAATTGAGGTGCCAATAGAGGTCAGAGGCATCAGATGCCCCGGAGCTGCAGTTACAGGTGTTGTTGGCTGCCTACATGGGTGCTGGGAACACTCTTAACTGCTGAGCCATCTCTCCAGCACCATAACCCTGTGGGTTTTTTTTAACACCTTGACTGAAGTACCACAACTGTGACAGAAGACTCTGCTACAATCACATTTCTTTGCACACATGCCACCACAACCTTACTCAGAAAACACTTCTGCAACGCTGTCTGCCCAACAAGTGCCTAGTTTTGTTAACACCCTTGTTATTGATTATAAAGCCTGGGATTATGGTTTCTGGAACGCTCCTCATTTGGCCTTTAAGGATTCCCCCAGTGTCAACCTCCCACCATATGCTCATGGTTTACATCCTGGCATGCATGATACCACTGCCATGCCAGATTCTGACTAAGCGCAGGAATCTTTGGAGAGCATCTGTTTATTGTTTGGTTTAATTAAGGGCTTTAGCATCTTGCCAAATCTGGGTGGTTGACATGCTCAGTTTTGTATATGAGATATAAAGCACCCACTCAGGAACAACTAAGCATGTCTACATGGGGTACAAGCTGGGGTTAGATCTCTCAGTGATATGTGAGGGTAAAGAGCTGAAGCTGGGAAGGCAGGCAAGACTGAAGAAAGAGGAAGAGGGAGAGAGAGAGAGAGAGAGAGAGAGAGAGAGAGAGAGAGAGAGAGAGAGAGAGAGAGAGAGAGAGAGAGAGAGAGAGAGAGAGAGAGAGAGAGAGAGAGAGAGAGAGAAGGGGAGGTGGAATGAAAATAACTGAGACCATTTTTCTTAACCCACATTGTGTGGTTGAAAACAATTTCAATTATTTATCACTTAAAATGATAAATAATTCATTTAATTTATCCACTTAAAATGCTGAATTACATGACAGTTACGTTTGGATATGGGACACCTTCCACATTGAGCTTCGACTCTTTCAGAGGAGTGACCTGGGTTTGACTAGTGATGGGCATGGGATTCCCAGGTGGCCATATATACTGCCACCCCCTATTGTCTCATACAGGGCTGGTGTCACTTGCCAACTTTCATGACTTCTGACCTCTGGAACAGAGGAAGAAAGAAGTTCTACCTGGGCATGATGACCAATACCAATAATTCTTAGCATTCAGGAGGCCTAGGCAGTGTGTGTGTGTGTGTGTGTGTGTGTGTGTGTGTGTGTGATATCTAAGATAACTGGAGACATAAATGGGACACAAAGAAACCAGAAACTCTAGAGGGCTGACTATTAAGGCAGGCACCACTGTAAGGAGGGGGTAAGGGGTGTGACTAAGAGTAAGACTTTTTCGGGGAGTAGATCACACTCCTCATATAACTACTCTCTCCAGACATGCAGAGATAAGAGCTAAGAAGATGTTATCAGGCTTCCAGTTTCTGCCTGCTCCAGAGGCTGACCACTCTACCCAGACCACACTGAAAGAGAGTTGGTCTCATGTGAGCGCTGACACATCAGAGAGCAGAGGAGGGTGAAGCCACTGTCAGAATCACCAACACCAGCTAAAACCAGAGATAAGCACACGGCGAGAGGTAAGTCCAAGAACCTAAGCAACAGAAATCAAAGCCACTTGGCATCATCAGAACCTAATTCCCCCACCACAGCAAGTCAGTCCTGGATACACCAACACACTGGAAAAGCAAGATTCTGATTTAAAATCAGAACTCATGATGATGTTAGGGGACTTTAAGAAGGTCATAAATAATTTCCTTAAAGAAATAAAGGACAATACAGGTAAACAGGTAGAAGAGGCCCTTAAAAGGGAAACACGAAAGACAAGAAAACTGGTGAAGAAATTGAACAAAGCCATCCAGGATCTAAATATAAAAATAGAAACAATAAAGAAATAAAAAGGAAGACAACCCTAGAGATAGAAAACTTAGGAAAGAGATCAAGAGTCATAGACACAAGCATCACCAACAGAATACAAGAGATCGAAGAGAGAATCTTGGGCGTAGAAGATACCATAGAAAACACTGACACAACAGTCAAAGAAAATGCAAAATGCAAAAAGCTTCCAACCTAAAACATTCAGAAAATCCAGGACACAATGAGATCAAACCTGATGATAATAGGCATAGAAGAGAGTGAAGATTCCCAACCTAAAGGGCCAGTAAATATCTTCAACAGAAATATAGAAGAAAACTTCCCTAACTTAATGAAAGAGATGCCCGTAAACATACAAGAAGCCTGCAGAACTCCAAATAGATTGTTCCAAATAGATTGCAAGAATTCCAAATAAATTACTCCCATCACATAATAGTCAAAACACCAAATGCACAAAATAAAGAATATTGAAAGCAGTAAGAGAAAAAGGTAAAGTAACCCATGAAGGCTGGCCTATCAGTATCACACCAGACTTCTCAACAGGAACTATGAAAGCTAGATGATGCTGGGCATATGTCATACAGATCCTAAGAGAACACAAATGACAGCCCAGGCTACTGTATCCAGCAAACCTCTCAATTAACATAGATGGAAAAACCAAGATATTCCGTGACAAAACCAAATTTACACAATATCTTTCCACAAATCCTGTACTACAAAGGATATTAAATAGAAAACTCTAACATAAGGAGGAAACTTACACCCTAGGAAAAGCAAGAAAGTAGTCTTCTTTCATCTAGCCCAAAAGAAGATAGCCACACAAACATAATTTCACTTAAAACAATACAAATAACAGGAAACAACAATCATTGGTCCCTAGTATCTCTCAACATCAACAGAGCCAATTACCCAATAAAAAGACATAGACTAACAGGCTGGATATGTAAAGAGGACCCAGCATTTTGATTCATACAAGAAACATACCTCAGTGATAAAGATAGACACTACATCAGAGTAGAAGGCAGGAAAACAATTTTCCAAGCAAATGGTCCCAAGAAACAAGCTGAATAAAATAGATTTTTCAACCAAAAGTTATTAAAAACGATAAGAAAGGACACTTCATACTTGTCAAAGGAAAAATCCACCAAGATGAACTTTCAATTTTGAATATCTATGCTCCCATTGCAAGGGCACCTACATTCATGAAAGAAACCTTACTAAAGCTCAGAGCACACATTGCACTTCACACAATAATAGTGGAAAACTCCAAAACTGCACTCTCATCAATGAACAGATCATGGAAACAGAAATTAAACAGAGACACAGTGAAACTAACAGAAGTTATGAACCAAATGGATTTAACAGACATCTATAGAACATTTCATCCTAAAAGAAAAGCATATACCTTCTTCTCAGCACCTCATAGTATGTTCTCCAAAATTGACCATATAATCAGTCACAAAACAGGCCTCAACAGATACAAGAAGACTAAAACAATCTCATGCATCCTATCAGATCACCATGGACTAAGGCCGGTTTTCAATAACAAAAACGACAGAACGCCCACATACAAATGGAAGCTGAACAACACTCTACTCAACAATAACTTGGTTAAGGAAGAAATAAAGAAAGAAATTGAAGACTTTTTAGAATTTAATGAAAATGAAGGCACAGCATACCCAAACTTATGGGATACAATGAAAACAGTACTAAGAGAAAAACTCGTATCTCTGAGTGCCTCCAAAAAGAAACTGGAGAGAGCATAAAGAAACAGCTTGACAGCACAGCTGAAAGCTCTAGGACAAAAAGAAGCAGATACATCCAAGAGGAGTAGACAGCAGGAAATAAGCAAACTGAGGGCAGAAACTAACCAAGTAGAAACAAAAAGAACTATACAAAGAATCAACAAAACCAGGAGTTGATTCTTTGAGAAAATCAACAAGATAGATAAACCCTTAGCCAGACTAGCTAGAGGGTACAGAGAGAGTATCCAAATTAACAAAATCAGAAATAAAAGAGAGAGATAGTAACAGAAACTGAGGAAATTCAAGAAATCATCAGATCCTACTACAAAGGAGCCTATACTCAACAAAACTGGAAAATCTGGATAAAATGGACAATTTTCTAGACAGATACCAGGTACCAAAGTTAAAATAGGATCAGATAAACTGTCTAAACAGTCCTATAACCCCTAAAGAAATAAAAGCAGTCATTAAAAGCCTCCCAACCAACAAAAGCCCAGAACCAGATGGGTTTAGTGCAGAATTCTATCAGACCTTCATAGAAGACCTAATATCAATGCTCTCCAAACTATTCTACAAAATAGAAAAAAAGGAACACTACCCAATTCCTTCTATGAAGCCACAATTATGCTTCTACCTAAAACACACAAAGACAGAACATAGAAAGAAAACTTCAGATCAATTTCTCTTATGAATATCAATACAAAAATACTCAATAAAATTCTCGAAAACCGAATCTAAGAACACATCAAAATGATCATCCATCACGGTCAAGTAGGCTTTATCCTAGGGATACAGGGATGGTTCAATATACGAAAATCCATCAATGTAATCCACTACATAAACAAACTCCAAGGGGGGGGAACATTATCATCTCATTAGATGCTGAGAAAGTGTTTGACAAAATTTGACACCCCTTCATGTTAAAAGTCTTGGAAAGATTAGGAATTCAAGCCCCAGACCTAAACATAGTAAAAGCATTATACAGCAAACCAGTAGCCAAGATCAAACTAAATGTCATTAAAATCAGGGACTAGAAAAAGATGCCTACTCTCTCCCTACCTATTCAATATAGTACTTGAAGTTCTAGCCAGAGCAATTAGACAACGAAAGTCAGTCAAAGAGGCACAAATTTGAAAGGAAGAAGTCAAACTATCAGTATTTGCAAATGATATGATAATATACTTATATGACCCCAAAAACTCCACCAGAGAACTCCTACAGCTGTTAAACATATTCAGCAAAGTGGCTGGTTATAAAATTAACTCAAACAAATCAGTAGACTTCCTCTATTCAAAGGATAAACAGGCTGAGAAAGAAATTAGGGAATTGACACCCTTCAGAATAGTCCTAAATAATATAAACTATCTTGGTGTGACTTTGACCAAGCAAGTGAAAGATCTGTCTGACAAGAACTTCAAGTGTCTTAAGAAAGAAATTGAAAAAGATCTCAGAAGATGGAAAGATCTCCCATGCTCATGGATTGGAAGAATCAACATTGTAAAAATGGCCATCTTGCCAAAAGCAATCTACAGATTTAATACAATCTTCATCAAAATTTTAATTCAATTCTTCATAGAGTTAGAAAGAGCAATTTGCAAATTCATTTGGAATAACAAAACTCATGACATCGAAAACTATTCTCAACAAAGAACTTCTGGAGGAATCACCATTCCTGGTCTCAAGCTGTGTTACAGAGCAATAGTCATAAAAACTGTTTGGTATTGGTACAGAGACAGGAAGGTAGATCAATGAAATAGAACTGAATATCCAGAAATGAACCCACACACTATGTCAGAAATGACACTATGGTCACTCTATCTTTGACAAAGGAGCTGAAATAATCCAGTGGGGAAAAAAAGAGCATTTTCAACAAATGATGCTGGTCCAAACTGTGATCAGTATGTAGAAGAATGCAAATCAATTCATACGTATCTCCCTGTACAAAGATCAAGTCCAAATAGATCAAGGATCTCCACATAAAACCAGATACACTCAAACTAACAGAAGAAAAAGTGGGGAAGAGCCTTGAATACATTGGCACTGGAGAAAATTTCCTGAACCAAACACCAATGGCTTATGCTCTAAGATCAAGAATTGACAAATGGGACCTCATAAAATTGCAAAGCTCTGTAAGGCAAAGGACATTGTCATTAGGACAAAACAGCAACCAATAAATTTTGAAAAGATCCAGAGATTGCCACCAAACCCAGACAAAATTGCTGATGTCAAGAAGTGCATGCTGACAGGAGCCTAATAAAACTGGCTCCTGAGAGGCTCTGCCAGATCCTGACAAATACAGAGGCAGATGCTTGCAACCAACCAATGAACTGAAAACAGGGTCCTTAATGAAAAAGTTAGAGAAAGAATGGAAGGAGTTGAAGGAGTTTGCAACCCCATATGAACCAAAATATCACCAACTAGAGCTCCCAGGGACTAAAACGCTATTCAAAGAGTACACATGGACAGACCCATGGCTCCAGCTGCACATGTAGCAGAGGATGGCCTTGTTGGGCACGATGAGAGGAGAAGCCCTTGGTCTTGCCAAGGCTCGATGCCCCAGTGTAGAAGAATGTGAGGACAGGGTGATGGGAGGGGGTGGGAAGGTGGTGAACAGGGGAAGGGGGATTCGATAGGGGGTATGGAAGGGAATCCGAGAAAGGGGTAACATCTGAAATGTAAATAAAATATAGCCAATAAGAAAATAAAAAGAAAGAAAAAGAAAAAATGTTATCAGTCTTAGGCCTGACATTGTTCCTAGCACACATCCTACAGGAGGCAGAGCTGGAAGCTTCAGGGAATTGCTATCCCAGACTGCAAACAGCTCTCTCTGTTTCAACTGGTCCTCTCCTCTAAATCATGGCCCAAATGCTTTTGCAGAAAATGTCCTCAATGTGTTCATGTCTCTAATGGACTCAGATGTTAACTCAAGTTAACAGTTCACATCTAAGGTCATTCTTAAAATATACTTACCTCCACGAACCTCTCTGACGAAGGTCCACATGGGAAAGCAAGTCAAGAAGGGAAAGCATGTGCCTGCAGGAGACTGAACACATCCATCAAAGGAAGGAGATGGTTCACAGGGCCAACAAAAGCACTTGATAAAATGGGGAGAGTAAGTGAGTGGCCTTGGAGACCTGGTTCCATCCCAAATGTAAATCTCACTAGAGAGTGGGGGTTGGGGAGCAGGAGAGAGAGAGGCTGGTGTCTCAGATCCGTTCTGCATCTCCCTAAGGAAAGTGGAGCTCACATAGAGAATGCTGAAGGAGAGGCCCACCTGCCTTTGAGATTGGGAAGATCCAAGGCCACCAACAAAGTCTACAGAGAGAACAGTTCCATGGTGAGGAGCAGTGGACAATGCTGGCCGTGTTTGTTAAGGCGTGTCCTGAGAGCACGCCTGCAGAACGGGAAGGATACTTGAAGTAGGTTGGATCCATACACATATGTGGAGGTGTGAGTGTGGGGCTGTTCTACAGAAGAGTCTGAACTTCCCCAGTATAACGTTGAGTCCTAAGACAACAGGATTCAACTCTACTCTGAAATTTAAACAGTGTCAAGAATTTGAAAGAATCCTCTTCTAAAACGCCCGATTTCTTAGGACGAGGACTAGTTCCGTAAACTGGACAATTAGACAATAACGTTTTCTCCCGGGAGTCAGAAAACACTGTGTGTTCTAGTTAATAGTTGGATTTGGCTGTTGGGCAAACAGAATGACCTTCTCCTTTCATTTCATTTCAGACCTTAAACAAAAGGCAGACAGACTTGGCAGCTCTTGCTGCCAGGCCAGAAAGGAAGGAAATCTAGCCACAAGACTCTCCCATTAGTGTTCCAGGGAGCCACTCCAAAACAGGAGGAAGGCATTTCATGGCTCTAAAGAGAGTTCTAGGGAAGGAAGACGGAGGAAGATCACAGAATTTAAAACAGTGCTGGCTCCCTGCCATGATGCCCACCTCATTATGGACACATAGCATGAAGGTCACCAAGAGGCTGACAAAATGTGCCCCGTGTGTATACACTGCAGGCACCAACCTTCTGCTTCTGGCCCTACAAGAGTCTGACCCAGTTGAGAAGTTATGGCTGCCAACTTTGACCTTTCACTTCCCTTCATGGTGGGGAAGCTTGGGGACACACAACTTGGAATGACCCGTGCCCAAAGCACTCTCCACTTCAGAGCTGTGGTCACAGAGGAACAGGCTGTGTGTGCGAGTTTGCTGACGAGGAGGTAGGAGGGAGAACAGACACGAAGGTGACCTGGTTTTGATGGTAGTTTTGTACAGGACAAGGCAGAGGCAGATGTTCGCCCAAGATGATGGTGAAGTACAGAGAAGGAAGAGGGCAGCGGGATGGAGAGAACGCAGAGTGGACCCTCACGATGTCTCTGGGGAAGCTGGTGCAGAAGGGAGTCACTCTGGCTTGCTTACCTTGGACCTGCATGGGTTTTACTGATAAGGCTGAGACTAGTAATCCACAGACGGCAAAGGACAACCCTGCCAGATGTCCATGCTTGCTTAGGAAAGGGCAGCTGAAGGAGGGGGGAGCATGGAGAAAAGAGAGTAGAGTCGCTGCCTTGCTCTTGCTTACTGAATAGCAGACATTTTTATACGGGCATGCTACCATTTTTACTGCACTTGGCAGTGAGGTAAATGCTTCAAGTTCATAGCTTCAAGTCCATAACCCCTAGAACACCCACAGTTATCCCTATCTTATGGATCGTTGTAGAGAAAATCTTTTATATACTGTATAGTTGCACTTGTCAATAAAGAACAAACAAACCTTTGGCCTATAGGAAACGGTAGAATAGAAGGTGGGACATCTGGTAGGCAGAAGGTTCTGGGAATCACCAGGCAACACGGAGGACAGAAGCAGGAGAGCTGAGCAGAGGTAACCAGACCAGTGCAGAGCTTAGAATAGGATGACAGGATGAGGAACAGTCAAAGCTACGGCCAAGGTATTTGTAAATACAGTTTGAATCTTGAAGTCATTATTTTGGGAGCCTGGTGATGAGAGGGAAAAGTCCCACTTCTACAATTGTAAAACTGAGCAAGAGGCTCATTTGTAATCTATTCAAAGCCATATGGTTTGGAAGTGGTAGAGCTGGGATTCGAACCCAGGCACACGTGACACTGGAAACCTTTGCTCTGGATCACCGTGTCCCCTCATCTGGAGGCAAAACAGCATGTCTCCCTTGGATTCTGGATTGGAGAGGAGTATGGGGACTAGTAGGATTCAAGGCCTTGAACTTCACTGAATGCAAATAGACAATGCCTGGTATGTGTCCTGTCTGGGTCCATATGACACTCTTGCTGCCACCAATGATGTGTGTGTGTGTGTGTGTGTGTATGTGTGTATCTGTGTGTACAGTACTGGATAGGAAACAAGGCTTGTATCCTATGGTTGGTATCAATAATAAAGTCTATAATCTTCACCTTTCTCTCTTTTCTTCTTACATTTGTCATTGGCATTCTGGAAGAAAGAAGCTGGCACTGTGAACATGACTATAGGGTGGGACCTTTATTTTATCAAACAGAGAGGGGGGAGGAATGGAGGGAGGGGGAGAGAGAGAAAAGAAAAAGAATAGAAAAAAGAAAAAAATTCTGATTCAGCAAAATTCTCCAATCTTGCTGTTGAAGGCGAGGGCACCCCCAGGTAACACCTCACCTGGCGGATTACAACTGACTGGCCTACCAGGATTTTGTGAACTCTCCCCAGAGGCACAGTACACTCTGTTTCATTTTTCTGTTATCAAAATCCAGTACAATCAGTGCCCTGTGTTCTTCCCGTCCCCACAATGGGGCAGGAATTGTGCTAGATCTGCAGCAGAAGGCTGGCTGTGCCTCCAGCCCTCGATCACCATCAGAACCCAGTAGCCTCTGCCTACACACTTACAATATATATTGAACTGCAAAAAAATTAGATCTTTGGTAGGTGGCAAGGAATATACACAGGAGAAAAATCCTGCTTATGCTCAGGATTTTCCCAGCTAAGACAGTACTTGTGGTGCACAGAGGCTGGCTCACGAAAGTCACATATCGTCTTTACTCTCATGTCCTGGAACATTTGATTAGCTCTATTTTTCTAGTCAGAGAGCTGGAGGTGGAGATTAAAGAGACTTGTGGTGTGAAAAGTCCTGCTGAAAACAAACAAAAAAAAGGGGGGGGGGACAGGAAATCCTTCACACCACTTCCTGTAAATAAAATCCAAGAGGCCCTGCTCTCAGGAAATGAATGTTCTATGAAGTAGTAGGAAGGTGAGAAAAAACAGCTTTAATAAAACAAAGGCTAAAAACTCATCAAATACCAAGTGTCTGGGAAGATGTGTACTTTTCTGTTGCCTCCCATGCTATCCTTGATGTGAGCCAATGGGTTGCTTCTAGAAGGCGTTGATCCCACCAGAAGCTTCCATGAGAGGCTGCAGACATTTCATTTCCTCATTTAGGAACTCCAGTCCTGAAAAAGAGCTTGTCTGGCTTCATGCTCTCTTTTTGGACAGCCATTATTTTTGGGACATTCCCCATAGCAGTATTTGAAAACTAAACCTGGCCTAGAGTCCCTGTAAGCCTTCAGCCCCACCTTCTTTCTTTCCCTCTCTTAGCTGATCCCCTTTTAGCCACCCCCTTGAGCTGAGGTGTCCAACCTCCATCAAGAGAGGCATGGGAAAGGGAGAAGGTAACTGTTCCTGCTCCCCACACAGCTTCCTGACCACAGACAGGGTTTCACTCATTGCTGGGGAGGGTACCAGAATTCACCGTGGCTCTCCTCTTTGTAGCAGGGATTCTGTACACAATGCTCAGGTGGTGAAACCTGATCATTTCAGTGACAGATAAGCCCACAAGCGTGCATACGCTGTAATTTCTGCAAAGCTTGGGAACAAAAGCACTTTATAAGCTCCTGTTGATGCCAAGACTATGATGCCTCCAGAACTGGCAAGAGGTGACTCAGGAGACGCTAAGTCCTTTCAGCACTTAGCAAACACCTGTGTGAGCTCAGTGGCAAGATGCTGACCTCATCTGAGTTCGTTAGCATGCCACCAGGGGATCCCTTGCAGGTGCTGACTCGGTACCTCTGAGCTGGGCATCCTCCCTTCTAAGTTCTGGGACTCCTTGAGGATGTCCTTAAGCCTTCCTTTCTAGAGGTAAACACCCAAAGCTCAGGCGAACCTTCAGCGTTCAATGCAAACAATGCATCTTTTGTTTGCATCATGTCTATTAGCGTTTTGGCACAAATCAGAGTGAGTGTAGGGAACTTGGTAACATGGTGGCCATGATACTTATTTCAAAAGCAAGGGCAAACTTCAACAGCAGCAGCATTCTGGAAAGCCTCTATTTTTCTTATAAAAATGAGAATTGTTGAATATCTCCTGTTAACTTTGGGAGCTACTGCCAGTGTAACAATCTATTTGTTAAGGAAGGGGGGTGGAATGAGATGTTTGGAGCATGAATGTGTATTTAACAGATACGTTTTTAATTTACTACATTTACTTAATTGTGCATGTATGTATATAAGCACTTGTGTATATCATGGTGGTATGTATAGCAATCAGAGGACAACTTATGGGACATGGTTCTATCTTTCCACTGTGTGGGTCCTGGGGTGTTGAACTCAAGTCATCAGGTTTGGAGGTCTCTACTGGCTAAGTCATCTCACAAGCCCAATGGGTACAGTTTAGACAAAATGAAACCAAATGAGAAGGGCAAGAAAGAGAATTGTGTGCCCATAAGGTATTTTCAACGCAGAGATCGGTGGTCTTTTTCTCTTTTCTTCTCGAGTAGATTGTCCGGCTACACTTTGTGTCTTCTACAAGAGATGTTCCGGCAGAGAGGTGTGCTGTCCTAGTCCCTTGTCTGTATTATACTTTTAGATGACATACACAAGGGTTTCAAATGTCCACCATTTGATGGTGGCCAAGGTTAGGAGGGAGTCGAAGAGGCAACAGTGAGAAGAGAAGGGGCAGGAAGTGGTGTTGGGTTACAAGCCATAAGAGGCTGAGACAAGTTCTGCCAACATTCAGTCTCAAAGGGACAATGAGCCAGGACTGCCCCTTCTCCACTGGTAAAGCGTTAGAGTCCCTGACTCTAATATGCAGATAAAACACTGGCTGAAGTCCTTAACAATTTTCTGGAAGCTACACAAATGAGACTCGAAGTTTGGATAATACTAATGATACCTTTCACTTTTAAAAGAGGGAATTCAGATAGCCTTTTATTTTGAAGTAAATTTATTTAGTGGCAAGCAAAAATATTTAGTGGACACTAATTCCAGGAACAGCCCTCTTTTAAAAAAAAATGAAAGAAAAGAAAAGGAAAGAAATCATCAGGGAATCTCGGGAAGCCATAAAAAGTTTGACCTTCAATATGATGCGAAATGTTCTAAAGAGACTCACATCTCTCAATCTGGCTATCAGAGTATAGAAACAATGCACTCCCAAAGAAATGGGGATTTCCCTAACAATGTCACAATGGAAGAAGGAAAGGGCACCAGACAGAGCATGTGTTGTATGGTGGTAACAGCTTGTCAGACCAACGTAGAGAATGAAGCCTGAACAGTGGTAGGTCAGTGGTCGGCAGAACCATACCTTCAGCTGGGACTATTTAGATGTTTTGACCCTCTGTTTAAATTCTAAACTCACTTCAGGACCCTGAAGACAGATTTGGGGGCATTTACTTGGTCACCTGTCATCTTCCCAATGTGCCTACACTGAAGAAGTGACCTTGATCCTGAGCCCCTGGGAAAGGGGCATGAGGGCTGTCTTGGAGATCATCCTATCTCTCCAGCAGGACAAGCTGGCCTAGCTGGGCAGAAAGGACTTCACGGCAGCAGGGAAGTGCAGTGTGTCCCTGCACTCTCCACTGATCTCTCTTCAGTTGCTGAAAAGGCTTCTTGGGGGCGTAGGGAGTTGACTTTGGGCTGAGCACTTCTTGAGACGGCGAGACAATTTTTAAGAAATGTGAAAGAAGCGAATGAGTATCTTATATGCATCAGAAAACACGATGGAGTGATGCTGAGTCCAAGACTAGGGTCCTTTGACTCTTGCTTGGACTAGGGATGGGGTTTAGTGGTGCTCACATTGTATGCTATTTCTGTAGATTTATGAGTTGAAACCTCTTTCCTTCACTCTTTCATGAAGGCTGAGTTCATTTCTCTCACATAGACACCCACAGAGATTGCAGAAGACTCTCATTCACATGTTCTACGTTAGGAACTTTCAGATATATAATTGGGGGGGGGGCAATGAAATTGCCTTGATCAGCCCAGCACTCAGACTTGACTGATGTGTGCCTGCCTTTGTTTTCTCCTCTATCCTGAATTGGTTTGAAAGGGATCTTTTTGTGTACAGATGTTCTGCCGGTTGGTCCACTCTTCAGCACTACCACAGCCTGGGTCATCTTTTAAACATAAGACATGATGTGGTCATGCATGCTTGTCTGAAATGCTTCAGACTCAGCTTGGCATTTCAAATTCCAAACACCTTTCTCAGCTCACCATGTCCCCTGGGCTTTTAATGCATTTTCAAGCCTTTCTTTTGCATCCCTCATTGTCTTGCCCTTGGTTTAAGATACCCCAGCTACCTGCCAGTTAGTTACTCAAAGGGGCTTCTTTTTCTCAGGATCTTTAACATACTTTAAGCCTGATTCCATAAGGTAGAAAACACAAAATGAGTAAGTAGCATCTTGCTCAGATGCCAAGCATACAGACATACATACATCCATATACAAATACAGGCAGCACACATACATGCATACACACACATGTGCAAACACACACACATTTCACATACATCTATTTGGCATATATAGTACAATACCTATTTGGCTCTTTGAACCCTACCTATGTGTCTTTAGTTTAGACTCGATGGTATTAGACAAACAAACCCACACAATTCTTTCAAAAAGAAAAATCACCTCGCATAGACTCATTTGTCACTAAGTACTTAATATCACAAGGATGTTTCTAGGCTGCTCAGGAATGGGATGAGGGTAATGACGCCTTAACTGCATTGTGGAACTACTACTTATAACTTACCAATGCTAATAACTTGCTTTCTGTTGGGTGTGACACTTTGGGAACACTTCCATTCGTGTTGCCTCATTGAGACGAACAACATAGCCATCACTGACGCTTCCCAGTTACAATGGGAAAATAGTCACAGAGCAGGTCTCCAGACTCTACGGTTGGAGTGCGCTCACATCGTTCTAACATAGGACATCCCAGGAACTTGGAGAAACCTGCTCTAAAGGATCTTCATCCCTGAACCTCTGTGTTTATATTTCTGGTAATTGCAGTGTTTTATGACATGAAAAGCAAAGAAGACTGGATACCGTTCAAACCTTAGCACTCATATTATGCCTACTGCTTTTAGGACCATGCAGGACACCATCCAATAGATCTGATCATTTAGCACTGGGAGCTCTTGAAGTCACCATCCTCCTATGAGGCCTAATCATGGGTTTCAAGAGTTCATCAATCAGGAGACCAGAACTTCACCTGGAGACAAAAATCTTGTTCTGTCCTAAAACTGTTTCATCTTAATTAACTGCCAACACAGATTCATTCCTTCATATCAGGTTACTAGATATGTATTGCCAGCACCTTCCAGCAGGCACCAGCTTCTAACTGGTTATTTCAGTAGACATTGCAGCTGTTCATGCTTATGCGGTCTGAAGTCTCCTTTCCCAGCTTCCTTACTGTATCTTCTTCAATGCCTTGGGGCCACCCCCTCCCCATCCCTCCTCAGTTCTTTATTTCTCTCCAGTTCAGCACCTATCCTGCTTAGAGTTTATACTGAGAATCTCTAACCAAGTATGCTGAGGTCCAGAGGCATGTGACACTCACAGCCGAGTTTTCAAACATCTCCTGGACCCACCAAAGTCTGCACAGCATCTCCTCAGAATCCTGATGCTCTATACTCCGCACATGCCGCTCCAATGGCAAAGAACTAGTAACTACCGTTCCTGGAGCATCCTCTCTGCTTCCTGCCTGAGGCTTTGCACACACTGTTTCCTTTACCTTTACCTTCTTCTCACTCTGTCCACTCGAGTAAACCCCATTTGTCACTCCATCTTATTTTTTTGTCACCGCCCCTCCTTGCCTCAAGAGAGGAAATGCCCTCAAAGATGATTCCCCTTGATAATGAATGAATGATGTGAAGCGCTTGCTGACCTGTTCCCAACTCCTCCTTGATGACGGGTGACAGAAAGAGGTCAGGTCTTGTCACCTTCACATCCCTAGCACTTCACACTACGCATGCAAAGGGATAACCTGACAGGGATTGCTGAATTGAACTGAACACGAATTTTGATTGGCTAACAGATAGGCTTCTCCTTTCAGGGTGTTAAATACTCTCCTCGGCAGACTGGTCCCCATGTCTGTTATCATGGCAGTGTTCAGATTCGCAGTCTAAGGAACTCTTACTGATTCCTACCCTCTGTGTTATGGTATTACTTTACAGAGAAGTGAGGAGAAGCAGGGTTCGTGCTTATGTGAGTACCAACTACACCCTGACATGTCTTCCAGTGGCGTACGTTCCTGGTAAAGCTTGACAAGAATGCTATCAGGTAGTAATTTGGTGCTGGAATCAAGGGACTCTAAGAGGAGAAGATAATCATTAATAGGAAATAGAAAAAATAGGCACGAACAGATGTGCTCTGGGTTGATGTCTTAGAATAACGGGAATTAGAAAAATCTGGATGCTGAGTCTAGACGTTTGTGTATTTCTCCTCAGATTTTGAGAACTGCAACAAATAGATCTAACCTCAAACCTAGCATTTTAGCTATTGCTCAGTGAAAAAGTCAGTGTAGTTAAGCATGTTTACATTCACATCATGTTACAGCCTTCTCCCAAATGCCTACTTCTCAGAAACACCGGTAACATCTCTCCGTGAGTCGCCCACCCTTCCTTCCTCAACTCCTTGGGACCATCACCTCCCTGCTCCTTCTGTGACCTGTGCTATATTAGGAGCCTTGTGTCAATGGAGCTTCATAATCTTTGTCCTTTCATTTTGGGCTTATCTCACTCATCGTAATTTATTCAAGACTTTTTCCAGGTTACAGAATGTATCAAACATCAGTTTTTAAGTGAATAATATTCCACTGCATGGATATACTGCATTTTTATTGTCTACTGATGAACATCTGGGCTCGCTTAACTTTTTACTATTGTGATTATTGCTGCCATGAAGAAGTCCCAGCGTCCAGTGCTTTTGGGTATGTGCTCAGAAGGCCGATCTCTGAATCAAATGTTAATTCTACCTTGACATTTTTTGAGGAACTGCCTACCATTATTTTGACAATGGCTGTCTCTCTTTATACCCTCATCTGCAATCCAGAAAGGTTTCATCTTATGTGAGTGATGTGCTTTGTGGCATCTAGTGGAGTGGATTTCTCTGGGATTCTCTCTCTTATCAACAAAATAAGGCACCAGAACGTGACAATCTCTAAAGTTCTGTCCAGCAATCAAAGAGCTATCTTGGCTGAATTAAATCAAGATGTGACACAAGTCAAAAAGCTGTTGAGATGGTTTCTGGCATTTCAGTTGATTCTCAGGCAGGTTCTTCTATTGCAGCAAAGTTGTAGCCTTTCCAAAGTCTAAAATCATTTTGTGGATGCACTGGTCAAAAGAGTGGAGATCGTTTCCTGGGCACACCTTCTGCTGAGCACGATCCAAGCATCCCCACAGGATCTTAGAGGGCAAAGTTCCCAGGTCTCATGATCTTAGAGGACAAACACCCCAATGTCACAGGTGGGGAAACTGAGGACCTACAGTTATACCCTTTGCCCAAGGTTACACAGCAGTCATGAGAAGAGCCCAGATCTGCCCTCAGACAGACCTCTCCTTTTTCCTTCCTCTTCCTCCCCCTCTTTTAATTTTTCAACAGGATATCTCTATGAAACCTAGAAAACATATAAATCAACCTGGCCTTGACCTTTACAGTGATCCTCCTGCCTCTGCCTCCAGAATGCTAGGATTACAGGTATGGGTGCTCTGTCCAGCTTTCATGATTAGCATTTCCCAATTTGTTGGTTACTTTTCCCATCTAAACACTTCAGCTCTCTGTAAAGTCTACCTCAGTGTGGTGGTTTGAATGTTCTTGGACCAGAGAGTGACACTATCACGAGGTATGGCCTTGTTGGAGAAGGTGTGGCCTTGGTGTGTCACTGTCAGGGTGGACTTTGAGACCCTCTTCCTTGCTGCCTGAGGACAGTCTGCTCTGGCTTCCTTTGGATAAGGAGATAGAACTCTCAGCTTCTCCAGTGCCATGCCTGCCTGGATGCCACCTTGTTCCCGCCTTGATAATAATGGACTGAATTTCTGAACCTATAAGCCAGCCACAATTAAATGTTTTTTATAAGAGCTATCTGGTTCATGTTATCTGTTCACAGCAGTAACACCTAACTAAGACACCCAGTATTCTCAACTATAGCATTTATGTTTCACACTTTCAGGCAGGAAGACTAAAATATGCAAAACTGCCCCAGAAATTCTCCCAGGGAATTTTTTATAGTAATTTTTGTCTGGCAACTTTCAAGTGTTTTCGCAGTTATTTTGACGTCAGATTCTTTGAAGGTATGACTAGGAGGATGCCCGCTGTGTGCCTGGAAGTTTTCCATATAGTACAGAAGTCAACCCTAGCAGAAACCCCAGGGCTCTAATTCATCAGTTCTTACACCTATGGGATCAGAGACCACAAAAGGAAAGAGATTCCCCAAAGTCACATCACCCCAAGGAAACAGTGGGGAAGCATGCCCGCCACTGTCACTCTGGAAGCCTGCTCCTTCCTATAGAGATGACACCCCAGCGAGGGAATAGATTTGGTCTAAGGTGCTGCTTATAGCCAAAGGAGTAGCTGGTGTTAGAGTGAAACCAAGGAGAAGGAGTGACAAGGCACACAGTCTTGTGGGCTATAGCTCTGCATAGAGCAGGGACACCCCAGTCTTCACTGAAGCTGGTCACATGATCACTGGGGGTCTTCTGTTTCCTTTCAGAAGGACTCTGTGGAGATCTTCCTGCATGGCAAAGGCTTGTTACTGAAAACATTTGCTATCTACTTGTATTGAGATTTTCTTCTTAAGGAGAAACTGTCTTAATAATTCCACAGGACTCTTAGCCTCACTCAGTGAGGGGTCTCCAGATGCCCCTGGTCATGTGACTTTTGTCTCCTTCCTTTGGTGGTAGCACAGTGGTCTTTATAGCTTGCACTTGTAATTTGTTGCATTACAAATGCTGAGATATTTCTTTTATTAAGTAGAAGTGTCAACGCAGATGCAGTAATCGGACATGACGCCTGCTCCGTGAAAAGCCATTAGGATGTCGATGGTAGCTATAGGTCACCCGACACAGAATGTCTTGCACAGAAAGCTGACATGGTAGCCCAGAGGCCTAGCAAGGTTTTGAAGAGCTCTCTCCTCTTTCAGTACTGAGAGGAAGTCTACTCTGTCTTGCTCCTTGGACATCGTCAACAGAAACAAAATGTTATCACAAGCGGTGACTGACTCTTGCTTGACCTGTGTGTGGCCTGGCTACACAAAGGGAACGTCTTATCTCACTGAGAGCCATCTGTACGTGCTAGGAGTGCCTGACTTTTCGCAGTGACTCCCCTATTGCCAGCTGATATGAAAGGTGTCCCAGAAATGACAATGGTGAAGGAGGAAAACAGCCTAGGATAAATCCTTGATTCTTCAGACTGAAACACAAATTTTAGTTGCTGGTGGCAACCATACTAACAGAAGACATTTTAAAACAAAGACACAAGAGGCCTATGAGGCAAGCTTATTTGTAACAGGTTGGGGGCAGGTTGGGTAAGTCAGACTTACAGATTTGAGGATCCCTGTGGCATCTTCGTGGAGCCAGGTAGGGTAGACAACCTCATCATTCAGTATGGCCTCAAAAAGGTCATCTTCATTCTCAGCCTCAAAGGGCGCATGTCCGCACAGCATCTCATAAAGTAAGACGCCCATGGCCCACCAGTCTACTGCAGGTCCATACAACATCTCCTGAAGGATCTGTACAAAGGGGCGGTGTGAGAGACGCCTCGAGTATATGCTTAGCAAAAATGTTCTTCATGACTAGGGATCAGGAGACAGCAAAACTAGAAAGCACAAGTCCCTCTTGGTGAAATGTATGTTTCATTCATCTCTACAGAGCATGTGCTTAGGTGCCTTCTCTGCTAAGTGGTGCAGCATTAGGTCATTGCTTAGGCCAATACAATGATAAACATATTGAAACAGGAATGGCTTGGAAATATCTAATGTGGAAGGGGAAGCACACTGGGTTCTTTCATCCATAGGGAAGAGATCTGATTACTTTGTTTAGATTTGCTACAGGGGCTAGAATTAAATCACCAAGTAGAGATTAAAGGAGAATGACCCTGGAGTGAACAAGTCACACACTGTGATGTCTCTTAACCTCTGATTTAGACAGATTCTCGGCATTCATTCATTACCAATCATTCAGCGAGCTATATGTGAGTCTGGAAGTGTTGGTGTGGGTGGAGCCCATAGAGCCCGTAATGAGACCTGGCTGTGTTTTCATTCGGGGCTAAGCAGAGCTCAGCTTTAAAAGCCACACCTAGCAGGTTCACTCACCTCTGGGGCAATGTAGTCGGGGGTGCCGCAGAAGGTGGCTGTGGTGACTCCATTACAAATTCCCTCCTTGCACATTCCAAAGTCTGCCAGTTTACAGTGACCTTCGTGGTCCAATAGTACGTTGTCCAGCTTCAGGTCTCTGAAAGAAACCGGGAACAGCATGTGATAGGCAGTCAGATCACAGTGGTGACATGGGCTTTCTAGATATACTCTGCACAAACTTCTTTGAGCTACTGGGATTAAAACACAAATAGTGTACACCAGCTCTCAGAACTTGCTCCAGGGACCATGAAGATGAGTGGGCTAACCACATAAAGAAAGAGGTTCTCAGTACAAGAGCAAGCTGTGACTTCTCTAGACTTTCCAGGTACTTTGTACCCATCTGAAACCCACCTACCAACACTCTATTTTCCACATTAGTACCCATGTCTGCCCATCAGGGTCCACTCAGTGAACAAGCAGCAGCCATTTAGAGTTTGGACGATCATAGCCAGGTGTGGTGACTGCCTGGCATGCCTGTACTCTGAAGGAAAGGCAGAACAGTTCTGAGTTTGACGCCAGGTTAGGTAATGTAGTGAATTCACTGTCAGCCTGGGTTACAGAGTGAGAACACGGATGTCTCAAAGGAAATGTTCTCAAGGAGCTCCCACCGTAACAGGAGCACAAATATGTGACTGACCTTCAGACAGGAAGCTGGCTATCTTGGTTTACTATTATGCCTAGCACTGGGTCCTTAATAAACATATCAAAGTAGGGGAGAGAGGGAGGGAGGGAAAAGAGGTGGAGCACGGGAGAGAGGAAGAGGAAGAGGAAGGGACAGAGAGGGCATATCACTTGCTTTGTAATATCAGGGACACAACAGAATTAAAAGCTCAGTATTGTGAGAGAAACAAGTCAGAAAATGAATTTCTTCCAACAGGGGGAGAGAGGGAAAGCTTCTCTGTGGAAGGAACTGAGCCAGGGTCCCCAGCTAAGACGAGGATGTGAGAAGATGGATCGAACAGGAGCCCCAAGGCAGGCAAAGAGGTATGGATGTGCAGGTGGACTCAGACCGCACACCGGAGTGGAGCCGGCACAGGAGCACAGAGCTGTGAAGAAAACACGGGGCCAGAGAGAGAAGCAGGGTCTTTGAAGCTATGGATGGCAGCCTAGTGCCACACAACGGGATTTTGGTATTTAATTCCTATCTCAGAGGGAAGCAGCAGCCTAGTTAGAGCAAACCATGTTCCCTGCAGAAGACGGACATCAGTGAGGGGCACTGGGTGAGTGTGGACAAGGTCTGTGTGAGTATGCTCCAGGCCGCTGAAGGTCTAGGGACTTGGCATCTCAGACAAGGCTCTTTCGACCCCTCTCCCAACACCTTAGAGAAGCTACTGGCAGGATGAGGATTCTTCAGTAAAACAAAACAGGACTCCTCAGTGCAGGCAGGCACACATCTCATCTGCAGATTGACAACAGTTATCAGCAAGCCAAAGGCAATAGTGTTCGAACACAACTTCTGGTATAAGTTCTAGCGTCCAGCTGCCAATCACTAGCCACAGCCTGGACACTGTTACAAAGGAAGGCTGCAATGAGCTCAGGGTTGGAAGGAGTCCTGTCAGTCACCATGGGTTCCACCCATACAGGCATGGCAGAGAGCATTCGGGAGACGTCTCTGCTTCACTTGTTAAAGGAATGATGTGCTCAGAGGCAAACCACAGTCCTATCGATAGGTAGTGCGCCATGTAGGGATGCTGGGTGACCCAGAGATTCCCAACAGCTGCAGAAAGGTAGCTAACTGCCAATCAGAGCAACTTCTCTAGCTTTGGGCCACTTAGTTGGAAGCCTTGGTGTCCCCCTTACTGTAGTATGTTAAGTATATGGTGCTGGTGGCTGGTCAAAGTACTCATGGGCCTGTTTTTCTAGCCCTGGTCTAAGAATAAACGGCGGCCACTGGGCTGTGAGGACCAAGGGAGAGGCTGTTTCTGTCCAGCTAAGATCATGCTGTGGCTGAGGATGGAGGGAATTCAGAAGTGCCATGGCCAACCATGAGAAGTTGGGACAACCCAGTTGCTAGGTCTCACAACAGTGGTTACTGGATAATGCCCAGAAATGAAAATGAAGCCCCATTTTCCAAAAATGCTTTGTGGGCATGTGTAGTGGAACTTGCTTGGCACAGGCTTTCTTCCGCTCCTGGGTTCTTGATGGCTGTCTCGAGGGTCGGGGACGTGAGATCCAGGTGAGTTGACTACCTGGTGCTCACCTTAGCAAGGCGGGCTTCCTCCGTCTCTCAGCCAGGACCACTCCTGTTCCCGCTAACAACCCCTTCCACAGAAGCCACTGTTTTCAGTGGGCTGTGCTTATGAATGCCATCTCCTCCCTGTCCCCTCCCCCACCTCCAAAGCCCTAAGACATGAGCACAGAAAACTGCATAGAGAACTCACAGGAGCCCTAATGGGGCATGAGGAATGAGGCTGATTACTTTCGTCACACGGAAGGTCTCTCTAATACCTGTCACTTGGCTCCTGCGGGATCAATGACAAAATTCTAGGAAGGCGTGCACTGGCTAATGGGAGATCTGAGAGGACCCGCAAGGCTAGCCTTAGCCATGGCCTGGCCCAGCTGTGTGGCCCAACAGTGCGGGCCTGTTTGGGCCTGAGCTCAGAACACCCTGGCATTCCCAAACAAGGTTACTGGGTTTCTGAACTCTGCTGAAGCCGTTATGCCTGCTCAAGTCTCAGAAAGGATCTTGGGCAACAGCAACAAGCACCAACATAGCCCCACAACGGTCTTTGCAGCTCCCCGGTTGCTCAAGAGGGCTAGTGACTAGCGTACCAGGTAGGAGGAGGCTTCTCCATTATTACTCAGCAGCTGCCGTGGGGAGCAGGATTGTTTAAGGAGAGAAAAGTGCTTTGTCATCAGTTTGCCAGCCCTCAATGGCAATATCCTCTGCACAGCAAAGTCTTGGGACAGCTCTTGGGCGGCACACCTGAGCAGCACAGAGGATGTGACTCATTCTGGTCATAGGATACCTGAGGCCACAAAGGCAGGTTCCACAGCTTGAACTTGACTTTTCAGTCTAATTTTAGGCCTTCTCAGAACCGTGTGAGTCCGGGGGTGGGGGAGAAGGCTGTAGTGGTTTTCTCTATCAGATGCTAATAATGCAAAGGCCTCGCACTGGGATTCTAAGACCATTCAATGAATAGCATAATACAAAACCAGGCTATCAGCTCTGCTCTGATCTTAAACACCTCACGTCTCCACTCTGAAGTCTGTGTTGGTACCCTAAATCAGACACCCTAGTGTTAACTCTGTCTGCCTTTAGAACACCCAGTTCAGACTTTCGTGGTAGCATCCCTGCACTGGCTTCTGGAAGGCTCTGGCATGCACCCCCCTTTCCTTCAACAAGACCTGAACTGCAGCCTTGGCTGCAGGTGTCCAGAGAGAAACGGATAGATTTTGGATGTCTAACGCTGGCTGTCCTGAACAGTTCAGAGCCCAAGTTATTTTTAGGAGAAGAAAAGATGGTTCACAAAACTCACTGAAACCCTTGTTCTGAAGTGACCCAGCTACGTGGCCGTGTATCACACACCTTGAGGTAAATAAGAAACCTGAAAGGGAAGTTCAAATTCTTAGCTTGAGTGAAACTGGAGAAAGGAAATTGATCGGGAAGGGGAATCTCAGGACCAGGAGGCCAAGCAAATCCATTGTCTCTCCGCTGGCTCCCATCCAGAAGGAAGAGTTGACCGTAAGAAGGCAGACAAACAAACCCACCACAGCCAGCTTCAACACCGGGGGAGGGTCAACCATGAGGGGACCAAATGTAGAAAAACACTAGTCTATATTTTCTGACTTACACTTGTAACCTACAGAGGTCAGGGTTTTGCCTCTGTACCTTCCTCTGCTCCGTAAGGCAACACGTAACACAACAGTCAAATGAAACACAGCTACACAGTGCAGATCACAAGTTCACACACGACAGAGGCTGAGATCCTAAGATGCCAAACACAATGCCAGCTCACCAGTCACTAGCTCATTGAGCACTGGCATTTAATAGCTAAAGCCTTTGTCTGGCCTGCAAAAGCAGAGAGGCAGAGTTATTTTATCCCCTCAGCTTGCCTGAAAGGTACATTGTTCTTGCTGGGTGAGCGGAGTTACTTAAAATGCCCACAGTAGTTTCAGAGAGAATTCCCAAGCGGTCGAGGACAAAGAAGATTCAGAAATTGGATTTATTTTGTTTCCACCCGAGGTGTCCCCAGAGAAATAAAACAGAATGGTGCTGAGTCCTTAGTTCACTAAATTCAGTTGTTCCTCCAAAAGAAATAAAGGGGGTGAAATGGGAACGGGCTCCTGAATAAGACTGGATCTAGCAAGCTAGTCACAGACAATGTACACTCATGACCTATTATTTATTGATGAAATTGTCAAGTACAGTCAAAAATACAGGGGATAACATAAGCCCAGCCTCCTCGTTTGCCAGCAGCTGCTCTTGGTGGCACGTCCCTTCTTGTCCTGTCTACATATCTTCCCACTACCCTGCTGACCCATCACTTTTCATATTATTTTGAATGAAATCCAACACATGAACGCAGCTCATCTGCACTCTATTATGTCAATCCAACAGATGATTATTTAATAAAATAAAGCATTGAGGCCAGTTATCAACTATTAAAATAGTTGATAATGAACCATTGAGAGAGAGAGAGAGAGAGAGAGAGAGAGAGAGAGAGAGAGAGAGAGAGAGAGTTCCTGAAAAGGTGTTTTGTGGATAATCAAAATAACAGTGTTGTCAGTAAGAACATAAATGTTCATCAAATGTTATATATTTTATATTCCTAACTAACTTTATCCTCAAAACTACCTTTTGAATTGCCTCATAGTAGTTTTACCCCATAGTAGTTCCTCTAGCTAGCCAGTGTCAAGGGCAGGACTAGACCTCAGGATCACCCCTTCTGTGCAGTGGGGCTGCTGGTCTCCTCCTGGGTGATGTTCCTCGAGACTTCGAGTATTGAAATTAAGAGCCTTCTGAGGGAGTCGGTCAACATCCTGAGTTAACAGAGGCTGTTTTATTTACACTAGTGTAAAATGTGCCATTAACACTTCTGCCTTTGGCTTTGCACTGGGAAAGAACTCAATGGGTTTCAGGTCATCCAAGCTTGAGGATGCACAGCAGTATCTCCTTACTGTTCAATATTCAGAAGACGATCCGGTATCGTCTTCTGAGGAGGAGAGGTTGACATGCAGATGTTAACAGATGGTGTTTGCCAAGAGCGTAATTTTGGATTCTTATTTTAATTTCAAAACAAAGTTAGGGTGGCTGAGGTTTGAGTGTCTGGCTTTATATTTGAAAAAAAAAATTTCAGACAGATTATTGTGCTAACTTGGCGAGTGCTTTTCAAAATGTCACTAAAATGGCAAAAGAGCAAATCTTTGTTTCATCTTGCATTAGATAGGCATGTCTGAGCACTGGCCAGAAGTCAAGCGCTCTGCAAGGGGCTCTGAAGACAGGAACAAGCAAAGAGCGCTGCAGGAGGAGAGAGGCAGGCCGTCAGATAACCAGCAGCAAAGATTCTAATTGTGAAGTGTCATGTGAGCCGAGAACCGAGGAGTGTGGAAGGGGAGGAACGGAGCGCTGGGCAGAGCTGTGACAGTTTCTCAACAAGCAAGGAGAGAGGCAGGGCAAGGGAGGAGCTCCATATAGTCAGAGAAAGATGGGTGGGCCTGGAGTCTTGGGAAGGGCCTGGGAGAGAAGGAACGAAGAGGTTCAGGAGCCAGATGAGGTAGGGTCCAGAGAGGGTTTGACTCTTCACCCAAGAGAGAAGAGAGACTGCACAAAGCCTGACACTGAACTCGGGGGAGGGGTGGGGGGTGCAGGAGGGAAGGAGTGGGATTGGTGATGTTACAATCTCAAATTTGGATTACAGTCTCAAGTGTAGATTGGGAGCAGGGGAGCAAACTTGAAGAGATCGAGAAGAAAGGGTCGGGGTGTCAAAAGGAAGAAAAGTAATGATGGTGCAGGTTACGATCGGGGTATTGGGCACAGAGAGCTGAGTGAGCTTCAAACACCCGGGTACGTCGAAGAGAAGTGGGGTCCGCACTGCACTAGAGTTAAAGGCAGAGAGGTGGTACAACTTCTGACTCACAGACTTTGTTTTGGAAATGGTTACTATTTCATTTTTAGACCCAAAAGTTGAAATGTTTAATGGCATCTGAATACACATGGCTAACAGCTGGAGGAAAGAGTTTGCCACTGTCTCTAAGGGAGCTGATGGAGTCAGGAAAGGGGGGGGGGAGGGAAGGAGAGAAGGAGGAAGTGAGGGAGGGAAAGAGGGAGGGAGGGAGGGAGAGAGGGAAGGAGATGGGGGGTAAGAGGACATAGGAGAACTACAGAAAACACTCTCAGTGGGAATGCCCACCCTCTTACACTGAGATCACTAATACTAGTGAAATGTTAGGGCTAGTGGGAGGACATGGGAGTGTGGGGCCCAAGTCTCTGCCTCTATGCAGCTGTTTAAAGTCCTGTTAGGATGCCAGCAGGCTTGGTGGCACACATCTATAATCCTCTCACTTGGGCTGTGATGGCAAGAATGTCTGGAATTTGAAGCTGGCCTCAAAAAACAATAGCAAAAAGTCAAAACAAAACCAAAACACACAAAATGAACAAATGAAGACAAACAACAAGATTTATAGATCTACATTCGCAGTCAAGCCGGCTCCAGCAAGTTCTCAGTCGTACTGTATGCTTTGCCTGCTCAGCGAAACCACAAACCAACAGACTTGATTTTTCAAAAATGTTTGCTACTCCATCTTGTACGATAACGATGCTCAGGGAAAAAAAGCTAATTTATTGTATACCATTAGTAGAATGGCTAAATTATATTTTTATTACATAATTTAGTGAAAATTAACAAAGTGTTACAAGACTAAAAATGTAGAGAAATACTTGTAGTAGAATTTCTATGCCCTTTGAAAATGTTTATGATTATGAAATATTTCTATTCCTGAAAAATCATGGGGGAAGGATGATGGCTTCATAGTTCTGCAGTCTCTTCCTTCCCAGGCTTCCTTAATGTGGTACCATGAAGTGGCCTGTTTTCCCATCAGCAACGTCTGGGAGGGAGTCACACAGCCCTGGGTTTGCCTCATGATCCATGATAGGTTACCATTATCTCTTCTACAGAGAAACCACAGTGCAACTTGTCTCTTCTCTCTACAAGTTTGAACTGTTTAAATTTTATTCTGTTTATTTTGCTTCTGGAAACTGTGGTGCTAAGGACATCACTTATACACTTACAGAGTATTTAAAATAATGCTTTCTGACAGAGATGATATGTTCAGGTACAAAAGTTTAGATGGGCATCTAACGGGTGCTCATGGTTTTCCCACTTATCCACGTTCTACTTATTTTAGAACTTGGGCTATTTATCTTTTGAATTATTTCAAGATGCTGTTTACATATTGTGGATAGTGATAATGGGTTACACAGTGTTAGATACCATTGTCTAGTTTGTCTTTAGGTTTATGCATAACTTTCCCGTCTCTCTCTCTCTCTCTCTCTCTCTCTCTCTCTCTCTCTCTCTCTCTCTGTGTGTGTGTGTGTGTGTGTGTGTGTGTGTGTGTAGATCTATGAGCGTCTCATTCGTAGCTTCTGGGCTCTATAAAATGTTTACATTCTGATGTAAGTGTGAGAGCAGGACATAAAATTACACTTTCAACAACCTCTTAATTATGTTATGATGTGGGCGTTAAAGGAAGGAAGGAGAGAGAGGCAGGGACAACGAAAGAGAAGGGTTAAGACCTACTCCCTATATGCTCAAGAATGTGTGCTTTCCTGTATTCTGGGTTCTGTATCACGGCCACAGCATATTCTGTCCTTCATCTTCTTCCCTCCCCTCTGTGCCACTGAGGGCAGTATTTCTAGTACAGAAGTAAAGGGAAAATAACTCCCACCAGGGAGTTAAGGGTCTCTCTGGGAAAAGAATGCAAATGAATATGTGAGAAAATTGTTATTTCCTTAGAGGACATGAAGCCTCGTGGTTCTCAGAATTCGGAACCTCCTGTCCTAGATTCATTCTTTTACCACTGGCACTGCCTGGTGCCTTCAGTCATCACGGGTGCTGATATTTTCAATAACTCCTCAATGTGTCTGTGCAGCCTGAACTAAATAAAAGGCGAGGACTGAGGCCCCTCAGGATCAACAGTCCTACTCACAAGGGCCCATGCTAATCCTGGCGTTTTTAGGCTCCATCTAGGGAACATCTCCTGAAAGAGAGCCTGAGATCTGAGCAAGCATCACTATGAATGCAAAGCTCTTTTTCTAGTGAATGACTTTAGACGCTACACCAGCTCTGTTCTCTTCCTCCTGCCCCTTCCCACCTCCATCCAACAGCTGCACGGGATGGGAACTTATCAAAGTGACTTCTGTGTGAGTCGGGTTTCTACACCCTCCTTTAAACAGGGTCAGGGATTCAAAATGATTTCCCAGAGACTCAGTACTGGTCTCCATCCGGTCCAGAGAGCCTAGCATTGCTGACAGGTAGGCGTCGTGTCACCACCTTTACCGCTGTGCCCACAGGGAACCGACTTTAAACTTGATCGTAAGATGGAGAAGTTTCTCCCACGCCTTATCCCGAAGTAGGAAAAAGGCAACCACCAAAACAAATACAAAAGGACATGAGCGTTATGAACATGTACAGACACAGATTTTCTCAGGTTAGAGAGTGAAGGAGCCATCAGGCAGACAGTTGAGACACAGAAAATGTTTTTAGCGTTCAACATTCCTCCACACCTCCAAGTCCCCTAGGGCTGAACCAACACGAATTTATTTAGTAGCTCTACAGCACTAGTATTTTGGACTTGCCAGAAAACCTCCTTCTCCACTCTCCTTGCCAAGATGCCCCTTAGTGACGCCTGGCAGTGTTTAATCGGTAGGCAAGCTCAGTGAGAAGCAGGTGGCAGGTCAGGGCTCAGGAATGGCAGAGGTCTCCAGGCTGCTGAGCCTAGCTCTAACAACCCGAAAGAGCAGGTCTAATTCCACACTTGGGCTTGACAGTTTAGGGAAGATCAAGAAGCTCACAAGCCCCAATTCCTCAGGCTCTCCTTGTATATGGAAAGCCAAGGGCAGTTGATTCACAGAAAACCACATATGTGTGGCTCTACTTTCTGGCTACAGAAATTCAACAAAGGAAAAAAAAAAATCTTACAGAGAATTTTCCAAAAGACAGGGCACAAATGGAATGAAAAACATGGGGTGGGGGATTCTGAGAGTCTACGGAGAAGACAGGGTGGAGGGCCAGTTACCAGGACAGTATGAATGGCTGCTCGAAGGGCTGGGAGAAGATGTGTCCTTTGAGGTACAATCAGAACTAGGTTCCTCCAGTTAGTAAAAACCCTCCTAATCCCAATCAAAGCTTAGGAGTAGGGGTGGTCAGGGGCAGGGATGTGGGGCTCTCCAGTTCACACTGGAAACCCAGCATCCATACTGAGAAAATCATCCACAGAGTGAACTCTGTGGCAGAACAGGGTTGAAAGACTGAGACCAGAGGACCATAAGTTCAAGGCTTAAGACTACAAAGCAAGTTTAAGGTCAACCTAGGCACCTCAATGAGACCCTGTCTCCAAGTGAAATGTAGAAGAAGGTCAGGGGATGCAGCTCAGTGGTAGAGACTTACCTAGCATGCGCAGGACCCTGAGAAACTCCATTCCCAGTACTGAAAACAAGACAAGATAATGTGTGTACGTGTGTGTGTTCCTGTTCACACGGATGGGTATGTGTGTGGAGGCCAGCCATTGTCAACCCCAAGGCTAACTCCTCAGGGAGCTTTGCTTTATTGAGACAAGGTCTCTCACTGGTGCTTCCTGACTCCACATCTCCCAGAACCTATATTACAAGCACAAGCCAACAACACACCTGGCTATTTCTGTGGTGGTGGGAGGAATCGAACTCAGGCCCACATGCTTGGACAGTATACCCATTACCAACTCAACTCAGGCCTAACAAGAACTACAAATGTTGGAGGGCTCTATAGGTTAATGCTAGAATAAGCAGTCCTACTAATATTATTATCAGGTGGGCAGATGTGGCTTTCTTAGTGGCTGGAATGAACCACATACTTGGACCGCTGATAAAAGAACATAGATATATACACAGGGTGGGCAGAATGAGATCTACAGCTAAGGAAAGTGGATTGGTAGGACATCGTTCAAGAACTAGACATTAGCTGTTCTTATTTTTAAGAGTTCATTTTGCTGTTCATAAGCATCCTATCACAGCCTGTTGGCAAGTATTAAATACACACAGTAACATTTATTTCAAAATAAATAAAATGAAGGGTGAGGTCTTGGCCTGTCTCCCCACAGCTTGTTCCTTCCAACAGACTCACAGGGTTCGTCCTAGAGGATGTTCAGTTGATGTGAATGGCCAGTGTAAGAACTTCTCTCTGGCTAAGAGAAAGCAAGTAGAAGAAGCACAGCCTCTTGCTGTCTAGTCATGTGGCCTTATATGGTGTGAAAAGGAGTGTATGTCCTATGGGGAGAGGGGAGTCTACAGGGCTAGCCCTTGGGGGGAATATACTGGCTGCTATTGGCAATGAGATAAATATAATCCCTTGCCAGCATTAATGTTGGCTTATGTAATGTAGGAAAGGAAGGGAAGACATCCTTCCAACTTGCACCACACTTAACACTGCTTCAACAGGTCTCTTCTGGTTAGAGGTTATTCCCATCAAACTAATCCTGCACCATCTAAACAGAAGTCTGAAGCACCCAAGAGGAAATACGTAGTTCAGGGCCATTCCCACATCCTGGGAATTAAATACCTCACAGTTTAATTCTGGATTATAGTCAGTATTCCTTTGTCCTCTGTGTTTTGCCTAAAAATAAAAAGCCTTGCTTACTCTAAGTGGATTACAGACTTCAAGAACACCTTTCAGTGTCTCTGTTTTTCTCAGGGCATCTGTAGAATAAGGACACACGAGGGGAGGGCACATTTAAGACATTGGCTATGGGAGTCTCCCATCAAAGGCAAAATGCATAGAAGACACTCACTGAATTTCCCCCCAAGAAATTCCCTCCAGGAAATCTTGCTAACATTTTCTGAGTCACTCTGCTTCCAACACTTGCTTCTGCAAAGAGTCCAGTTTTTCCAAAAGAGCCAGTTAGTTCTTTAAATATCTGAGTTTTTTTATGTGAAGCAACTACTCAAAGAATATGTCCAATTCTGCCAAAAAAAAAAAAAAAACCTCTGTGAAAACAATACAGGAAATGCCTACACATGAGTTGTCATAATTTCCCACACCTTAGAAGCACATAGAAATCAGAGAACAGCAGTTCTTAGCTTACACCTTAGCTTTAGGGCAGAGTACACTGCCTGCCTCTATGTGGGCAAAGAGGCCTTTTGAAAAAAAGAATGATGTCTTTCTTGCCTGCGCGCTGAAAAGATCTTCGCCCAGTAAGAACAGCTATTTGAGTGTGGTCAGTCTCCCCAGTAGATCAATTTCTTTTTAAAGTACCAAGGTTGCAAGGCTGTGACCTAAACAGTCAACACCCAGAGAGTCACCTACACAGAGACACTACTGGTCCACATGTGTACTACTGAGGAAGGCGACACCTACGTTCTATTGAACTTTAACACAGGCAGCTTTAGTCTTGGACAGCTTCTCCATGTGTGCTGTGAGGCTTGGTTATTTTCAGCCCATTGCATATTTTAATGCGTAACACAATGGGCTTTATCATATTTTACACTTAAATCTTTGGCCTCGCTCACATTGCTCCTCTGTCATCTCCCTTCCCAGTGGTTCCCTTCCACCCCCTGAAACAATCCCCCCTCTCCTTTCATATCATAAATGCATATGCTATACACAGGCACATACGGTTAAGTCTGGTTCCACATGTGAGGGAAAATGTGTCGATTGTCCCTTCTACCCCATTACCTTCTTTTGTTCCTTTTCCCCACCAGATGCCTCTCTCACCAATAATCCCTCGTATACTTTCACCTATTAATGTTTATATTTAAATCTAGATTCTGCATGACAGGAACCAGGATACATATCTTTCTGAGTCAGGCTTATTTCGGTTAATGTGTGCATTTCCGGTTTCACCCCATCTTCTGTAAATAGCAGCATCTCACTCCCAACCACACCTGAGTAACTCTATCATGTAGACAGACCATATTTTCTTCAACTGCTCATCTATCCAGGCTAGCTCCTTGTCTGGGCTGTGTGAATCACATACTGACTTAGCTTCCCTCTGTGTTTACCAGGAGAGGTGCAGCTGGATCACATGGCAGGTTTGTTTTTAAGTTTAGCTGAAACATTTTCACACTGATTTTCATTGTGGCTAGACCAGTTCATCTTTCTATCAGCCTCGGCTCATCTATCCCCGAGTTCTACCAGCGTTTGTTGACATTTATTTTCTTGAGGGTGGCTGTTCTGACAGTGGTATGAAGGGATAAGCACAGTGTAGTGTCATTTGGTATTTTCCTGATGACTAAAAATGTTAAAGCCTTTTTTCAAGTAATAATTTATTTTCCCCTTCTCTTTCCGTCCCCTCCCTCCCTCTCTACTAACTTCCTTCCTCCTTTCCCTCCCTCCCTCCCTCAGGGTGTCATGTGACCCAGGCTAGCCTCAAACACACTATATGTAGCTGAGAATGACTTTGAAGCCCAAGGCTTCTTGCATACTAGACAAGCACTCTATCAACTGAGCTACATCTCCTTCAACTCATTAGCTCTCTTACTGACTGAGTGATTTGAAGGCTTGGGCTGCTTAATTTTTTAAAGAGTGTTTTGTAGATCCTAAACATTAGTCTCTTACCATGTTACAGGCAAAGACACTCTTCTAACCTAAAGAACAGAACTCGGTCATCCAGGCATGGGATGTTTCTTATACACAGAGGTGCTATAAGAGGATGTGTACACTTCTCACAGTATGTGTACATCCTCTGACACACGTCGAGATTCGTATCTTAAGACTTCAATTCACTGTGGCCCGAGCTGCTGCTCTTAGCTCAATTCCTCTTGCAGATTCAAGTTTTCGTTTTCCTATCTGTCTCCTTTAGAAAGACTTCCTAAATGACCCCACTCAGAGGCATCACTGTTAAGGAGAGGAGATTTACTACTTGGGAACTACCCACCCACCCCAGCACCACACTCTTTCTCTTTGTGACATGGGCCTTATCTGTCTGCACAGACAGTAAGTGGCTCTCTATGCTCTGCTTCTGCGGGTGTCCCCCAAGTTCCTACCACACATAGGTGCTTGGCCCAGGCCAGCTGGCTTGACCTGGACAGTGATCTCTAAGTAGCAGATCCCTGCTCGTCCATCTGAGTCCAAAGATCCCTTTAGCTGAGGGAGGAAGGCTCAGGACTATTGACCCAGGACATTCTTGGCTCTGTATGAATGCTTTGTTTTTAAAAAGAAAGTTCTGTTTTGTTTTTTTGTCCAGTGCATTAAGGAGACAAAGCCCCAATGTCAGCATATTTCAGAAATGGCTAAATCCCACCAAGCAGCCACAAAACCTTTGTCCTCATGAGCACTGAGGCAGAATTGTGAAGTATTAAGAAAGGAATTAAAGTCTCCATTCCAGTTGGTGAGGTGCCCAGGGTGCACTTAGCTCATCCTGAGCTGTTGGAGAACAGCTAGTAACCACCAGGTGACCTGTTCTTTTAGGCGGAGTAAGCTGCTGAAGGGCAAGGAGGGACTTCACTGGCTTCTGTTGCTATCCCAAGAACACTGAGACAGGACAGATTTCTTTCTACTCTGCAGAAAGAATAGTTCTGCAATGTTTAAGCACCTACTTTCCAGGACGTGTATTTCAGGACACTTCTTGTATTTGCACATCCCAAAGTAAGCAAATCAAGTTAACCTCTAACACCCAACTCTTATCACCTGCCCTCTGTGCCTAATTGATTTAGGACATAAATCAGTTTAGGACAGTAGATACCAGCTGTACTGACTCAGAGGAGCCATGAACCCCTTCAAAGGCGACCTCCTTTGTTACATGTTGCCTAGCCTTTGCTGTTTAGACACTCAGGCACGTCCTAACCTGTTAATATGGTCAATTGTGTCTTTTCACACGGTCGGTGTTTGTGTTTCTTTACCAGGAAAAGCCGTAGAGTGCATGGGGTCTGAAGAGGGGGCAGAAGTTCCAAAATTCCATCTTAGGCTGTTTTTATGAGAATTCTTTTTTTTCCATTTGGGGCTCCCTCTGGAGCCTAACAATGTTCTACACATGTAGGCAACCAATCAGTAGCCATTCACCAAATGGCAGCTCTTTCCTCTTGGGAATGATTTAACCTAAGACCCCAGGTGAGGCTGAATAGGGAAGGCGTGGGAACTGTTGGGTGGGCTCAAGCTCTGTTAGGTCACCTGACTACAGGTACACTGTCAAGCAGCCATTGCTTACTGGGGTCCGTCCCTTCCTTTAGTGATGGCCTATGAGAGGGACAGCACCACAGGGCTCTTTTAAAGCTTTGAACACATTCTCAAGCCTTTCCCACTCCAGACATCAATATTTCATGACCAGTGTCTACAGCCAACTCAGTATCCAGAGACCAGATCTTTGTTCTTTTAAAAGAAGGGTATTAAAATTCCATCACACTGCCTAAACAGGATTAATGTGAATTTAACTGGTTCTTGCTCAATGCAGCGAACTCTTGGAGTGGCTTCTATTACTGAGACATCGACCACGGCCGAGGGCAGAGAGAAGCCAGGCAGGCTGTCGCGGTGGCACCAGGGCAGACCAACTGGAGTGGGTGGGTTATATATAGTGTAATGTCTCTTGATAGCCAAGGGACCAGAAATCAGAGGATCTGGCCACAGCTCTGCTGCATCTCTGGGCCTGTTTGCTCGCCTGGGAAATGGAGGGTGATCTCCCCTCCCACTTCTCACATCCAGCCAATCATTAAGAACTGAGTTATCCTCAGCTAAACTTAGAATCAGATACCCTCTCCCCACTGAGTGGCCAGGCCCCCATTTAACCCCATCACATCCCATCTGCCTCACCCCTTCTTTATGCTCTGCCAGCAGGCTGTCTGTGGTTTCCGTTTTTGGTTTTTTGTTTGTTTGTTTGTTTTTTAAACACAGTTCTGACCTTCTCCCTAAATGGCTGGGACTATGAGGCAGCTGTGGAGTTCCCAGTTCCCTATCACTAGCCATGGCTGTCACTCTGGCCTTGTCTTTATCTCAAAGGCTCTATGGTCTGATCTCAGTGACCTTGAAGAGCAGCATGCACAGTCTCCCAGGAGCCCTGTGTCCTGTCATGCTTTGTCCTTGCCAAAGAACCTTACTCAAACGTGTGGGCCATGGATTGTCTGCAAACTGGTTCTGGCCAGTGGTGAGATCAGGGAAACACAGAACGTGTTGAGACTTTTGCAACTATTTGCCAGTGATAGATAGCTATTTAATCTAAAGATTTGGGCTTCTATTTTAAGATATGCCATTAGGTTTTTTAAATTATTATTATTATTTTAAATCCCCTCCTCTTTCTCCCTCCCTCCCCCCACCTCTCTCTCTCTCTGTGTGTGTGTGTGTGTATATACAAGGGCAGGCCAGCAGGCACCCACAGAAACCAGATGAGTCAGTCCCCCCCCCCCCCGGAGCTGGCGTTAAAGACAACTGTGAGCCTCCTGACTTGGGAATCAAACTTATATCCCCTGGAAAAACAGTACTGCTCTTAACTATCAATCCATCTCTCCAGCCCTTGGCCTCTATTTAATGCCTCATTTTGAGGTTTCATTTCCCTAGTAATTTACTCACATTTTATAAAAAGTACTAATGCCAGCCCACCGTGGAAGGGCTTTGGCTTAGCCTCCCTCCCGTCTCTCCCCTGGAATGACAAATTCTGACCTCACACTTGCTCCTCTGCTTCTGAAGCCTCTCGTGCCCTTTGGTGTACAAACCTGCTGTCTCTCCTCTTAGCACCAACATTTCCTGGTGCATTTCTTCTCCTTTCTCAAGCTTACTTTTCAACCCTCTGGTCTCCAAACAATGCAATGGTCTAGGTAAGCTGAACAGGTGTTAATTTTCTTAGTCCAAAAATGTGCTCGGGTCCCTTTTCCTTAGAAGTTCTTGTGTGTGAAGTCCTTAGAGCCTGTGAATATCCCCTAACATCTCACCAGTGCTCTTTGCACAGTGGCACGGAAATGGTCCGAGCGCTCTCCGTGTCTGCTGCACCCACCAGACACACTGTTCTCTCTCTGGTTCTCCAGTTAATGTAAGAAAGATTGAGCTGGTGCATACAACCGCCAGTGACTCATGTGTGTGCCCGGTGATTAACCATCCTCGTATCAATGTGCTATTAGGCCCAGACAAGACAAATTGCCCCTGTGCATTCTGTATAAAATTAAAAGGTCAGTTCAGGAAGAAAAGGAGTAATGACAATCCTGGATCCTTCATTAAGTTGAAAGGCTCATTTGGTGAAATTTGCTAAGGCATTTCATGGAAAACTCCAAAGTGATGGAATAGTACATTAAAAACCATTTAGAAGAACAGAAAAATCCCCTAAATCCAAACCAAAGAACACGATTCTCAGCATATGGAATTAATTCCTTGTTTCAGTTAATAGATAAATTCCCTTGGAAATCATCAAGTTTCCTAACTTTTCCGGAGATAGCTTTCTGGGAACAAAGCTCCAGAACATGGGAGGGTTTCTCTCCTCGGTTTCCCCTACAAGGTGATAGAGAATTTATTGTGCTTTAGAATCCGAATCCTTTCTTTAAGAAGAGGCCATGGGGTCTGGAAAGATGGCTCAGCCATCAAAGGGTCTGTGCATAAACATGAGCCCTGAGCTTGGATCCGTAGTGCCCAGTTTATAAAAGGGGGCAGATGTCTGTGACCCCAGTGCTGTTGGGCTGGAGCAGACATAGGTGGCTCCCCAGCTCACTGACCATGCAGCTAAGCAGAATCAGGGAGCTCCAGGTTCAGATAAGGGGGAGAGACTTTATCTCAAATAAAATAAAATAAAAAATAAAAGGCTAGCAAGATTGTTCAGTGGAAAAAAGAGTTCAAGTCTAATAATACGAGTCCAGTCTCCAAACCCACACCGGGTAGAAGGAGGGCACCAGCTCTGTAAGTTTGCCCTCTGACCTCCATATATACTCCATGGCATGCACACTCACATATGCACACACCATATTCACACATACGGATACTGTTGATTTTAAAAATGAGGTCACGTTCACACATAATAATATTTTTATTAAAAAAATAATGTAGAGAAGCTACATGCCCCCCCCACACACACAAACACAACCACCTGTTAACTTTTGGTCTCTTCACATATGTGTATCGTGCACATACATGTGCACTCGAGCACACACACACACACACACACACACACACACACCATAACACACAAAACACACAACAACGTATCACCAGCCCACTTAGAGTGTAAATTCTAGGAGATCCCCTCTCAGAGCTCCTGCAAGGCTTCCTGTCAACACAGCCAGGAAAGTCCACACTCTACAAGGTCTACAAGACCACAACACAACACAACAACAACAACGAAAACTACCACCAACACCACCCACCCACCCACACACACACACAGAGGAAAGAGACTCAGTTTCTTACTCAAATTTAGCATAGAGCCAACTCTGAATCTCATATTTTGGAATATTTCACAGGCAAAGCCTGCCTGACTTAGGAAACCAACATGGTGGTTCCCTACCCATTCCGCTCGACGTGTTCCACTGAGGTGCACCGTCATTCTGATGTCCCTGGACTGGCCTGGATCCTGCTGACACACAGTGATCTGGGTCAGGTGGCACATTCCTGGCCAAAAAGGTGTTGCTGTCACCCCTCCTCCATCCTGTAACTTTCCACCCATGCAAATGAAGTCAGAACTGACAGGCAGTTGGGACAGGACTGCGTGGGCAGATAATCATGTGCCCGGACAGAGCATACTTTCTCTTCTGCAAGAAACATTTCTAGCGTCTCCACCAACACAAAGGCTGTGAGCCTTTGTAGTTAAGCCACGAGGGATACAGGCCAGCTTCCAAGCCATTGTTCTGGGGAGATCTGTTCCTTCTCTATGCAGCTGTCAGGGCAAGAACTCTCCCCAACTCTGCCTAGCCCAAAGAAGGTAGGATCTGAGGGTGCCCAAGGTTTCTCCTGCTCTGGGCTGCTGCTTGTCCCTGCTTGAATCTTGGCTGCCTAGAGCCTGGTTGTGACCAGATGAGCCACAAGGGCAGAGAGCACATCTTTCTCTGCTCTGCCAGCAGGCACAACCACCATCACTGAGCAGAGACAGCTATTTACTAGGATGGTGGTCACTTGCCTAGCACTGACTTTCAGGAGCACATACAGCCACAAGTGTGATAGTTCTGAAACTTAACCCAGTAGAGATAGGTCACCAGTAAACCTGGCTGGCCTAGGAAAGGAGGTAATGCTATAAAATGGTGGTACTGGGGGTATAGTTGCACCCGAGTCATAAAACCAGAGGCAGGTGAGAGATCTCTGTGGTGACCAAGGAAGCAAGCAAACACAAGAATCCTAGGTAACTCTCCATTCACTTCTAGGTGTCTCCTTTGCAGCTCCTCCTCCCTGCCCTCCCTGGAAGGGTGGGTGGTTCCCTAGGAGGCTCTGTTCTGGGTCCTTGCTTTCATCAACATCTATCATTCCTGCTAGACCACACGGAGCCTTTGTGCAAATCTGAAAAAGGCACCTCTTTCTCAAGTCATGCAACAGCCATCTGCTAGAAGACTGGAAGCCATTATGCACATATAAGCTGAGCATGATGGGGTGACACTCCTCAGGCTGTCCTGAGCAGGATCCACCCTCCCACACACACTCACCGTGTGCTCTACTTGTGTAATTGAATCCCATGAGGTTAAACATCACTTGGTCAGGTGGCTCTTGAATGTAAATCTCTACCCTGGCACCTCTCTTGGGAGATGCTGGTCTGTATTTTTAACTGCACTCTGGGCATAGCTACTTCAGCTGTCTTGACTTCCCAAATGCTGAAAGATCGAAAGTTAAAAGTCACCCTTTGCTGTGGTGACTCGGGGTGGGGAGAGTTAAAAGTTCGTCTCTGGAAATCTTGGGCCATCTTTCATGACTACAGGGTCTCCCATCCATGTTCTGTCCGCTCTCGCTTTACTGTGTACCAACTCCATCCCTCTTCTCTTCCCACTGGCTTGCTTCCGGCTGGGATTGCTTCCTGTCTGGACCATGACAAAGAATTCTGAATTCTTGTGTTCTAAGCTGGCCCCTATCGGTCTGTTCCCCAAATGTATTATGGTTTCCACTGACAGACAAGGAAAACTGAAACCTTGTAGCCTCATTTCAAAACTGCCTTTGCTCTCACCTCGACCTCATTTAGATGTCCCCTCATCCCAACCATTTCCCAGGCTCTGATCCTGCTCACGGTGAGTCACATGGAGTGTCCATGATTTCTTAGTTTCCATACCTCTGTCCTTCCTGGTCTACCCGTTGGTAGATGCTTCCTACATTAAAACTGGCTCAACAGGTGTTTCTTCCTCAAGACCCCCCCATCAAAACAATCACCTTTTCTGTACTCTTGTTGTATTGCCTGCATTGAGCCTTTAGGGTACTGTGTGTGTGTGTGTGTGTGTGTATGTGCTCCAGTGCTTCAAAGCCCCAACAGACAAAATTCTAGTGACCTTGTCCTATCTCATTTGTCTTGAGCTTTAAAAACTAACACAGCAGGTGCTCAGGGCTTATTCATCCTCATAATGGCATGGTAGAGAAACTTCCTGCGTGGTTGAACAAGACCATGACTGACCAAACCACGTCTGCATTTGTGTGAAGCATCAGCCAAAAAGGGACAAACGAGAACACTGGTGTGCAAAGCCCAAGAAGACGGGTCCAAACTGAGAGTAGTCAAACCACAAACGTACTTATTCCATAACTCACTGCCCTCCTCAAACACAATAGATGGAAACTATATCCTGGTACCTTGGGAGAGGATCAGTCAAGGAGCATCTTTCCAGACTCTCTTCTGTCTATCCAGCTCCACAGATCTTGAATTTGCACAGCCTACCTCCCATGCTAAGGTCTCATGTGTCATAATATATCCATATGGTAATCCTTAGGCAAAACAAGCTGTTACTAGTATTTTCCTCTTTACCTCTGCAACATTGGAAAAACTAAGCCCACTTTTATCTTCGATAAAATTTCCCAGTTTCTGGGAAGGAAAGGACCCTGAATACAAGCAGAAGTGGCTTCCTGAAGCAGTGACAAAGGCTGCTAGACACCAGTAGCTATTAGCTTCCTCCTGCACAGACTGACATCTCATCCAAAGGGGAAGTGTATACATCCCGCCTGTCAGATACTTTACTGACCAGAGTCTACCTTCTCTTTCTCTTCTGCTGTTGCTTGGATTGTCGTGATAATGCCAGTGGCCAGTCTAACTGTACCTCGAGAGGAGACAGTTCCTGTATTATTGCTACCTATGTAGAAACATGAGTCCAGTCTGTGCTGCTTTCTCCCTTCTGCATTTATCCCTCTCCTGTAGTGCCTCGGAAACAGGGAAGTTCAAAAGGTCGTGTCAGCCAGTGTTAGTGTTCAGAATAAGTTAAAAACCATCAGCATTGGTGATTTGGTTTCTTGGAATCAGAGACACTGTTTTTTCAACACATTCCTCTTTTCAATAACTGTGGTAAAAGACAAAGGACCAAACAGATTTTTTTTTCAGTTACTGAGGTATGACTGACACCAAAAGATGCAAATACATGGTGCAAACAATTTGATATGTTTGGATAAGTACCCAGCCATGTAACCATCACTACAACTGATGCATCAAACACCCATTGTCTCCTAAATTTCCTGCATTTCCCCTCCTTCTGTGCTTAGAGAACTCAATACCAAGATGCTCCCTCTTAAGCAAACTGAGAATTTTATCACATGTTGTTCGTTATAAATCCCCGTGTTGTAGGATGAACTTCTAGAACTTATTTATCTCTCATAACTGAAACTTTCAACTCGTTGTGCAGAGCCTCCCTCTAGATGCTAGCACCCACGATGCTACCCTGCCTCTGTGAGCCTGACTCTCTTGGGATCACACAGTTAAATGAAAGCATGCTATTTGTCTTCCTTTGTCCGGTTTGTTTAATTGAGTGCCATGTCCCTTAGGACCATCTTCACTGCTATAAATGACAGTGTTTCCTTCCTCTTAAAAAGCTAAGTCATGTCCCAAGGCAAATTTCCTTTACCCACTTGTTGATGGACATTTAGGTAATTTTAATATTTTGGTTGTCGTGAATTCTGCTATAATACACATAAGGGTCCAGATGTTTTAGTCTATCTTTTGTTGTTATAACAGAACACCTGAGACTAGGCAGTCTATAAAAGAAAAGAGTTTATTCAGCTTGTGATTTTATGAAGCTGAAAGTCTAATGCTACCAGGACACAGCAGAAAGCTGAAGGCAGATGCCAGGTGCAGAAGAGAAAGAGAACAAGGGACCACTTTGTGCTCCTGCAACAACTAATTCAGTCTGTTAAGAACTCTATCAACCTCTCTTTATGTCCTAACGCCCTCCCCTGTCTCTTTGAAACAAGGTCTTACTGTGTAACCCTGGCCAGACTAGTGCTCTCTGTGTAGGTCAGCTACCTTAGAACTCATTTGCCTCTGCCTCCTGAGTGCCAGGACTCAAGGCTTGGTTGCCACACCTAGCCTAATCATTTCTTAGAGTCTTCCCACACTGTTACATCAGAGACTGGATTCCAAGAGAAGTTTAGGAGGGGACAAGTCACATCTACCTTGTGCTGTACAGAGCCCTTTAGTCTGCTGTAGTCCTTTCTGTTATCTATCTATCTCTCTATCTCTATCTATCTATCTATCTATCTATCTATCTATCTATCTATCTGCCTGCGTTCCTGGTGTAACAGGAAAGAAGACCTTAGCAGGGAAATATAGGCAGTGCACAGGAGTGAGTGAGTGAGTGAGTGAGTATGGGGGAGGGGGTAAGGAGGGAGGGAGGAAGGGAAGCAAGGAGGGAGGGAGGGAGGGAGGGATCTTCAAAGCAAACAGAGGTGGAGTTCCATTTGAACAGTGCTTTGTGAGAGGCCTCTCAGAAGGCTGAGTGTAGGAAGAGAGTTACTACTATTTCATCAAATGCCCACTGAGCAAGATCCACTGTGTGAAAGATGGAAGGCTCCTCTTTCTTATAGCTTCTTTCCTCTTAGTCTGGAAATAAGGGATGTCAGCCAGTTAACAAAGCCTTTTTTCTGCTTCACAGGGGCTGTGAAGAGGATGGGATCCCCATCTCTGTGAAAACAAGCTTCCTGGGAGGGTGGTAGGGCACAGATTGACTAAGGACGAGTGGAAGAAGAGCTTTTCTGGAGAAGGCTCACACAGAAATTGCAAAGTTAGTTGGAGCAGGGGTAGCACTTCGGGTTAGGAATTCAAGTGCATGGTGACAGCACTATTCCTGACCTAGTACATGAAGCCACTCACACATAGAAATGCCACGAGGAAAGACAGGATCCTGCCATTTCCCCAAGTGCTCAGATTAACCACTGGCTCTCCTTGAGCACAGTCTTTCTGTCCAGACACAAAGGGAGAGAGAGTTCAAGGTTTCCAACTAGGTGGAAAAAACTCACTACAGTTGGAAAATTCTAGCACTGCCCTAGTTTCTGAGAAACCCCCAGGAGATCTACTGAAATTCAAAAAATCATTACATTTATTTATTTTGTGCGTCTATGCATATATGCATGTGTACTGGACGTGTGCTCTCCCAGAGTCCCCTCCTTATCAGGGGGACTATGGAGGGAAGGCACACCGGCTGCTTCATTCCTACACACCAGAAAGAAGTTCCCACAAGGCATCAGTACACTAGAATCTTGATCTTAAACTTCCCACACTTTAGACTTGTGAGAAGTCAGTTTCTGTTGCGTACACATCAGACTGTGGTATTTTATTGTAGCAGTCTGAATAAACTAAGAAATACTTTAGATGTTCAATACTTGAGAATGAATATTCCCAAGTGCATGGTAGGTTTTGATACAGTAGGATGAATGGGTGGATGGATAGATAAATAAATGGATTCAAAGTTATGAGCACAGATGAGTTTATGCCTCATGAAAATATAGTTGAGCCTCTGTACCAGTGGATTTGTAGACATGTAATGAACACAGATAGACCTTTTTTCTGGCCTTTAGAAACACCATGTAGAGATGCCTTAAAGTAAATGGGAGGATGTATATAGGGTTATATGCACATACTTTATGCATGGCACTTGATACTGATAGACTCCGGCAAAGGACTAAACCAACTTCTAATTGGGGAAGAATAGTCCAAGAAAGAGATACTGAGGGGAGCTTCCCCCACTCAGGGGACCCCCTCATCTGGAAGAATCCTTTTTCCTTTGGTTTTGTATTTTGGGGGTGGTGAGTAGAAGACAGGCACTGTCATAGCTGGTGGCAAATGTTCCACCTAAAATGAGCCTCCGAGAATGGAATGGGAACTGCTCGGGATAAACGACAGCACAGAGTCTGGGCTGTCTCTTCCCTGGGTAAGCTCATCCACGCTCTTTCAATACTAAAACAACTGTCAGATTCTTCTACTGAATAGACTGGTGTGTTACTTATGTCTCATCTTGAGCTCTGATGCATTTTTTGTCCTTACAAAACATAGTACTTTGAACTTCTAACAGTAAGTTTTTTGTTTCAGAATTATAAAAGCCAATGTCACAGGCTAAGTATAGTTCAGTGGAGGAGCACATTCTCAGTACTCGTGAGGTCTTAGGTTTGAATCCCAGCACCTAAGCGATAGAGACAAAGCCACAAAGTATAGCACAGGCCACCCTTCCTGGCTGATGATGCTGACAGTATCCTGGATGGTGAACCCAGTGCACCCCCCTCCCTCCATTCCTCCCTCCCTCCCTGTCTCCCTCTCTCCCTCCCCTTTCCCTCTCTCCCTCTCTCTCATTATAAAACCAGAATATCAACATAGACAGTCACTGCGGCAGACTGAAGGAAACTCAGCATCCCCCAGACGCACTGCGAGACAAAGCACACAGCCTCATGCTTCAGTCTCCCCGGCCATAAAACATTTCAGTTTTCCCAAGCCTGCTGCCAATGCTGAGATTGCCAGGAAATGCTGGGAACCTGGCCTGTGAAGATAAACTTCCTAGTTTACAGGAATAAGCTGTGGAGAACAGGGTTTTACTTCTTCAATGTTGGTGGAACCCAACTCCAAATGTAGGCTTCTTGGAGTGGCTGAGGACCTGCAGAGGGAGAAACAAAGACCTCATAGAGGTCTCCAGCCTGTGGGCAACTTCCTGGCAGAGGTGGAGGACCTCAGCTAACGTCTCTCACTTATTTCTGCTGTGTTATTTTTTAACCTTCTGAATCATACAACCAGACTCTTGTAGGGGGAAGAAGAACCGTGAACACACACGTAAATCAGTCAGAAGGAAATGTGGATAGCCTTTGGCAGGTTTGAACCTGTCCACAGAGAAGACAGTAAACCCTCAATGTTCCTGAGGCCAACCTTGTGTTCCTGACTCTCAGTAGCTGAAGGAGGTGAAGGACCCCACAGCAGTCTGTTACAATTCATGCTTGTTGACATTTTCCTAGCTTTGGAAGCTGAGTCCACGCCAGTGTCTCTCAAGCCCAGCTGTGTAGGACTTTTTCTTTAAATAAAGGCCTGTTTCTCTGCCTGGTGTGTTGTCTCCTTTCTCTATTTCTAACTGTCTCTGTCTCTCTCCTTTTAATCAACATAAGAGCCCTGGGTCCCTCAGGAAGGACTCCATAGGAGGACCTGACTCTCGAAAGAAAGAATTTTGAGATTCAGTGTCACCTGGCTCCTTCTACTCCTTGCTCCCATTTCATCATCAAGGGAGTGCTAAAATCCTCACCGGGTGACTTGGGAGGGGCAAATATCTCACTTTTGGAATCATCTGAAATTGTTATACCCTTCCTTGCTTCACTGAAAAATCTGGGGCTGGGCTGGGACTTCAGACTGCTCCCACCTTTTCTCAGAAAACAGGAGATACTCTTGATGTTCTCCCTTGACAGGATTTGGTTAGACAAGATTTGGCTTCGCTGTCTTGCCAACATAGGTGTCCCACTGCCGCACGCACTGCCCACCACAGGGAAGTGCATACTATTCTGAAGCCCTGTTAGAAATGGCTATCGATCGATCAATTGATCGATCGATGCTCCCCCTCCCCACATGGGAGACAGCTTTGTTACTATGCAGCTAAAATAAGATTTTTATAAGCCTGCTACTGAAAAAAAAACCCTGCAGTTTCTCCAACACAAACAGCAAAAGTCTTCCAGTGCTCGGATACCGGGAGACCCTTAAGAGAGAAGAGGTGGCTCGGCTCACCTCTTTGTAAAAGTTTAGGTGGCATCTCTTTAGAGACCAAGGACAATTCTGTACATGTAGGATAGGCCACCATTTGCTTCTCAACAACATTCAGACTCAGCCTGTACACACACAGAACACTACCAGGAGCACACGCAGGCACGAGGAAAAGGAACTGGGGATCCCGGACAGGAATATGAAGGAGATTTAGCTCTCACTATATTCCCGTTACAGCAGCTAACAACTGTTCCCTTTTTGGTCATGTCTATGCATAATGTGATTTCAACATTATATTAAAAGTTATTTTATTAAAGGGTTCTTTTACCTCTACTAGGCGGACTCCTAATCCATTAAAACTTTCTCTTTTAATTGTGGAGCAGGGTCTCCTTACATTATGTAGGCTAGCCTTGAACTCTCCCTGTAGCTAGGGGCTAGCCTTACATTTGCACCCTTCCTATTTCAGCCTCCTGCAAAGCTGGGTTTACAGGCCTGCACCCCCAGCCTGACTGATGCTGCTCTGCAATCAATATCTGCACCATGTCACTATGTCACTATTGATCTTCCTGTCACACACACACACACACACACACACACACACACAGAAAGAGAGTTAATTCTGATGGATGAATGCAGAATTAACATTTACAGAGGTAAAGCAGAAATGAAGACATGTCACTGTGCCCCGTGCCATCAACTAAAGGTACCCGATACTGAATGAAAATGAGCAGGGAAGAAAGAGGCTGGGACGCAGTCTTACATCACCGAGACAGTGGGAAGCAGCGTGAGGGCTTTCTGCCTGCCTTCCCTGGACATGCCCACTCTGTCTGCCCAGCCTGTGCACCTGACCGTCTAGTCCCATTCCAGGCTTTAAGAAAATAGCTAACATATTTCCGTCACACTCAGTGAGTAAATATAATGATACAAAATCATTCACTCCATCCCAAGCTGTTGGATTTTCCTTCTGCTTTTCTACATGTTTCTACACACACACACACACACACACACACACACACACACACACACACACACACAAATATGCTGCTCATCTCTTTTCTAGGATTAAAATGAGCACAGAGTGCCTTTTAACTTTCTTTCTCCCCCTCATAATTGTCAGAGAGAACTCACTTAGATGAACAACTGTGTATTGGTTCTCTTATGCTCGGCAATCATTCTTTTAGTAGTTACGTGATACTTCACGTGGGTGCACCATCTCGAACACTGACTGACATTAGAACAAACAGGCGTCAGTTTTCACGGTAGCCCACGGGGTAGGATGCACTCGAAGGCCCATGTTGCAAATAATGAAGTTGTAAATTGAGGTTTTATCTGGTATCATAAAACAATGTGGGAGTTTCACACTCAAGGTTTGTCCCAGAGCTTTATTCTCATGTCAACATTCCTCTGCACACTAGTGTTCACTATCAAATAGCTGAAAAGCACAAAAACAAAAAGCTTAAGACAACACACCCGTGGTGTCTCAATGCTCAGACTCCCACAGCTGATGGGCAGGGCGTGATCCTTGCTGTCTGGTTCCATTGTAGAAAGTACACTTAAGAAGAGGGCTCTTGCCTTGTGTGGTTTCCTCTGTTCACAACCACTGTTGCAATATCCATTTAAACACCCATCCTTGTGAGTCTGGGGAGCCAGAGGTGGTCTCAACAAAGAAACTGAGCATATGCAGTTTGTTCAAGACCCCACCACTGGGAAGTCTCAGAGCCAAGACCAACTGAAACCCAGGTCCTACCTACCCACCTCTGCCTGCCTTAGACCTCCAGCGACTCTATGCGCCCCTGTGCTCATGGTAGGCTCTCTGGGGTTCTGTTCTACAGAAGAAATCACTTCCAGACCCAAATCCATGTGTTCAAGAACAAACGCCTCAGGATGATAGCAGTCTCTTTGAATACACTGTAGCATACAGAGGCTCACATGATAAACTATACCACATCACTCAATGTTGGCTTAAAAGATGATGTATATAACTTTTTGATAAAGCAAACGTCTGTGATACAAAAAGGGAAGAATGGTTAAAGTTTCTTGTCATACACCACTTTAAGAAAGAGACACAGGATTGGAGGTGTATCATTCAGTGATGTCATCGCTGCCTAGACACCACAGTCCTTACACAAACTAAGGTACTGTCACCAGTTGCTAGAATACTCTAGGTTTACTTTATGTTCAGTTTACTGCTGACCACAGTAATGTCATGGCCTAGAAGGCTATATTTTCTTTTTAAATGGCCCCATTTAAAAGAGCAGATCCATTATGGTTCGGTTAGAAGCCTTGATCAGGTCTATGAACACTTATAGACATCTAAGTTTCTTGTTATTATGTTAGGTATCGTTGCCTATACTTCGGTGGCGCAGTTAGGGGCTGCTGGAGAGACTGCTCAGAAGTTAAAGAGCACTGGCTTTTCTTCTAGATGAGCAGAGGGTCAATTCCCAGCACCTACACGATGGCTCACAACTGTCAATTAACTCCAGTGTCAGGGTTCCAATGCCCATCTCTGGCCTCCTTGGGTACCAGGCACACCATATGCTGCACAGACTACATGGAGGCAAAACACCCATACATATAAAACTAAAAGTAAATGAATCTTTAAAGGAAAACTGAAGTGCCGTATGTGCTGAGGGGCACGGTGCACAGGAAGGACGCCTAACCCAGAGGACAACTCAGTGTTGGTGACATCGAAGCTGAAATGGGAACGACTGTAGGCTTGAGGAAAGACAGAGGAGAAAGCAAATCCATACCCAGGGCCCATAGGCCCAGGGAACTCATGCAGACAGGATTCAAGTGTCATTATGGAGGCCGGCAGAGTTCTGACAAATCTTCTATAACTCTGAACAATCGACCTATTTACTTCCCCCAGCCTGAAACCCCCTTCTCTGGTGGAAAAGGATGGCCTCACTTACCTTGTACAGCAGTTATAGAAATTAGACTCAAAGAGGTAAAAAAACACCCTACAGGGAAGGTTCTCCTTACAAGAGGAGTAATGGATAGCACACTGCTCCATCTCTGCTGTGGCAGCACCCCAACCATGCCCAGCTCCTCCCTCCCAGGCTTTACCCCGAATCTGCTTCCAAAAGACATACACATAGAACCTCCTTCTTAGACCTGCTCTTCTTTCTGCTCAAAGGTCCGTTGTTGGAGAAGTTTGATTTGATTCTCCCTGTAAAAACCAACATCATCAACTTTATCCTCTGTCATCCAACCTTTTCTTCATAGAATTTATCATTCCAACATCTGGCATCCACACTTTTGGTTGGTTTGCTTGAGCTAGATTTTATGCTCCCTGAGGGTAAGACAGACTTGTCTATCTTATTTCCTGTATTTCTCCAGGGCTTAGAGCCTTATGTGGAACACAGGAGTTACTTATCAAGTATCAGGCTAAGGGCTTGAACAAGCTCCCAGCTTGAGGGCAGGGCACATCTCTGTCCTCCTTTGATCCCCGGCAGTCAGACACAAAGCTGAGTGGAGGGGCAGTTCAGACATTTGCTGAACTGTCCAGTTCAATTGCTTTTAACAAATGGCGGCATTCAGCCATTACAGAAAGGTCAACCTGATGCATTTTTATTGCTCAGCAAATAAATCCAAGTTGTCACTAACTACAATGAAAAACAGGTTTTGTGGTCAATTTGGTAGGAAAAAGAGCCAAACTGGTGGTCTGATTTCATTATCTAGGAAAACCGATTAGCACATTTATCAATGAGCTACAAATAACCACAGCTTTTGTTGACACTAAAGCCAGGCACGGACACGGTATGCCAGGACGGCTACTCTGATTTAATAAATGAAGTACACAAAACAATTAAGTATCCCGGGGCTTATGTTTGTTCTGACACTAAGCTGGGTCCTTTGAGAAAAAACATTAGTGGGGTTCAGTCTTCAGGATACTCAGTCCACCAATGGTCTAGAAAGACCCTTAAATCTCCCTTCAAATTAACCACCTCAAATTTTGTTTCACTACACTAGAGGTAAACAAAGAAACAAAGAGTCCAACTGTTCCTTCTGAGACAAGATTAGAGCCAGGGTCTTCTGCAACCTGTCCTCCAGACCCAACAGCCTCGCCAAAAACTCACTTCAGAGGTTTGTAACAAATATCTGACAAGAAGATAAATAATCATCATTCCAAAGGAGAACTGAAATACAAAGAAAAGAATTCTAGAGGAAAGAAAAAAGCGCTGCTCTTCAGCAAATCCTACAGATGTGTGCCACCACAGCCAGCGTGTGCCACCATGGCCAGCGTGTGCCACCACGGCCGGCAAGCACTGCTCTTCAAAGGGCTGAATTTCATAAGATAAAGCCCCGTCTGTCTGAAGAACCTTATCTCAGCAGCAGTGTCCTGGGCATAATTTCAACCTAAGTCAAAGGAACCAAGGTCACTTGATGACTAGGACGAGGAAAAAAAGAATGTGCTTCCTGACATGTCAGGCCTGAGACTGCCAGACAGCAGGCTTCCACGCCATCCTACAGACAACTGGCTGTGTGTGTGTGGTGGGTGAAAAGGCTCAGGGGCCTTTGGCAACATGTCCAGTTCTCCAGAACCAGGATCGGCTTTGCTGCTCAGCTTCACAGAAAATCTCCCAAACTATTAGCATTAAGAAAACAGAAAGAAGGCCTACAGAACGTCTGAAAAGGAGGTTCAGGCACTAGGATTGAGCAGAGACTAAGGGAGTAGGCATCTGATGGCTGGCCTAACCTGAGACCTATCCCATGGGCAAGAACCAATCCTTGACATTGTGCTCTGCTGTGCTTGCAGACAGGAGCCTAGCATTCCTGTTCTCTGAGAGAGGCTCCGCCCAACAGCTGACCGCGGTGGTGCAGAGACCCATAGTAAGACATTGGACAGAGCTCAGCAAGTCTCGTGGAGGAAGAAAGGTTGAAGGACTCAAGGGGATAGGAAAAAAAGACCAAGAGCCAACTAACCTGGACCCTTCGGGTCTCCTAGAGTCTTAACGACCAGCCAAAGAACACACACAGACTGGACCTAGGCCATCCACACACATGTAGCAGATGTGCAGCTTGATTTTCATGTGTGTTTTCCAGCTACTGGAATGGGGGTTGTCCCCTGACTCTGCTCTATGCCTATGGATCCTGTTCCCCTAACTGGGTGCCTAATCTAACCTCAGTGGGAGAGGAGAGAGGCTCCCCCTTCTCAGAGGGAAAGGGGCGGGGGAGCTGTGGGCTGGGGGACTGGAAGGTCAGGGGGTCTGCAATAGGGATATAAAGTGAATAAATTAATTCATGTTTTGTATTAACGTTACAATAAAACTCTAGTCAGCTCATCATTATCTTCTCAGCAGGAAGACTGCAACCGCCTCAGACAGAAACCTAGTCAGGTCATAAGACTGTAAGTAACTGTCTCAGATAGAAACCCCGTGGGCTGCCACCCACCATGCACATGTTCATGTAGGTCACCGTCCCCTGATACACACAAAATGAAAATGGACTTCTATCACACAGACTGCTCAACCTAAACTTCCTGGAAGAGACTGACCATACTGTTTCTCACCACATAACTATGGTCTCCCTTCTTAACAACAGAGGCTGGACTTCAACTGGAAATGAGCCCTTGGAATGGTCCATCGTATTCTCAGGCTGTATTGCAGCTAAGGGCAGTCCTATGACCAAATTCCAGCAAACTCCATGATCTACAGTATCTATACTGTCAAAAAGGAAACTTACCCAGTTGGGAATCATGCCCTTCAGCCCTTCTGACCACCTGGATTCAAATTCAGAAACGGTCCCAGGATTTTTAGCCAAGGTCTTAGACTGAGAGACGGCCGTGAAGGGGTCAAAACTGGAAACAGACCTCCGGGTCCCATAGGGCTCTGCCCAGCTTCCCTGGAAAAGCTTGAGTCTGACCCTAAGTGTTTACAAGACAATCATGTATATGATTTGTATATGCATTTGTATGTGGCTTAAGTAATTGGCATTTTTAGGGGTCCTATGACTGGTAATGGTGCTGGATCCTAAATGGCGCAGAAGACAAACATTTCAAGCCTTTTAAAGTGCCATTCCTGCCGTCTCCAGGGGGACCTTGTCTTCCCTGTATCTCAACCTTTAGGCTTTGGCACTACCACAGTTCCTGTAGTTTTGTTGCTACCTATCTGGTCACCGTCTACGTTCGTGCTCCTCCCTTTCCACAGAACTCTCCTTGTCCTTGTTCAGCTCAACAGTCCGTACTCTGCTCAGATGTTGCTTCCTCCAAGAAGTCTGCCGGTATGTCTCACGTTGAATGTCCATTCTCTGTATTCTCAAGATACCTTGGGTACTCTGTGAAGGAAAATGCGAACTGCCCCCCAGTAGACTCATGCATTGCATGGACCACTTGGTCCCTAGCTGGTGGCATTATCTTGAGGGGCTGTGGGACCTCTAGGAATGTGACCTAGCTTACAAAAGTGGCTCATGGGAGGTGGGTGTCGTCGCCTACCGCTCTCTGCTCCCTTATCTGCTGCAATAGGAACAAGTCACGTGGCAAGCCACCGCCACCCAGACAAAGCTGCTGTGAATTCCACAGCGCTTCCTCTACCGTGATGGCCAAAAGCTAGCCATGAACTCAAATTCGTCTCCTCTTGCGTCCTTTTTGTTAGGTTTTTCACCACTGCAATATGACATGGAACTGGTTCATTGGGCATGCTCCAGTTTGGGGCTCTATCTGCTATTAGTGGTCTGGGGATCATCCATCCCACCCTACAGACAAAGCCTCCAAGGACAGAGTCCCACCACACTGGTTGTAGATCGTAACCTCTTCACACAGTGCTTGGCACACTGTGTTACTGCTCTGCTCTTGCCTTGACTGGATTTCCCTTGACGAAATGGAGCCCCAGTGAATGCCTCAAAATGCCCGATTAATTCTTCAATCATCGGGAAGTTAAAAATTAATCATACATTCAGTTTTCTGAACATAGGACTACACATTGCAGAGGAGCAGTCCTGACAGAGCCTCTGCTGCGCGAAACAACTTGCTGGTTGGATGTTTGGGACCTGAGTTTCCTCGCCTGTAAAAACAACGCTGGCCTTCGGTAATCTGTGAGGTGTCTGCTGTTTCTAAAATGGAAGGATCCTAGTGTTGGGTATCATGAATGCAAGAAACTCACAGTGACTTGATGGTTCCTCCAGGGACTGGCAACATGACCAGCTTACCTAACTCGCAAATAAGTTATTTATGAGGTATGTCTAATAAAAAATTAAAGTCATCAGATGACTATGAATACTCTGGGATAATGGAGTGCTCACTGTGAGAAAGTTTGCCTCACTGGTTCCAAATACATGTCTCTTAAAAGCCTTGGAACTTGCCACTACTCTTCCTGCTACTGGGCATCCGCATTTGCTGTTCTTTCGGCCTTGAAGGTTCCTTTCTTCTCTCCTCAGTAGTGGCGTGAGCCTAAAAGTTACTTCCTTAAGAAGACCATCCTTCTGTCTCTAGCCAGACCCTTCACCCTGTGGAAACTCTCAACCATGGCACTGCATTTCCCCACGTCACAGCATTGGTCAGACTTGCCATTTCTGCTTATGTGCTCACTTGACTGACAACCATCTCCACCACTGTACCATGTTCTCCGCCAAGGAATATTATTGGTTTTGCTCATCATTACGTTCGTCCTTGGCAGTGAGCCAATGGCTACTGAACACAAAGTGGTCTCTGGGGGGCTGCTCAGGAGAAGTGCAAAGGCCGAGTGTTTTCCCGAGGGAAAGAGGAGATGGCGTACAGGCTCTGTGTCAGGTAAGCCCACGTAGCTGGAAACCTTGAGTTCTCTATGCATTTTTGGAGAAAGAATACAGAACAACGGTCACTGTCCGGTGACCATGGAGGAGTAGGCTCTAAATGAGCAAAATATGGCAAGAAAGGAAGCAGGAATGGGACTTAAACGTTCTGGGAAGGGTCAAAATTTCCCGTGAAAGTTACTCAGGGTCTGAGCACCTCTGTGTCTGGCCCTCTCTGTCATCAGAATGTTGACAGATGGCAGCAGGCGGCCATCCTCGCTGTGCAGCAAGTGAGGTAGGAGTGAGGCTGCCTCTCAGTAGGAAGGAAGACGCCATTGGAAGACCGGGGGAAACAATGCTCCCGAGTCGGACTCTGTCCTTTCTCCAGAGATTCTTCTTACTGTACACAGAGGAAAAACTCACACACAGAAATGCATCCGAAAACCAGTGAGGTGAGATTATAAAACGCTAGGCTCAAATGAAAGATATTTGGGGAGTCTGAAAATCTGCTCATAAGAGATGGTGAGGAGAAAGGGAGGCACAGGAGACGGGAATCAGAGACACTGACCCAGTTTTCCAGAAGGGGAGAATTGTGGAGCAGAATGACTCAGGCATGAAACATCTGTCACTAATCCAACACAGAACTGATTTGCAAGCAAATTCCTCGTAAATCTCTAGCCAAGGAAGCAACAACGTTCCTCAGAGTGATCTCACCATGGGTTTGCTGAGCAAAGCCACACCCAATTAAGTTCAGATCACATAAGTATCTGAACCAACCAGGCCCCAACACCCTTGACCCTGCCCTTGAGAAAAGAGGTAGGCAATGTGTGAGGAGGGCTATCTTCACAGAGAGTCCGCTGTTGTATTCAGGGCCTAGTTTAGCAGAACCTTCCCTGTGGGGATAGAGTTGTCCTTCCTAAACTGTGAGTTTAGGAAAGGGTTGGGAATGTTAGAGTGCTTCATCCTGCCCAAGAGCTAAAAATCAAAAAGACAACCAAGGCAGGGGCAGGTTTTTCTCTCCATCTGAAGAGAAGTCAAAGGTGATTCTCAGGAAAGGTCAAAGGTTAATGCCGTACTCTTGAGTGTAAGAGAAGTCAGCATGCCAGTCTCTGACTGTTAGCCTCTGTGGGCTGGCTCACATCTGGAAAGTGAAACAACACAGGCCCTTTAAGGCGTGAACACCGATGGCCTTACATACAGCCCGCCAAGGGCTGCAGAAGGCCTGATGCATTCGGGCTCGCCAGTGGTCTAACAAGTGCTGCGATGCACTCGTGTTGGAGTGGGACATGGTCAGCGGGCACCAGCATCTAAGACTGCAACTCCTCTTTACGGTTTATCACAAATCCATCCCAGACTTGGTTAGAGACAGCACAGCAGATGCGTGGTGTAGAGAACTGAGTGATTTGCAGCTGACATGTTAGAGATGGCCGGGTTCTCCTTACATACAGTTTATGGAACACGGTAGAAAAGGGCTCCTGCACTGCTCTAAGTGGTGGCCTGTGTGCTTTTTATTTCTCTAGCTTTTCTCTTTGATGTCGGAGAAGCATCCAAGCTACACAGAAGGTATTCATGCACCTTCTGGATTCCTGGCAACCCAGGATGTTTCTTCTCCTTTGTCAAAGCTGACTCCATGGCTGCCTTCTGACTCCTGACTGCCCGCTCTCTAGCTCACTTTGGTTTTGAGGTCAGGGCTCTGGACAATCACAGACTCTACCAAAAGCATAAGGGCAGGGCCCTCTACAGCTGCATCTCCCAGAACATAAGCTTTGTTTTCTCTGCACAAGAGCTGTAAAACACAGAAGTACGACCAGCCTGTCTTCTGATCTCCCCCATGGGTTTTGCCAATGAAGAGAGAGAAATTCATGTCGGAGAGAGTTCTTCCCCTTTCTCTGAAATTCTACTTGATGAAGACTTGCCAACTCTTTATGACCTGCTGAGAAATAAGCTACACACACCCAGGAAGAAAAGCCTCCAAAACAACCAACTAACCAACCAACAACTTTATTTAGCCAGCTAAGAAGAATCTTCTACAGAGAGCATTTCAGTTCTTATAAAGGCCATCTTGGGACACTCATGATAAATAGGGCTGTCTCAAGTTCCTTAGTTTCTTATTAATCCCTGCATGCATCTAATTCACACTCTCTGTGACCCAGATATGCCCTTGACTGTGTATAAATTCCAAGGACTTGGCCTTCAGAGCCTCATCTTTTAAGACTCTGGTCCCAGTCAGGAGCCTGATGGACTTAAAGTATCCCCGGAAACAAATCCACAAACAAAAATAGCACTTTAATCTATCCTGATTAAGTGTTCTCCCTTCAAAGTCGGACATATCAGTTAGACTATGAACACGGGGATCTGATTTCAAGAATAAGAGATATAAATGAAAATCAGAATTGATTTGGAAGTTAGAATTGAGCCACAGATAGAAGAAACTGATAAGAAGCTTCAGTACAGAGATCAATACTGCCTCACCAGAAACAGCATCCACTACAATGACTCTGTTCCGTAGAACAACAGTCACATGGCAGAAGGAAGTATGGCATTCGACCCAGAAGAGCAAGCTTTCACTTTCATCAGCACAGGGTTCTGAGGAAGGAAAGGCCCCAAGGGGTCAGGCCACATGAGCCTTTAAGCCTCACCCCCCCCCCCAACCAGGTTCATGATTAAGTTACTCTAACACCATAAGGAGAATAAGACAGCAGCCATCTGGTAGTATCACCAACTTTCAATTTTCTCCTGAACAGAGGAGGTATTAGAACAGTTAGGCAGGGTTTGAACCCTCACATCACCAGCCATTAGCAACCTGACTAGTACATCTCTCTAAGAATTACTTATCTAATCAGTGGTAATAACCATGATATTAAGGAGAACTTGGGGACAAATGTAGGTAAAGTGTTGATCTTGGAATGTGTATACAGTGCAGTTGTTGTGAGGCTGGTAATAATTAATTTGATTTACAGCAGAAGTCATTACAAGTAGGGAGGTCATTGTTCTTAAAAAGTTAATGTTGGAAAAGTCTCTCTTTGGGGTAAACAGGGTAGAGATGGGAAACTCATGGATGGTAAATTTCAGGCAGAAAACTCTTTATTTTATTATTTAGGACTGTACCATAAACAAAGTCTATGCTTCATAGTGTAGGTTAATACAGCAAGAGCTGTCTTTATCACCAGAGAACAGGTGCATTTCTGGGTTCATCTCTGTTCCTGGGATAAAATGAAGAAACATTGACTTAGGGGAGAGAGGGTTATGTTAGCACACAGTACTAGGTTAGGGAGAGAAGGTTATGTTAGCACACAGTGCTAGGTTAGGGAGAGAGGGTTATGTTAGAGCACAGTGCTAGGTTAGGGAGAGAGGGTTATGTTAGAGCACAGTACTAGGTTAGGGAGAGAGGGTTATATTAGCTCACAGTACTAGGTTAGGGAGAAAGGGTTATGTTAGCGCACAGTGCTAGGTTAGGGAGAGAGGGTTATGTTAGCGCACAGTGCTAGGTTAGGGGAGAAAGGGTTATGTTAGCGCATAGTGCTAGGTTAGGGAGAGAGGGTTATGTTAGAGCACAGTGCTAGGTTAGGGAGAGAGGGTTATATTAGCTCACAGTACTAGGTTAGGGAGAGAGGGTTATATTAGCGCACAGTGCTAGGTTAGGGAGAGAGGGTTATGTTAGCGCACAGTGCTAGGTTAGGGAGAGAGGGTTATGTTAGCGCATAGTGCTAGGTTAGGGAGAGAGGGTTATGTTAGCACACAGTGCTAGGTTAGGGAGAGAGGGTTATATTAGCGCACAGTGCTAGGCTGCAGTTCATTTCTTACTCTTCTGCTGCTGTGAAGAGACACAGAAGAAAGCACTCAATTGGGGACTTGTTTATAGTTTCAGAGAGTGACTCCATGGCAGAGAAACCAGTGGGCATATCCCTAGAGCAGTAGCTGAGAGCTTACATCCTGATCCAAAGACAGAAGAAAGGGAGGGAGGAAGGAAGGGAGGGAGGGAGGGAGAGAGAGAGAAACACAAAGAAAGACAGTGAGAGACAAAGACAGAGAGACAGAGAGAGTGAGATACAGAGACAAAGAGAGACAAAGAGAGACAGAGGGAGAGGGAGAGAGAGGGAGGGAGAGAGAGGGAGGGAGGGAGGGAGGGAGGGGGGGGGAGGGAGAGAACTGTTAAAGCCCATCCCCAGTGACACACATCTCCCAACAAGGCCACACCTCCGAGTTCTTCCTAAGCAGTTCCATCAACCAACTAGGAACCAAGCATTCAAATATATGAGCCCAGGGGGCCATTCTTATTCAAAGCACCACAGTTTGGGCTCACCAGAGCAGGGAAGATGAGGTAACAGGTACTTAAAATATGTAATCCCTCACACCCACAGCCAAGAGCAGGGGAAATGGATGCATGTACGTTCATCTGTGCTCATTTCACTTTCTCCTCTCTGTTCCAGCTGGGACCCAAATCCAGAGAACAGTGCCTCCCACTTTCGGGCCAAGCCTCCCCACATCAATTAATGTGACTGAGACAATTCCCCCCAAGGACATGCCCAAGGCTAACCCGAACTAGACAATGTTTCATTGACAGTCCTTTTTAAGGTGGCTCATCACGTGTGGTAACTAGGGTATAACATGATTTACAGAGTGGGAGGACTCTGACCACATGTCAACACGACCCTCTCTAGCCACTCCGTTCACACACTGTCTGCCATCGCTCTGATTAATGCTTCACCAGATCTCTATTGAGAACACCAATCAGATGTTGAGTCCATTCAAATTACAGCCTGCTAAGATCAAAAGATTGTGTTATGACAGGTAATTTAATACTGTTGTGAGGCCACACGTGAGAAACACCGTCAAGCCCATTCCTAGGTGCAGCTGTGGCCTGGCGAACCAGCCTCATCTGACCTTAGCACCATTACAGATGTGGCCAGCAACAGTCAAGACACAGACTTTGGCTCAGCTGCCAGCTCTCAAAATAGAATGAGTTCACCACATTAACCCACTCATTTCAAGTGTTCAGTAACGAATCCAGCGCTTTCCGGGGCGTGGCTACCACAGCAAGTGTGAGTGGAACCAATCCATAAATATTAATCTTTCTGCAACCCAGACTGTACATTTTAGTTTGGAGACAAGAGTTCATCTCTGTGTTAACTTTAATGAATACATGGGCCTTCTGTGAATTGCTAAAGACTTGAGTCAATGATCGTGAGAAATGGAAGGCTGGGCTAAGTGGGGAGCCAGGCAGGGTGACTCAAAAGAGGTGCCCAGCACACAAACCCACCTGTAGATGATGCCTTTCTCATGTAGGAACATGAGTGCAGAAATGATCTCTGCGGCGTAGAAACGAGCTCGGGCTTCATCAAAACGACGGGACTTTTGGATGTGGAACATCAGATCACCTCCGTTCACAAACTCCATGACGAAGAACAGCCGGTCCTAAAGGAAACATGTGAAAACAGATTAGCCCTTCGCTTGTTCATCAGCTGGGAGCAGTGACTGGCCCGGTGTGGGGTCGGGTCTGTGGTCTCTCAGGGAGGCGTGGCATGGATGTTCCACACAACCTTGACTTTTTATATCACTAACTACAGGGAAGGCATCAGGAGACCTTGGTTCTCATTCCAGTCCAAACGTTAAGAGGAGAGAACATGGGCGCTAAGTCCTAGGCAAATGTCTTTAGTGGAACACATTAACAGGGTTAATCCCAGAGTAGAGGACACTGGGAAGGGCGCTCTGTTCCTCACACATGAGCAGAAAACATAGAACAGGTAAAGCACCTTAGAGAACTCAGACAAATAGAAGCCCAACTGACAGTCTCTGGTAGAAAGTCCTCTGGTCCATCAAAAGATTATGAGTTAGAAGTGCATGTGAAACACACTGGAGGCCTCCACACTTGGAGCAGGCATGCTCACTGGGCAGGGAGAATGGACTCCTGACAAGCTCCCTCTGTAGAAACCTGGGGCCTGTGTGAGCAATGCACAGAGAACTCAAAAAACGGTGACACAATGGCAGAAAAGTCCGTCAGCAAGCAACTGCCCCAAGACATACAGACCTCGGGCATCAGTGGACTTCCTCACTTTCTCACTTCCCTGAGCACTGAATGGGGTGCTGGGGACCCAACAAAGAGGTCCCCACACAAAGCAGATTGGTTTCCACCCCAGAAAGACCAGTGCAAGAAAATAGAATATAGGTTCTTAAAATAGAAACCGCAAATCTAGACGTCTGGTAAAGCCCTGAAGAAAGCGAAGAAGAAATGGGACATGTGACACCTGCATGGGGCTCAGGGAGGTGCCGGATCTCTGTGAGTCAAGGCCTGCAGGTGAGCGCCACCCTTCAGTGTCACGCTGCCCTTTCTGGAGGTGGGAGTGTGTGTGGTCACTGTGTGGGCAAACTGGCGTTTTATCAAAGGATGCATGCAAGCAAGAACAGGGCTTTCTTAGAGTTTGAAATGTTACCAATTTTGCTGGGGGAGGAAGGGGGGCTGAACAATGGCTGGGAGTCTGGCTGTGGCTCAGTTTCCAGTGCACCATAGCATCAAGAGGATCTCAGTCGGGGAAGAGCGACCTGTGACACCTCCTACTTCCAATAGTAAGCGAAACCTCAACCAAAGGGGAATGGAATCATCCCTGTATGCATAGACACACAGACAGGATACATACAGGATACTCAGAGTCAGTGCTGTTCTTTCTGGGGTTGGAAATGACTGTGTGGGCAAAGTAATGCTTCATCAAAGGGCGTACATGCAATCTGATGTTTTATCGAAGGACGTATGTAAGCAAGAACCTACCCTTTCCTGGTGTTTGAAATTACACACACACACACACACACACACATACACACACACACACACACACACACACATTTTATAGAAGCATGAATTTATTTAAGAGTGGGAAAAAGTGGCAGAGTTTATATAAACAAGACTACCACCAACTCAACTCTTCAGGTCGCCCCATAGCCCGAGGGAAAACTATACAAATATCGCAGAGTTTGTGACTAAGCTAAAGACCCTCATTTCAGTTCAAATGGCAAAGGAAGGACAGAACTGGGTGGCTGGGTTCACATGAGCAGTAGCTAGCCTATATTCCAAGGGCAGGAGTCTGGTGGGTGGAGCATATTAGCAAATGGCTTATGTGGCAGGTTAGCACTCCTGGGACAACTAGCAAAGCAATCCATGCACGGGAAGTTGTTATGCTAACATAGAACTCATCTGAAGGGGTATCCCCAGGGTGTGAGGAAGACTTGGGTGGAAAAGCCATGGTGCAGCATTCCTGTTTAAGTAGCACAGCCTCACACCTCGTGAACCAGACTGTTCACCTTCTTCATGGATGTTAACCTCACAGAAGCAGCCAGCCACTCAAGTTCCCATTTAAGTGAGTATCCCTTACTGGAAGTCAGGTCATAGGTAAGTGGCCATTCTGAGGTTGCTGTCAGGGTGCTGAGCAAGAGTTTCCAAGGCAGCTGGGGTTGTGAGAGGGTAAGGTGCTTAGAAGGAATTCTCTTCCACATACAATGTCTTTTTCATATCCACATTCTAAAAAGCCTGGTCCTGGTCTAAACTGCAGAACTGCAGGTGTGAGGCTAGAATATGCTATCTTCATATGTCTTCTCTTTCTCCTTCATCTTGCTATGGCCGTGGTGTGTGTGTGTGTGTGTGTGTGTGTGTGTGTGTGTTCACGCACTCAAACGCGCAGCGGGGGAAGGGGAAATCTTGACCTACAGAATCTGGCACTTCCTCCTTTGCTCTATCTAGAGAGAAAGCGGATATTTAGATTTAAAACTAAGGATGTTATGTTCAATGCTCTTCCTTCTTTCCATCCAGAGTCTCACTTCTATTATGGGCCTGGAGCTAAGCTAGAATACTGGGTACCATTCACGGCACCTCAGCTGTTACCAGCACCAACATCAGGAATAGAGGAAAATTTAGAGTGAGGAAAGACAACCAGGACGAAATGAAGACAAGACCTAATTTATGAAAGTCATGTGACGAGGTACAAACTAAAATTATGTTTATAAATCAGCAACATGTTTTATTTTTTAATTGCAAAGAAACTTCTAGAGACCTAAACTTTTATTGACCCTGTTCTAAAATGTCTGCTAAAGAGGGTGTCTTAGTTTGAGTTTATTCCTGTGAAAAGACACCGTGACCAATGCGACTCATAAAGGGCAACATTTAATTGGGGCTGGCTCACAGTTTCAGAGGTTCAGTCCACTATCATTATAATGGAAAGCATGGCAGCGTCTAGGCAGACATGGTGCTGGAGAGAAGGAGCTGAGAGTTCTACATCTTGGCAGCTAGGAGGATTCCCTCAAAGCCCTCCTCCTGATGGTTACTTGCCCAGCCCACACTACTGTAAAATAAGATGAAGCCCTTTGAGGGAAATCCTGCATTATTAGGGAGGGACTGTGTAAAGGATTAAGGTGGCTGTGAGCAACTTTTAGGGCGGGGAGGGCTCTGCTGATCCTACCTTGGCAGAGACAGCCAGAGGATTCTCCCTGTACTTAAAATCTGTATACGCAACCATTTCAGGATTCCTACCGTTCAGTTTCCAAGAAGATGAGCTCAAGTGTCTGCTGAGCGTCACCTGTGGCTTTGGCTCTTTTAAGGCAGATCTGCCCTGACCTGTGTGGTGGGAAACCCAATGTCCAGGAGACGGGTTGAGCTTCAGCTTCAAAGCCAAGCCCTTTGTCTATCTGGTGTGCCTCTCGCTGGCCTCTGATTCAACTAACCACAAATGCAAGCCATCAGCACGGGATGATGAACACCTGAGGGAATAAAAGCAACTCAGAAATCCCTTTGTCCCCACGCCCTGTATTAGTTACAGGAACAGAGTTCAGGGAGTTAGTGCATGGCAGTAATAAAATTCCTGTTGTCACCTGCCCTGGTTCCTTTAACCCACTGAGGCCTGTGCCAGCTTTCTGCCGAGGTTCTCAGGCAACAGGAGATAAACATGTCTCCCGAGCAGGAGACACTTCTCAACATTCCCAGGTTGCTCCTGGGAGTTGAAAGTGATACACAGCTAGATGAAGCAAAGCCTGCCTGTGTATTAAAGCTCTGCTAAGAGGGGACAAGTGACAAAATCTTTCTAAGATTGCAAGGAGGCTTTGGAGGACATCTTCAGAGGTATCTGTTCAGGGCTATGCAGACAATGGCTGTGTCTCCAGCACACAACTGACTGGAACAAGCATCTTTCCCAGTCTCTTTCCCCAGAACATTCAAACTGAGATAAAGAATTTTAATTCAGTCTGAGCTGTAACAACTGAGCGAACAGAACTCCGGGAGCTGGGGCTGTCTCTATGGGCAGAAACACATGAAATTCTTTAGTGTAATAGAATGGTGCATGGACGGATGGATGGACGGACAGACGGATCAATGCAAGGTTAAGAATGAAACAGAAAATATGGAAAGGAGCAGAAATGAGGCCCCAAACTGGAATTAGAAGACCTCACCAGGGTCCCTTGTACCCTTCCACTTTTATATTTTCTGGGAGGTCTGGTCAATTCCTAGCCTCAGGTACCACAATGCCTCTTATATTTATGAATCTTTATTTTTTTTTTCTTGTATAACCTCAGGTAAGCTTTCTGTGACTTCCAGGAAATTTTTAAGTAAACTACATACTTTTTTTTTAAGAAGTGAAGAGCTTCCTGCTTTAAAATCTAGGACAAAATGCCTATAGCAACAGTGATCACGGGATGATAACAGAAGCAAAGGGCCTCAGAGTGCCAGGATTCAACAGAATCCCAACAAATGGAACTTATTAGGAGATGATAAAGGAGACACTGTGTCCGACACCAAGTCCTTGGTATCTTTCTGATAATACCTGAGCTGTGGACCCAAAATTCTCAGCAGATACAGGCAACTTCTGCTAGACTTTGTTCAAATTTTCTCTCTCTCTTTCTTTCTCTTTTTTCCTCCCTCTCTTCCCTTCCCATTTTACAAATCACCATAAAAAATGGGGGTGTCAAAATGACTACATTCAAGGTTCACAGGACTGACTCAGTTAAGCAAAGGGTCTGACCAGTGTTTGGCCAGCAGAATGTGCTCGAAGCACAAAAGCAGTTGTCATTACCATCACTCTGTCTGCGTAACTTTGCACTGGAGCTTCAGCCAGTGTGGCCACGTGACTAGAACTGCAGCCCATCCAACAGCTATCCATTACATACAACACACACACACACACACACACACACACACACACACACACAGGGGCAAGGAGAGAGACAGACAGACAGACACACACACACACACATAGGGCGGGGGGCAACGAGAGAGAGAGACAGACATAGATATACACAGGTACACACATATACACAAGGAGAGACAGACAAACACACACACACACACACACACACACACAGGGGCAGGGGGTAAAGAGAGAGAGACATATACATGTACACACAAACACACACACAGGAAGGGATCAAGGAGAGAGACAGACATAGATATACACAGGCACACACACATAACATATATACACAAGGAGAGACAGACATAGACAGATAGACATACATATACCCACAGACACACAGACAGATGGCCCTGACTACATAGCTAGTTTAAGGTCAACCCAAAGTAGCAGGTCCAAGGAGATGAGAGTCCCCCTACCCCAAGCCTAGCTGTTAAAGTACAGAAGCATTTTTAATGCCACACGGCAGTGAGCTTGACTAGGTAAGGACTCTCAATCTAGGAAGTATTTTTAAACGTCACAAAACTATGCTGATAACCAAGATGATGCTGACCACGCACTCAATTCCATTCAGCTTCACAATTTTCTAACACCGAAAAAAGATTCCGATTCTCAGCTTTACGGATTTTAAAACATTATTCTTGCAAAACCGATGTGCTGCCCGGCAGACAGCAATATGCTGGCAAAGACTTTGTATGATGGTCCTTTCCCCTCTGGAGCACTGACTCATTCTTATAGCCACTTGAAGAAACATTTTTCTTTGTTTAAAACTAGACTACATAATCATTTTGATTTACAAATATGTCTCATTTGCAGATATGTTGCTTTGGGAATGAAACATTTTGAGTAAGAAACAGTCACGGCACATTGGCCACAGTGAAGATGGAGGGGAAAAAAATCAAAAGAATAGCAATTACATTTATGGTTATGAATAATTTAGATAGTGACTCAAGGCACTGTTGAACTGGAAGGCCTATCTACACTCATCAAACTCTAAGAGCTGCAGGGAGTGTTTCTGTATGCAGTGCAAGCCCTACACTGAAAGCTGCAGAGAGGTATTAAGAGCTATGAGGGAGAAGAGTCTCCGGGGACAGACAGCCCCATGCTGAATGTCCCCAAGCCTCGGGGTTTCATTATGTTCGCTGACCGCATCGTCAGCTGGGCTAACAGAGCTAGAGTTCACATCAACAGGAAGCAGTTACTGACGTCAAAGAGGTCACGGTGGAAAGCACCCTTGTGAGGAAATCTGATTGCACCATGCCCCAACTGGAAACCACTTGATTTTAACCACATTAAGGATGATTGCAAAGGCCTCACAGAAGAAACGGTGAAATGGAGTCTAATGGCTTTGTTTTTCGTCACCCTGCACACCCTATAAGATGATCAAAGATGATCATTCAATCACCTAGCAACCCTTGTATTAAGCCTGGGGCCAAGGAAATTTTGAACCGGAAGGGATGTTCTCATTCTCATTCTCTCTCTCTCTCTACACACACACACACACACACACACACACACACACACACACACACACACACACGGCAAGTGTGTTCTGGTGGCCAGAACTTGTTCTGGGAGAGGGCTGTTCTTTGAGAGCCTTGTCTTATAATGAGTCCTGACCAGCTTATGTACCAGACAAGGGAAACAACTTGACAGGATCTCTGACCACCTAGGAGACAAATTTGTGAGCTACTTTCTAAATTAAGCTAATTGGCATGGAAAGACTCCCCCTAAATGTGGGTAGTACCATCCCATGGTCTGGGGTCCCCAACTGTATAAAAAAAGAGGAAGCAAGCTGACTCCTAGTAGCTTTCACCTGTCTACTGAGTACAGATGTGACCAGCTGCTTCTAGCTCCTGCTGTTATGGCTCCCATGTCAGGATAGACTGTACCTTCAAACTGTGAGCCCAAACAAACCCTCCCTTCTCTTGCCTTCATCAGGTAGTTTGTCACAGCAAGGGTGGGAGATAAGTAAGTGGGAGAGATAATAATGTCCCTCATGTGATGAAGGACAGTTGGTAGAGACACATTAGAAGGGCTGTTCTGGGAGAGGACACAGTTAATTTTGTAGTGAAACTCCAGATAGTTACTGGAGCAGAGAGACTGGCCCTGCAAACGCTGCAAAATGAAGAAAGGACACCCACCACTTTCTTCAGATCCAAGAAATACCTCCAACTTTTTTGGTGACTTGACTTCCTAGCAGTTGAGTCTCTTCTTGTGAAATGCCCTTCCAAGTCTTCTGTCTACCCACTCACCACCCATCTCTGACCTCCTGTGGACTTCCCTTTGTAGCCCTCCTCTTCTCTGTCTCCCCAAAATAGGCAGTGAAGAATTTTATATTTCAGCTTCTTCTAGATCAAGAGGCCGTGGAGACCCACTCTCCCACCTGACCTGTTTTCTGCATCTCCCCACCCCACCCCACCCCAGCGCAGGCCTATAGAATCCACTCCTCCAGGCTCCCCAGAGGCTGGAGCTACAGCTGCCACTCCTGGGATCACTGCCTTGGGCCAGGAGGTCAAAGGCCACTGGTTCAACTTCCTCACCTACTCATTTGCCTCCTTCCTCTCCAGACAGCAACCGGAAGGCCTTCTAGAGCTATTGTCTTAGGCTGCTCTCCACTTGGAGGGTTTTTACTGACTCCTTGAACATTCACAATTATGGCTAAACTCCTTAGCAAAGGTGTGAAACTGCACTTCCTCTCCTAGCCCCCGCTGCATCTAGTTCCAGTGATTTGTTTGGTGACTCTGCTGTCTTGTGTCTTAGACCATGGCCTCCCCTATAACCAACGGCTTCCTTTCTACCCCCTCAGGGCAGGGTGGAGACAGCCCTTCTTCTGGGAAGACTGTCCAAGCCTCTTCAAGATCATTCCTTGCCTTCTGTCACACAGAGATACCTTTAACTTCAGGTAGTTAGGATGTGGGTCCACTATCTTCTTTTTCCATAGATTTTTAGTTCCCAGTTACTAATTAGCGCTTACATACTAAACTGAAAACACAGAGCAAGCTCAAAAATATCATTCTGCCTTGAAGCAACAGGTCTGTGTCTGGGCTGATGAGGTCTGCTCTCACATTTAGAGACCACTTGGTTTTGAAGATATAGTTTACAATATTACTATCTTTCAAAAGACATGGTCTTATTCCTTAGACCTAGCTGGCCTTGAACTGACACCACAAAGACCCACTTGCCTTTTCCTAAAGCCCATATGCCTAGCCTCCATGTATGGTTTTTTTAAGGTGAAATGATGTTCCCATATATGAAAAACAACCACAGGTTTTCTCAAAGCACACTCACGTTATCATTAGCAGATATTTCCAAACCAGTTGGGAAACCTTTCCAAAGGTTTGATTATCCATTTGTGAAATCTAGCCTTGTATACTCTGTAAAGGAAGGTCAGGGTTCCAACTCACAGGCCTCCCTGTGGCTTCTCAATGGTGGTGACAATGGCTTTCATAAAAAGCACCAATTTGATGTCTTGTTGATAAAGTGAAAGGACGATTATTAAATATCAAACAAGAGCAGCTATGAACTTCTCCCACTCTGTGTTTGACACATCCACTTAAACCACATCTAGTGAACTCACACCTGACTCACTGGGGCCCTCTGCCTTGTTGTGCAGCAGAACACTAGGCTAAAGAGAGCCAGCGGGGACCTAGCCAGGTCCTCACCCACACTGAACAAACTCTACACCCTCGCTGTCACCCAGTTCAGGGGCCCTGTCCCAGTAAGTGCCACAGAGCAGACACTGACAGTACTAACAGCCCTTCCATAAACCCAGACAATTGTGATCATACACATACTTTTTAATATTTTATAAAATATATTATATATATTTCTGTGTGCATTTGCATGTGTATGGGCAGGTACATGCCATGGAGCACATGTGGAGGTCAGAGGTCCACTTGTAGGAGTCAGTTCTCTCCTTTACCATGTGGGTTCCAAGACTCAGGCAGCTGGCTTGGTAGTCAACACCTTTACCCACTGTGCCATCTTGCTGGCTCATGTACATTCTTATAAGGACAATCTTTCACACTTTGATTTCTCTGTAAGAAACAGTCCTTTAGCTCTTGAGACTAGACACTGAGGACAGATCTCTGGATGGTCATGCATTGTCAGTTTTCAGCCTAGGTAGATTCCTCCGGGAATAATACATGGTAATAACTCAAGGGCACAAATGATACTTAATGTGTTGATATCTAGGATGCTCCTGGATAGCCTACAATGCACAGGACAGCCCTCCAAGAGAGGCATATCCCGCTATTGTTAAAAGAGGGCCCACAACATGGCACCATGTGGGCATCTTATCTATGGTTCATTGCAACTATAACAGTTCATCAGCCCTGAGATGGATCATGTGATAGAAATAATGTTCTGAGTAGTTCTGAGTTGTTCTGAGTAGTCTAAGGAACTTTCTCTGCAGATGTGTCCTGAAGACCAAATAAAGAGGAATCAGTAGAGTGAACGGCAGGCCCATATTCTTCAGACTTCCAGAAAAGAAATTTAATGGGGCTGTAGGCCAACTCTGCCATACAGGCTGCCTGTGTTTCCTGATTATGCCCAACCCACACCATGCCGCTTTCACCATTAGCATATGGATGTTTATATAGAAGTTGTGGACAGTGGCTCATCCCTACTCCATGTCTCCTCAGAGAATACCAAAGGGAGCATGGTTCTGTGCTCCCCAGAAAGAGAGGAAGTTGACAGAGCAGCAAAATGCCACAGTAGATTCTCAAGCTGAAGCTTCGAAGAAATGGAAAAGAACGGATGGATGGAAGGGAAGGTAGCCAACTGGCACTCCTGTTTTGACGGGCAATTATATTCTACCTCATTGTAACATTTAAAATGTCATGAACCTCGAGGATGATGACATGAAGAGATTCTGGGAAGAGTTCCAGCACGCCCTTCCCAAGTCCTGAGAGATCCTCGGTGGCAGAGCAGAGCTGAGTAGGGACGAGCTCACAATATGGTGGGCTCTTGTGCTGAATGAACATACTACAAGCAGGAACACCCCGGGTGGCCCTACAGGGAAGGAAGGGCCTACTGACCTCTCCACAACAGGAATATAGAGCAGTGAGACAGGACCAGGGCAGTGCTGACTGACAATAGAAAGCAGGAAAGGGAGTCTCACGATAGAGCGGTACGATGGGTCTTGATGGCTCATTGGTGTGGGCAGGCAGGTAGACAAATGTCCCTGCGGCCTGGAGCAGGAGATGCTGGTGCAAGAGGACAGATATCGAGGTGTGCAGGGAAGCAAGCTGGGGCTGCTACTCTTCCCGTTCTGCCTCCTCCTGACATAGGACTGTCAATTACGGAATCAATATAATACCGATCACCAGCTAGAGGTGATGTGGGGTTTGGACCAACCCTTCCTAATAATCTTCAGCAGATCCCAAATCCACTCCACTACATAAAAATAAGAGTGTATTGGATACGCATACAGAGCTTCAAGACCAGCCTCCCCAGCCCCACGCCTTTCCGAGCATGTGGCTGTACTGAGCCTGACCAAAGTGGAAATCCAAGAACAGCCTTCCAGGGATGGCTGGTCACCTGCTGAGTCTACCCACAGAGGACAGCGTCAGACCTATGGCTTCCTAGAGCAGCTACACAAGGCAGAGCTTGCTCTTCTTTTCCTCTGCTGTGTTCTCTGGATGGGCTTCATGTCACAGATACTCCATGTACATGGGCACCAATCACTTGCTAGAGGAGATGTGAGGTTTGGATCAACCCTTCCTATCGAATAAACTCTTTCCTGCCTTGTGCTGCAAGCTGAGCCTTGCCACAAGGCTGTTTCTACTTATGACGGTCACTGGCTATTTCTGGGGCCCACGAGAAACTGTCTTAACCCAGTTCTAACCAGTGATGAAGCACTTACAAGAAACTCAAGTATTTCAAAACTAGAACACATTAAAGCCCATGGTTGCTGCCCAAGAAAGTCTGGTTTTTACAACTGCATAACTGTCTACAGGGTGGGGTCGACTCCTTCCACCTACAGACTTGTAGATTCAGATCATGCCTGGATAACCATGTCAGTCAGGGTGGAACTTACCCTTACCCAGCCTCCCAGGGACTACCTGTCAGCACTGCAGAAAGCTACCGTGTTAGTTGGTTGGGGACTTAACTTGCCATGTTGAAGTGCAGAAGGCCTGACATATGGAATGGAGCTTCCACAGGATCCGGACCTCAAGGACAACTATCATTCCCACCGTGGTGTAAGAGGCTCAACCCCACACTATCACTTCATGCATGCCAGACTTCCTTTAGAGGAAGGATGGACATGTCACCAGTGTCCCCTTCTCAGCTAAAACAGCAGGCAGTCTTGGACTTAAACTTCTAAGGACAGAAGATTGGCAACTTGACCCACTGTAGTGAGCAAAACCCATAACTATGCAACCACCAGTTCCAACACTTCCAGTCACTGTGAGCACACATGGCTGAGGCTAAACCTAGTGAAGACTGGGGGCCTCAAAGGAAATGACACCCTGGCACCACAAAACATCTGTCTAGATGTGAATGTGCAGGGACTGCTTAACCTCCAGGTTGCCAGTGGTGGTCACAGGTGTACACAAGCCAGTTATAGTTAAACAACTTGAGGACAATGATTTTCAACTCCAGACACACCAAATCCGATGGACCTGTACAGACACAGGGGCAGAGGAACAGTCTGACCTTCTGACACCCCCCTCCATTCCTATTCAAGACCCTGTGACCCGGTAGCCCCAAGAGAACAGTAACCAAAATCCTGTGTCCGGAGATGGTCCTCTGTACACCGTCCCCAGGGTGAAGAAGTAAGCCCACACAACGTGGTTCAGACATCCTAATCTCATCATGTGGACCTATGTCCAACCCGAAAGAAAGATGGAGCATGCTGAGAGGCTGGAAGCAAGCAGAGATGGGAAACACCAGTACCATGTTCTAGTTTGCTTTCTATTTCCATCGGAGCCAAAGGCAAACTAGAACAAATGACCCATGAGCAGAGCACAAGGCATGAGACGTAGTCATAGCTCAAGGAAAGGAGGAAACCTCGTTCCAGAGAGATCACAGGAAATGTCCTTAGGTGTTTCCGAAAGGGCAGGAAACACATATGGTACAAAGGAACAGTTTTTTCTAACAACCCCTTTCCTCTCAGATGGGCTACACGGAGCAGAGATGTCTTACTACAGTGAACAAACCTAGCACAGAACTGCATAACCCAGCCAAGAAGCCGCATACTGCCTCTTCTGTATGATGCAGGAGACCTTGTTTAACCTCTCTGGACCTCAGCTGTCCAAACTGTTACAAGGAGGATGCAAATATCGTCACCTTCTGAAATTGTTTGGAGTATTGCGAAACATTTTGCCCAACAGGTATTTATTGAATAACAGGATGTACTTTCTGAGGGAGCAATAACAAGTAGAAGCTTCCAGAACGCACCTCAGTGAACTTCCAGCTTCTGCACTTGCCCATCCTGCAGAACCGGCAGTTAAGACTCCAAGAATCAATCAGGCACACTGATCCTGACAGAGGCCTCTTCAGGTCCTCATCTCCTGGTCTTCTCTCCTCTCCTAACCTGCAGCCTTGGTGCCTCTTCTCCTTGATTAGGATGGCACAGTATCAGCACGGGAAGCAGATGCTATGATGGGAACCTCCTTCCCAATCCAGCTGATGGTAGCACCTCAGGATGCACTTGGGTGCCTGGCCATGCTGCCTAAAGCTCAGTATTCCGTGGAGTGTGGGCTGTGGCTAATGTGTCCCTGCCCTGTGCATGCAGCCCCTCCCCACTCAGGACTCCTTCTAGGGGCTCCTTGCCCTTGCCCACTAGGGAAAAAGGAGGTATTTTTTGACTAGAGGTGCATAACTAGGCAAAATAGGAAATAAGGAACATCTTAAAGACACTGGGTGCTAAGAAAGCGAGGGCCTAAAATTTAACTCAAGGTTCTGTTGTTATTACCTGCCCAGGGGGTGGGGGATGGAAGAATCACCCCTTTCTCACATTTATACATTCTGCTTTACTAATTATTAATACGACAATAATGGAGAGAAAAATACAGAGGAAGCAATGCTCTCTTGCCCTTGTGTTACCAAGTGACTTCCCTCACATCCTTAGCGTCTGCTGAGAGTATCTTGTGCCTGTGTGCACAAACTCTGAATAATCTCACCTTCAGCAAATGGGGCTTGGCTGTACAGCTACTCCTCTGTGGGGGGGGGGGGGGGGGCGGGCGGGGGAGCAGCAGATCCCTCTGGCCTGCCTGGAGCTCCATCTTCAGGGCTAACCCAGTAAGTCTTGCAGCCCAGGCTCTGAGGAAACCTACAGCAAGGGACCAGTCCTGTCCTTCCTGTCCCTGGGAGCCTCTGTGATCTATAGCCATCAGAGAAGCAGATGTAAACAGAGCTAGATCCCTAAGGAGTGAGGAGGGACCGCGGTGCAGCCCTCTTCCAGGTTCTGGGCACAGGATGTCCTGTGTTTTCCAAGCAGAAGCCCTGCTCAGATAAACTGGGGCTCTGAACAAAGACTGGAGCATCCGACCAATATTGACTCTGACAGTCCCGCTTCCTGGGAGGCCTGCTTTCTGTCTTTGTTCCTTTCTCCCTCCCCCAGTCTCTCCCTCTCCCTGGCCTCTTACCCCACCTATCTGCCTCTCTGCTGCTCAGTTCTCTCTGCGTGGCCTCAGCTGAAATCTCCTACTCAAGCAGTAAGCCCGTGGAAGGAAGGCTGCGGGGTCTCCATTTCAAGCCATAAATGCCAAGAGGCTGACAAGCCCCTAATGAAGATGAAAGGGACCGGAAGAGAGTTAGCTTCAAAGCACTAAGGAGTGCAGCACGTACTAGATTTGTGACCCGGGTCCCTAGTAACCAAGTGCCCTGGCTAAATGATGCGTATTCTCACTATCTCTGTTTTTAAAAACAAAACAGAGCACACATTTGAAAACTGCACCACCCCAGCACCCCCCCACCCCCATCTACTGCCCTGATGAGGTTTTCGTCATTGCCTGCTGCTGGGGCATGAAGAGCCAGTTGGCTCTCTTGATCAGAACTTGATATAGATACAAACTATTCATATTTGTAAGGTCCGTATTCTTCCCTGGAACCTTCTAGTTCTACAGTTTCTTAAAAGTGCTGGGCTTAAGGGCATGTTTGAGTATTTCCATGTTTCCCTGCACTACAGACAAAAGCAAAGATCATAACTGAATCTGCCTTATGTAGTGGCGACATGTCATATATCATACACGACAGGCCTTGTGACAATGTCTGGTATACGGTTGACTCTTTTTTTTAATGACCCCGTGGGTCTGGAACTCATGGACTTGAGTGACTCTACCCCTCATGGCCTGTCTGGGACTACAGGTGTGTGTAATCATACCTGAGAGCAAGCTCTCTTCAATCGATACATTAAATGTTTTCCCTTTGCTGAAAGCTCAGGTTGTTTTAACTTAACTCAGATGACAAGAAAATAAATAACTCCGAAATCTAAAACAAAGAAAAAGACCTAAATCTGTATTTCTCAAAAAAAAAAAAAAAAAAAAAAAAAAAAAAAAGAAGTATAAATGGCCAACAGACACGTTTAAAAGAAATGACTGCCACTAACCATCAGAAAAATGCAAACTGAAGCTGCCCTGAGGTATCGGCTCGTCCCTGCTGGAACTGTCACTAAAAGAATCAGGGAGGAAAGAAGGCCCATGTTCACTGACACCAGAGCTGTGAGTCCGTCAAACTTAAAATGGAATATGCATGTGATCCGACCAACAGCTCTATGAGCTTCTATCCCAGAGGCCTGAAGTCAGCAGACGGAAGAGAGAACTACATGCCCCGTTCACTGCAGCAGTAATCACAGTGTGGACGGATGGACAGAGATAGGGATGGACGGACGCAGAAAATGTGGGGTAGATATACAATGAACCATCAGTCAACCTTAAATCGGGAGTAAAACCCTGTCATTTGTGACAACACAGATGGATCTGGAGATTAAGTGACCTAAACCAGGCACAGAAAGTCAAATCTGAGAGAATGCCCATGAGCAGAGAAAACGGGGATGGATTCCAGGGCTGAGGTGGGAGGTGAGGAGCTGTCAATCAAAGCCTATTAGCAATGGACGAATATATATTAACCATCTTCAAAACTGAAGCATCTACAAAAAACATTTATTTGTGTGTGCATGCGTGTGTGCATCTTTATGTGTGGATGCATGCAATCAGAAGACAACTTTAGGGAATCAGTTCTTCCCGTAGGTCCCAGGGATCAAATTCAGCTCATTAGGCGCCGAGGCTAGCACCCTTACCTACGACACCTCACCATCCCCAAACCAAGCATCTTTCCATATTATATTGTTATTCCTGACGCTATCAGGAGAGGTTTGAGATCTCTCACTCATTTCTACCCTTGTAAACAGTAATAGTTAAGGAGAGATTTGGGCCAAAGAGTTTAATGGATTCTCAAATCTATGCCTAAAACCTGAAAAAGTATCTAGTATTTGAAATTTGCTTATTGTTTCCTTTTTGGTAGGAACAGAAGGAGCTCCTGAATTCCCATTTTATGGTTTCTGTGAGGGGAGCTCTGGGACGGTTGCTCTTGGTGTGAGAAGTGGGTTTGTCACAGAGCAGCCTTAGGTTTAAAAAGAATTTTTATTCCTTGAAAATTCCATAGATGTGTGCAATGAATTTTAATCTTAAGTTTCCATTCCCTCTAACAAGGCCCCTCAATATATCTTCCTTCCAGCTTCAAATCCCTACCCCCTTTTCCAAATAACCCATTAAGTCCAGTGGCGTGCCCATAATGAACACGGCTGTCACGTCATCCACTGGGGCTTAGGCAGCCTGCCAGTCAGCCTTGCTGCAGACCTGTGAGCAGTCCCTTTACCCTCCCCCTGGATCCTCACAGAGGTCTCACTTCCATCCTGTGACCAGGACTTGGAGACAGAAAAGGCTTTTACAGCACACTCAGTATTTAGACCGAGGGACACCAGGGAGAACTTGGATGGATAGTCAGTCCTGAGGGCAATGTTTTTCCATCTCTCCAGGCAGATGCTTCAGTAGCTGATGTGAGACTGCACATGACCCTTGGGCTAGTCAGCCTGGCCTATACCTGAACCCTATCTCCAACACTACCAGACCAAGAGGCTCTTAGAGAGTTCCTCCCATCTCTGAGCTTAAGCAACAGGGATTCCACTGGGCCAGATATGACAGAGGTCACATTATTGAACAAGGACCCTCCCAATGGAATGGCATTTGGCAGGCCATTTGGGGAAAACTCCAGTGCCCTAACTGGATGAGGTCCTCAGAGGACAGAGGCCAAAGTGAGCACCCAACTTCTCATTAGAGGAGCCATGGCTTGCAGAAATTTGCCATTCCTCACAGTGACTAGCATCTCCAGTCCTTTATAGCTGGCTTTACAGTGGACACAGGGCATTTCCAGATGGAAGTATAGCACTGAGTCCCATAGTCCCCAGAGGGTGAAATGGAGGCCCTGTCTCCACTTAGCCATGTGAAGAGCAGCTCATTTGCTCCTTGGCTCCCATCACTTTTTCCATCCTCTAACATCGAGGTCGGAAACATTCCCCTTTGGTCTTTGTTTGGAAGACAGCACTGTGTAACCTACAATCTTTAAAAATGCTCCAGAGTGTCACTGGTGGTGAGAAATCAAGACCACTTTGCTTTGCAGTCACGACTGCCACCCTGTGGACAAACGTCAGACCTTCAATGGGAGGGAAAAACAGATGCTGACAGGCGCCTGATATAGCTGCCTCCTGAGAGGCTCTGCCAGAGCCTGACTAATACAGAGGCGGGTGCTCACAGCCAAACATTGGACTGAGAACAGGGTCCCCAAAGGAGCTGTTAGACAAAGGACTGAAGGAGTTGAAGGAGTTTGCAACCCTGTAAGAAGAACAGTATCAACCAACCAGACACCCCCCCCCACACACACACATCCTGAGAGCTCCCAGGGACTAAACCACTGTGTTTTAAAAAATGAGTGCAATCCTAGTCAAAGCATAGTCTTGTTTGTGTCTTTATTTTTCTAATTATTTCGTGTGTGTGGATGTCCTGCTTTCATTTACATCTGTGCACTGCATGCATGCTATTAGCTTGCTGGGTCCTAAGAGGGCATCAGTATCCCTGGAAGTGGAGTTACAGACCATGTTAGGCACCATGTGGCCACTGAGAATCGAACCTGGTTCCTCTAGGAGAGCAACCAGTGCTCTCAACTGCTCAATAGGCACTGCAGAACTTTCCAGAATTTGTAGTTTTTAAAGGGTGATATTCATCACCCTTTAATGCATCAAAAATTCCTCGAGAGGCTTCCCGTGACAGTGAGAACAAAGACACGTGGAGGACGCATATGCTGTCTACTAAAGAAGTTGGCTTTCTGGGATCAAACCTGGCCTGTCCCTTCTCTTCATCAGTTTCTTCTCAGGTTTGCTGCTGCATTCCACAGCCTGGCCTTTGAAGTTACAGCCCTGAGCAGTCACAGTCCAGCTGGCCTCATCTTTGAGTCTCACACCTACTGATCTTTGCTCACAATGGATGCTCTGCCTCAGCCCAGCTCTGCGGGAGCTGTTTACACACCGTGGGGAGCATTCTCTTTGCCAGCAATTTTGAAGTCTCACTTACGGCCTCAGCTTAGCTGTTCGTTTCCATCACCAGTATGATGGCAACACAGCAGAAGGGTATGATCAGGGTTCAGTCTACCAAAGAGCAGAAAAACCTGACCCGTCTGTGGGAACCTGGGTGCTTTCTTCGAGGTCACTTCCGTCTTTGCCCAATTATGGACCCAATTCTAGAAAGGCAGCAGAGCGACAGCCCAGAGAATGGACCAGAGTTAGTGTAAGATGGTTTGGATTCACTGGCTCATCTTGGTGAGATACCTCCTCTCTCAGCTCCTGCTGCTATAAAAGATGACCTAATAGACCAAGGAAAGGATACTGGCCCATGCTACCCCATACCCTCCGTTTTGGATGCTGTCCTGTGAAAGTGTATAGGTTTACCCAATACTGTGAGCCACCAAGTAGAAGATACAGCCAATGACTCTGGGCAATGGGTCCAATCTGAGTGATCACCACCCAACTTTATACTGCGTTGATTAACATGAACTACTGTCCAAATGAACCAAGAGCACCATGATTTTTGCTTAAACTATCATTAGCTCAGTATTCTACTGACTGCAACAACAACAAAAAAGGACTCTATATTGCTTCTCTTGACATCACAGCCATCAAGTCCCAAGACTAGTAAAGGTGCCAGGCAGAGTCTTTACGGCTAGGAACAAGGTCTTGGGATGAATCAAACCACGGTGCTCTTTCTAGGTCCTTCAAGATGCAGTTCTCAACCCTTTTCCTTCGGGTTCAAGCCTGTCCAGAACTTAGATAAGAATCATAGCCAAATTCACCAAGGTAAGTCATGACATTTACTCTACCCCCAGACTTCTGTAACCTCTCTGCTGTAGGGGACTTATGTACAAAGACCTTTTCAGTATCAGGGAACACAACCCTCGAGGTGAGCCTTCCATGGGGTTAATGCACTAGTTCCTATCACCTGTGTCCAGGTTGTCAGAGATGGCCAGTGCCCTGAGGGCCTATTCCAGACAACTCCCTGACATCCTCAACATCTCACTATTATCTCATCTCTGTGAGATAGGAGGTTGTGAGGCAGGGAGCACCATCACAGTCACCGGGGTTGAGGGAGAGCACCTGGCGTGCTCTTAGTGGGGGGGTACCCGCCATACTCACGGGAGTCTGAAAGCAGCAGAAGAGCTGGGTGAGGAACGGGTGGTTGCGGGCCAAGGACAGGATCCTCTTCTCAGTCATGGTGCATTCCACATCATCATCCTGCAGGATCACGTCCTTCTTCAGCACCTTCACAGCATACAGTTCTCCCGTTTCCTTTATTCTGGCAAGCATTACCTAGGGCACAGCAGGAGGGAGCATGAGGGAGACTGGAGGGCTGAGGGCGTGGGTACACGTGAGAAGGTTCGGTGTGCACCCACATACATACATGCATGTACACAAACAGCGCACACACACACACAACACACATGTTACTTCAATCCAGCCGGCCAAAGCCCAGACTCACCTTCCCGAAGCTCCCCTTCCCCAACACCCGGATGAACTCAAAGTTGTCGATGCCGAATCTGCTGGAAGAATTAACACCGATCCCATTTCCTTCTTTGGAGCCCTCCTTCCCCTGTCGTCTTAGTGTAGACCTGGAAATGAGTTTCTACAAGAGGAGGAATGCATAAATTATGCTGTGACCTCAAGGTGGGTAGGAATGGGGGGACCTTCCTAGTCTGAGCAGCCCCAGCCTCCACCCAGCATGTGAGGAGGCCAGTCCTGGGCAGATGTTCAGCTTCTTTAACTGAAAACTACCTCACCACTCACTTCTGGTCTGTATGCACTGCTGTGTGGAAGATGTCAATGCCTTAGGCTGGCCACTGTGGTTTCTGCTGCAATAGCTTCACCACAGAGCAGTCCATCCTAGGAGGGTCACCTAGTGACCACTTTATACAAAGGGTGGTTTTCATGCTTGCTCAGAATCTTGGCAGCAAGACAGGGATATGGTTTGTTTGTTTTTTTTAATACAAAAACTTAAATTATATAAATAAAATTCAATGCAAAATAGAATGATAATTATGATAGGTAAATGTTAAGTACTTAAAATCCCAGCAGTATACATATTTAAAACAATGTACAAAGATACATATTTTCATAAATTATTGTCTTTTTGTACACAGTATTATTTTAAGATGGTCTCACTGGCTTTTTACATCTTTAAATGTTTTTTTTTTTCCCCAGGGAACTCAAGGCTACTTCTAAAAATATTTGTTTTTATTTGTGTGTGTGTATGTGTGTGTGTGTGTGTGTGTGTTTGTGTGTGTGTGTGTGTGCTCCCATGGGCATCTGCAGATGTGTGCCTGAGTCACAGAGGCCAGAAAAGCCTGCAGCTGAAGGTAGACGTCTGTGGACCACCTGACATAGATGCTGAAAACTGGTCTCTCAACAGCAGAACTCTCTATTAACTGATGAGCTATCTTTCCAGCCTCCAGGAGGCTGTTTTTGTTTGCGTTTGCCCTCTGAGGTGATATGAATGGATCCCGAGGCCCCATACACGCTAGACAAGCACTCGACTTCTAAGCTGTTCCCCAGCACGAATTCTGAAGTTCTCACGTATCTAGTTAAGGAGGATGTGTCTAGACTTCAGGCCCTACAGAAACTTACCAGCAATGCTGAAAATAAGCCAGCTGCGCCACAGCCTAAACCTTCAAGGATCTTGTATATTTAACCCCACAAAACAGTCATAGCAAAACAATAAAATGGCTTATATTTAAAACACAGCAGTTTTTATGGATCTTCCCCCCCTAATGTACTGTACACTTTTCAAAGATAGAAAAGTGGTCCCAGCTAAATTTTACTTCCTTAACCTGCATTCTTGGTTAGAGCTGAAAACTCAAAGCCATAGTCCCCTAATCTTTTTCTTTTCTTTCTTTATTTCTTCCCTTTTTTAGCCCATTTTTCTCTTTGGTTACTTATAATTCTCTTTTTTAAAAAATGTGCTGTGGACAGGTAGGTCCATTTTCCCCACTATTAAATATCATAACACTAAAGAACTTGGTTTTAAAGAGAAGGAGGCACTGCCCATTCTGGAATTGTCACATAGCCTGCCTCCAGATCCCACAGCCATCCAGACCTGGCTACTTTCCAGCCTCCAGGGATATGGACCAGAAAGACAACACTAGGAATTAAGTAGCATTCAGGGCTCTGATGAACAGCATCAGTTGGATGTCACTTAGGAAGGCTGCAGGACAAAACACAGCCAGGGCAACCAAACCACTCCACCCACTCCCAGGTGTCCTGAGGAAGGAGCTGACTGAACTCATAAGCCTGGACACATGCTGCGGTCCAGGGAAGTGGAGAACCTCAGACACGGGCACCTTCAATCCCATTGGAGATAAGGAAGCTGAGTCCTGTGGTTACTAGCCAGCTGTCCAGATTGGCCACCAGCCAGGGGTGGGTCCTAGACATCTGGATTCTGAGTTTTTTACCAGGCCAGATTGATGGGAAGCTAACTTTAAAGGGGGAGGGGGTGGGTCCTTCCTCTTCCTTCATGATATACATACATCTCACTGTTTCCTGCCATAACTATTTAGACCCTAGTTTGTGAGACAAAATTATTATTATTATTAGCACAATGGACTTGCTTAGCGTATTTGCTGAGATTATGTTTCCCTGGACTTTTATTTAAGGTCACCACACCTGAATACCTTTCAACCTACAACACATAACCAGAGGTAAAGGGCTCACCGAGGTTGGAGAAATATTCCCGGGTTGGAGACCCATTCCCGCCAGAGTCTTGGCAAGCTCCACCGCATTCACCCCACAGTTTGGGGCCACGTTCGCCTGACACCGAATATGTACATTCATTTTACATACTGGAGGGAAAGAAAACAGAATCCAGATTCACCAAAGAACCGAGACACCAGGTGCTCTCAGGGAACATCGGTAGCTTAAGAACTGTGACAGGAAAAGACGACAGCCTGACCTCCAAGATTAAACTCGCGCTTCGAACAAATCCTGGCCTTCTGTCTACTTCTGATCTGTGCAGAGGCAGAAACCCCAGAACATTAAGGAGTAACAGGCGTCGAATAATAGATTTCTACTCTCTTCACCACAGTTTGAAGGGGATGGACTCATCTAAATCATGCATAACAGTCGCTGCTGCCGAGACTACAGAGACGAAGATGCTCAGCACGTGACAGTCACGGGCGATGAGATTACAAAGAATCATGCTAACTGACTTCACTCCCTCTCCCCAGTGAAATAAAGGCAGCGGTCTCCAGGCTGCAGCTTGGGCACTGTTAAACAAGGTGAAACTGGGTTTCAGAAGGGCCGGAGCAGCTTCTTTTCGGGTTCTGCTGCGGCGGGCGGTACTCCTAGCATTTCTGGGAGGGCTGTGGTTCTAACTTATAGGGATGGAAAAAAAGAAAGAGCAAACTTTAAAGTGTTTGAAGATCAGGGTGAATGACATTTGGAGAAGTGAGCAAGGCAAGCTGCATTTCTTGTACGTGCGAAGCTCCCATGACAATGACGGCCCCAAGGTTTAATCGGCACAAATAAATGACTATCATGTTTCTTCAAGTGGGTCCCGCTGATGGAAGGCCATGTGGGACAAATGTCTCTTTGATGGGGTCACTCCGTCGTTGGAGGCACAGAACAATCCAGACGTTATGGGGATTGAGTCTGTCATTCGGGAAGCTTTCTTTATGAAAAAGACATCACGTGAAGCAGAGAGACGCCCTAAGGCTTAAGCTCCATTAGCTTCTGGGGGAAACTGATCGGTCCAGAGAGATACAAACTACAAAGGCCTTTCAGGAAAACCCTGTGACAATAAAAACAAAAGCTACAGGAGCCAAGTCACTGCAGCTCCGCTGCTCTTGGGTATCTGAGGACAGAGGGACACAGATGAGCCTCCCGTGTGGATCTGTATCCTTGCCAGTAATACAAGAAAACTGAAGTGGCCCACTCGGGTGAGCCTGACACAGGTAACAAGCAACACCTCCAGCTAAGGCGCTGCTTGACCTGCGCTTGCTGCTGTGGCGGGTGAATGAAAAAACAATGCTACAGGGGCAGAGAGATGTGCTGTTTACGTTGGTTTTCTTCTTACTCTGCACCGCAGGCTGCTCTGGACCTCACTATATATAGATCAACCCTCGACGATCCTCCTAGAATGCTGGGATTAGAGGCATGAGTCACTGCGCCTTGCTAGAATTTGGTTCTTTTTGTTGATACAGTTTGACTGTCCCAGACAGCCAATGAAAGTTGTCATCTTAGTGTGCATCACACAAGGCTTCAGGTGCACCCCAAGACAGCCATAATCACATATTAATGGGAAATGACTCCGGGCCAATAGCTCCACAACCCCTAACAAAACAGGTGTTGGCCTTCACCGCCCTCAGCCTTTGAAAAGGGAAGAGCTCTGAGCAGCACTGGCTGCAGTTGGTGAGCTGCCAGCCACCATCAAAGCTTCAGCTCACGCTCTTTGCCCTCCCAGCGTCTTCAGTCACATCACAGGACTCTTGCAGACAACCCACGCAGCTCCTGCTAATGTGACAACTCAAACTGCTGCCTACTTCTGGTGAGAGCCCAAACCTTCCTTAGAACCCAAACCTCCTCTCCTGGCCATTCACCCGAATCCCCTCCCACCTTCTCTCTCTGAGAGCCCATTTTCAAACCCCTCTTTCAAATGCATCTTAAAACATACACTCAGCTAACAACTAGCACCGTAGATCTTCAGATTTAACATCCAATTTAATCTGTATTATTTTAGGGATCTGACACAGTTCTCTTTACAAGTACTCCAGCCCAACCAACGATACTTAGATACTTAAATAACCGCAATGCAGCTATGGATATGCAAATCATCAGCCCCAGGTCGGATTATAAACCCACAGAGCTTCAAAGGCTTATCTATCCCATGATGCTGTCAGGGAGAAGGAGGAAGCCAGGGCTCCTTACTTTTACACTGGAGTCCTTGTCGCATTATCCCCCAGAGCAGGGAGCCACAGTGGTCGCAGAACGTAGGCACCTTGTAGTTGTGAACGTTGAACTTGTGTGGGATGTTGATGCCGAACCTCTGCTCTGCGATCTGGGAGAACAGGAGGACACCTCAGCTCTAGACGCAATGACTTTTGTGATGAGCACAGTGGCAGTGTGGCAATGGTGAGGATTATGATGACACATGAGCTGGGTATATTATTGTACTATGCTCAGATCCTACTAGTCTGGTCTTAGCACATTTTGTTAATGAATAAGACGGGGGGGGGGGGGGACTAAGATAAAGGTATGTGTTGGACCATTCGCCATTTGAAGACAGAAGGTGAAATTAACATGCCCGTCATCTTTTATATCTGGATCTCAATACTCTCTGCGTCACGCAGAAAACCTGGTGTCACTGAATGAAGCCATTCCACGGTGACCTGGCAGTGGCCAGCTCACTCAGCCTTTCCAGCCTTTATCTGGCATCTGCATATAGATGATGTTAGTGTGGATGAAATGGTCTCTTATGAGTGATTTCTCAGGTTCCTCCTCACCGTATACTCTCTGGTCAGCCTCACGAATTGAAGCAAAACCTACAGGTGCAGCTCGAGGAGAGGTAAGACAATGACTGCCCCTCTCTGGACTTTCCTTGGCCTCTCTCCTTTATGAGCCTTGGTGCATGTCTTTCTGTGTGTTTCCCTATCGTTCATGCTTACTGTCACGAGTCCCCAAACTGGACTTTCCCAAGCATTTGCAAGTCCATTACATGTCAACAGCACTTCCCTTGCTTGGTCCCTCTTGAATTCTGAACATGTGCCCATCCCAGGGAAATGCAACCGAAACTTACACACATGGACATTTCCCGGAGTCCCTACAAGGCTGAAGGAGGCCTGGTGTCTCTTTGCTTAGCAAGCATTATGTACAGTTGAATACTTGACAATTCTATTTAACTGCTGCTAATATACATGAGTGAGGAACAGATGTTTCAGATTGATGCAGAGGCTGTGATCAGGCCCAAGGTGACAGAAGATCATTAATGGAGGCCACAGCACTAGAAAATCCAGATCCTGCACAAGTTCAGGCCTCCTTCCCCCAACTAGAACCTTCTCTAGAGCAGTGCAAACGGTATACACAGCTGTGCTCAGCTCAACACTGACTGGATCCTTGCAAGGTGTTATGCTTTGAGTGCTAAATGTCTCACGAGCTTGTGTTCAGAATTCAAGGGTCCCTAGCCACTAAACATGTCTACAGAGTCACTGAGCGGTGGCACCCAGTTTTTTTTTTTTAAAGTCCATTCATAGTGACAGAACTTGGCAGGTCATACTTTGCCCTAAGTCTCGGGCTTAGCTTCTTCCTGATCCTGCTGGAAATGGTTCTGCTCTCCCCTTTCTGACAGCCTGAAGCATCTAAAACCAGAAGATGAAGCGGAACCCTTTTCTCCTGTTAGTACGGGTTACAATGGGTAGTTATGAGTTACTATCCATATACTATGTTAGTATGGGTAGTTATGGTTATGCATTCTGTCAAAGTAAGGCAAAGTCACTACTATGTAAAGTGAGGTCATACTACAAAAGAACAGAAATACAATTTCAGCAGCACCATTGTCCTAAGGACTATGGGAGGGCCGGTGGGGGGCGGGGTAGGGAGAAGCAGAGAGGAAGGGAGGGAAGGAGAGAGAAAGTGAATAATGCTTAATCAGCAGAACAGCACTCTTACCTTGGCATCCACTTTGTTAATATTGTTTTGGCAAGTGCAGGCTGTAACAATTAGATGATGGCAGCGTTTATGGACGACGCAGGTGCACACTGGGAAATTAAATCCAGCAATTATGCATTTATCAGAGGCTCCCAGGACAGCCAGTTGCAGCCGTCAACGAAAGCTGCTCATGCCAGAAACTTGGCTTGGATGTCTGGTCACATCCTTCCTGACACCATCCTAACAAGGCCTTTGTTTACGCTCAAGCGGTCTGCCGTCCTGTCCTAAGCTGTCCTCAGCTTCTTGACTGCACCCCTTCCTGTACCCACCTTCAGAGGGAGCCTTCCACAGATGGCCTTGGTCATTATCTGTTCCATATCTCAACCCTTCTATCGACAGTGTCCAGACCCCTCACGATTTTCCTATGGGACCTATTTGATTTAATCAAAACTAACCATATGGTCTTTTTCTGCCTCTCTATCTGAGACAGCCCGCTCGCCTGGTAATGGTATCTAACACTTAGGACAAGAGAAAACCTAAAGAATATCCCACCCAAGAAAATATCCTGTATCTGCTCCTTTCTGAACCCAAAACTGCCTCTCCTCCTCTGACATCCTACAGCCCCCCAGACTGCCTCCTACTTCAAATCTTCCACTTGTGGCTGAGGCCTGCCCAGAATTCCTAGCATGATACTTGGTGCTGAATGGGCAATTGAGTACACATGTGCAGAATGGCTCAGCCAGCTGCCTGAATATTTAGAACTCTGACACTGTGCTTTCCCATTTCCAGCCATATAAGGGCGTAGTTTATACAGAATGAGCCAGTAGCTGGACATGGTAGCATGTGGATTTAATCCCAGCACTCGGGAGGCAGAGGCAGCTGGAGATCTGTGAGTTCAAGGTCTCTGTGTATCTGGATATCCCCTGCCACCTAGTGGGATCCAGGGTTCAACTCCAGGTTCTCGGGCTGCACAGGAACAATCCTTCTACATGCTGAGCCGCTGGCTGGCTGGACAGCATGAGTCATGTGCTTTCTGGTTTGTGTGTTTGTTTTCATGCTTGTTAACAATAGTTTAAAGTCCAGCATGTATTTTCTGCTGGTAAATGTTCCATGTGAGCTTAGGAAGAATGTGTTGTCTGTTGCTGCTGACTGGTGCGTTCCACCAATGTCAGTCTGATCACACTGTGACAGTGCTGTTCAGATCAACCAAAGCCTTACAGTTTTTCTGTCTGCCAAAGCTAGCAATGATCAACAGAGCTGCTACAGCAGTAGGCCTGTCTACTCTCCTCATGGTCTGAGGGCCTAGTTCTCACATACTTTCCCACCTGTTAGGTATGTATTTATCAACCACATTCATGTCTTTCTGGAGAACTGGCCCTGTTACTACCACACAGTGGCCTTTCTAGCTCTGACCATTTCTTCGGCCTCAAGTCTGCTCTGTCTAAATCACCACCCTGTGTTTCTGATGAGGGTGGACCCTGCATACTTCTCTCCTACAGGCATTTGGTTTTATGTCCTTCGGTGAGATGTAAACAAAACCTTCTCATGCCTCCTAACTAATTTTCTTTCCTGTTCTTTAAAAAGCAGGTGCTGCTGGAAGTCAGCTGTAAAAAGGCCCAGCACTACACTGAGAGAAAAAAAAACACGACAGACTTCCCTTGAAATCATATATTTTAATCTGTCAATCATAACCAAGAATATCCAGAGCTTCTCAACCTATATAAGAATGTATACAGTGGATGTATCACTAGAGGGCACACACCTGTATTAGACAGGTCCACGCTAAAAACTGTTATCGACCTACCTTGTGAGCTATCTTCTCACTTGGGGCTGAATTTGCATTTGTAAGTCAGTTACAATTGCTATATTAATTTACATGCTCTTTCTCTAACTTTGAGAACTCAGTGGAATTTTTCATACTTAAAAGTAAAAAAAAAAATTAGATTCAAGAGTGTGTCTCAATCAGTTCCCCTAAGTGGAAAAAAAGCACATTGCATTGCTTCCTCCAAAACAGAAGGAAGATTTCCCTTATTCACATGTGGACTAGCTTGTAGAATGCGTGGTGCTGTTAGCAGTTACCTGTAGAGTAAAAGTCAGGCTGCTCAGCACTGCGTGTACAGACCACACTCAGGCCAACGGAAGGAGCCCCATGAAGGGCCAAGTGGACCCAGCCCAGCCCACACAACCACACAGAAGGAAGCTGCTTACACACTGGTTTTACTTAATTTGAAATCTTCAAGAATGCTACTAAGTTGATTTTACCTTAGAATTATGAAAATGAACCTTATTTAATTATGAAGTTTTCCTCACATTCATTCAATCATTCATTCATTCATTCATTGGGCTAGGGATAAAACCATGCATGGCCTGGTACATGCTAATATCTCGTTTTAAAAAATGTATTTAATTTGTATTTTATGTTTATGGTGTTCGGCCTGCAACTATATTTTTGCACCATAAGCATGTAATGCCCCTGGAGACCAGAAGAGGACATCCTATCCTCTAAACTGCAGCTGCACATAGTGCGAGCGGCTCAGGAGTCAACCCTGCATCCTCTACAAGAGCAACAGTGCTCTTAACCACTGAGCCAAATCTCCAGTCCCTTGTTTTCTGAGTTTGTTTTGTTTTGTCTTTGTTTTTCTAAAACCAGAAAGCTAAGAAGATAAAGCTAACTTGGACAACAGCCTCCATTCCCTATGCATGAGCACAGCTTGAGACGTCTCTGTCTACGGTGCACTGTGAAAACCAAGACTAGGCACGCGCACCCTTGTACACCTTGGTCCTCCTTCTTAGCCCTCTCAGATTACTAAAGATCCAATGTTAAGCTGCAAAGCTCTTCTGGGTGTCCTGACTTTTAGAAATGAACAAATTCCCTCTATACTGTCAAAAACATCCAGGGTCTGGTGAGAACTAGAGTTTCCCCCACGGGTGCCGTGTGACTTGTGGAGAGTTATCCCAGTATTGATGGGAGGCAGCCTGGCCTGCTTTCTGTTGGTATCATATTTTCACCAAGAAATACAATTAAACATGTTCTTACCTTGGCATTGATAACCCTGTTTCCCAAATACTCCCCTGTTCAAGACAAAAGGAAAAAAAAATATTACTGTCAGTCAAATGGTTCAGTAATAACATTTATAATTATAATTCTCGAGAATAAGTGTGTTCCCTGGTCCCTTATGAAAAACATCTCTTCAGGGAAGAGGCATGGACAGCGTGCTGTTCCGAGCCCTTGTTTATTAACGGGAGGCACAAAGAACACCGGCTGATGGATTAGACTGCTCCCGGTGATATAAACAGGAGAGGGGGTGGATGAAGGTTCCCATTCCTCCTACTTTCAGCTGTTTCCTAAATCCTTGGTGAAAAGCAATCCATGTAGATGAGGCTCAACTCAGCCAGGAGCTCCTCCATTGCTCCCCTACACACACACACACACACACACACACACACACACTCACTCACTCACATGCTGTAGCTACTGGCTGCAGCCCTGTCCCTTGTCTTATCTCTACATCTCCCGCTGACGTCCACAGGGGGGCAGACGTGGCACCACCAGTTCCTTTCTGCCCATAGCTTGATTTATGACTCACCTTGATGTGTTTTATGGTAATATGGTGTGTGTGTGTGTGTGTGTGTGTGTGTGTGTGTGTGTTGGGAGCGGGGGTTGTAATTCTGTTTACAAATGCCCTAAGTATGCTTAACCTTGACTCTTTTTGAAGGTAATTATTGCTTACATTTATTTTCTGCTATAGACTTGCCACTGCTTGTTCAGACTTAAATCTTGTAAGACATTGCCCCAAGTCTTTAGAATTTCTCAACCTTTAATTACAGTAGTTCCTAATTGCTGGAGGTTAGATTGTGGTAGAGGACCATTAGACACTATGGCTTTCCATAGCTGATCACACGGATCCCTGCCTTCTGCAAAGCAATTCTGTTAATCTTCCTTTCTCTTCAGCCAGTTTTTCTAATTTTTCAATTGATTGGCTTCTCTCTCTCTCTCTCTCTCTCTCTCTCTCTCTCATTCATGCTTATGCATCCATTAGCATCTTCAACGAAGTAACCAGTGAATGAAATAATCTCTAACCTTTGGGTCAGTAAATTACTTAGTTTTGCTGTCACTATTTTAGTAGTGAGATTAAACCTGAATGACATATCGACCAAGGAGGCAAAAGACAGATCTGAAGAATAGGCCTACTTATCTATATGTTTTCTCCTGAAATGCATGAGCCAAAGAAGCCTCTTACAGCAAGACCAGGGCTGGGGATGGGGGGGGAGGGGTAGGGTACGGAGATGTCTCACCAGATGAATTCTCGGCAGTGAGAGCAGTAGGTGGGCTGCCTCAGGTATGTGGCCATAAACTTATGTCCGTTGACTTGATGGACTCGTCTCCGCATAGCCCTTTGGCGCTTCCTGGTAAAATGTTTGAAGATGCGGTCTCTCTGGAGAGTGGCTGTACATCACAAGAAAGAAAAACATGGGCTGAGGATATGACTTATAAAGTACTCACCACACAAGCATCAGGACCTGAGTTCAAATCCCCTGAGCTCTCCTAAAAAGCATTGCTAACACAGTTCTGTAATCTGAGTTCTGGAGGTGTAGTGTTAAAGACAGGAGGAACTCCGGGGTTCCCTGGCTAGCCAATTTACTCTGCATTTCTGCCATCCTCACAACCAGGATGAGGGGGGTTATCCAAACACAGTTGGCACAGACCCTCCGATGTTAACCCGGGTCAGGTGAAAGTAACCTATGGTGGGTTCAAATGTTTTTAGTCTGACAGATGAAAATAGTGGCTCCTAAAGTGAAGTCCTTGCAAACTGCAGCATCTAAGGAGAGTGGACATTTTCTATGTTGTTATACTAGGTTTCACCAGCATGTGCAGATATGACAAATAAAGCCAGCTTATGTCCTCAGGACGCATGAAATAAACCACTGGTATAAAGAAAATGCAAGAAACTATGTGAGAATAAATTAATCATAATTTTTGAACCTAGAGTAGAGGATTGACAGAGAATAACTGTGAGCAACTCTATGGAACCACCTTCAATATAGTTGTTTATTCCTGACAAGCTGCTCCACATGGTATGCATAGATTACCCATCATCTCAAACAGCATCCACTTCTTCATGATGAGAACACTCAAAACCCTTTCTTACAGCTGTGATTAATATGACACACGATTATGAATTACATCACACTCTGTAGCAAAACACCAGAGTTTGCTATCTGGCTGTAACTGAAAACACGCACACACACACACACACACACACACACACACACACACACAATATTTTAGTTAGGGTGTCTATTGGTGTGATGAAACACCAGGCCCAAAACCAACTTGAGGAGAAAATGGTTCACTTCACCTTGACACTCTCAGGTCACACTCTGTCACTGAGGGAAGCCAGGGCAGAAACTCAAGGGAAGAACCTGGAGGCAGGAGCTGAAGCAAAAGCCATGAGGTGTGCTACTTACTGGCTTGTTCCTCATGGCTTACTCAGTCCACTTTCTAATACCATCAAAAACCATCTGCCCAAGAATGGCCCTACCCCCAATGGGCTGGGCCTCCCACATCAATCATTAATCAAGAAAATGCTCTGTAAACTTGCCTTGTAGGGGCATTTTATTTCAAATTCTCTCTTCCTCGATAAGTCTAGGTTTGTGTCAAAGTCACAAAAACCAATCTGAGTCCATCTCAAATAAATGTTATTGAGGAATTGTAAAAAATGTAAGAAAACATAGAAAATATTATACTTCTATGACGGAAGAAAGGTAGCCAACCCCTCATGCCTTAAAAGATGAACAGATTCACAATTAGAAATATAGAGTTCTGCTTGGCAAAACACACCAAGCTAATAGTTGATAGAAACCAACTAAAGAGAAAAGTGGTCTGTAGTACAGGGAGAGGGTTATTGCATAAGACATGCAGAAACCAGCCTGTTAGAGTGGCACAGGCCTGGAATGGAGCCAGGCGGGTCACAAGTTCAAGACCAGCCTAGGGTATAGGGTGAATTCAGACCTAATCTGGGCTGTTTAAAAAAGGACTAGAGATACAGCTTGATGGGAAAGTACTGGGTTAGAATACCCCAGACCCTAGGAAATGGGGGGGGGATGGGGTAAATAAGTGAACACTCTTGTAAAACTAAGGCAGAGATTATAAAAGACAATTTTAAAACTATGCAGATAGCCAATAAGCATGTCAAGATGTCGAATCCTATGTGTGACAGGCACTTAAGAACAAAACTAAATCATGTTCTACCTTTTAAATTCATAAAAATGAAGAGACTTGTGTGTACTGACAAGAGGCTGGTAGGAGGATAACTGGGGTCCTGAACTGTCTTGGTACGAAGTCTCAGTGCACCTACGTACCAAACAGGCAGCACTGCCTTCTAGCTCTGTCCAGGAAGGGGTAAGGAAGAACACGTTCAAAACACTCAACACAAAGCAACAGTCTATAGCATTAAAAATGGAAGTTATTTCAGAAATAGTTGGGGATGAGGACTAATATCTTTCAAAGCTTAAATGTATATTTTCTTACATTCAGCTATTCACTTGAGGGATTTTTGGTTTTATATAAAAGAAAAATGCCAGTAAGCAAGAACAGATAGTCTATCTTGGTATAATACCACAATCTTTTCCAAGAGAAGCTGGGTCAGCTAGGTGCTAGGGGACACCTATGCTCCCAGGTACCCAGGAGGCTGAAGCAAGAGGACTACGTGAGCCCAGAGCACTGAGGACCATCTGGGTAACAAAGCGAGACCTTAGAATTTTAAAAGTTCTTACATTTAAAACAATCTAAAAATACATGGTCGCAGAAAGGAAGTCCATCCCAAGTTTCTTATATTCACGCATGAAATGGTATAAGGGACCTCCTATTTTGTGCACTAACATGCACTAGGAAAAGATACAGGGCAAGTATAGTCTACATTAGGAAACCTGAAGAAAATTCAGGAAGAGTCAGAATGAATTTGGATAAAAGGCCACTGAGTTCCGAGGCGCGCACACAGGTAAAATTACAGCTGTCTCACCCTTTCGGTGAGGAGTTTGCAGTCTCTGTCATTCTACCTCATTTATTTCTCTCATGTCTTCTGTCTCAGGAAGATAAAATGTAGCACTATCCTGTGCCCTGTGAGGGTAATGCATTACAGAATCAGTATTTCTGCCAGGTTCTACATCTACAGTATCCACAATGGCTACATGAGGACAGAAGTCACCTTACTGCCCCTCCCTTCCCTACTACACTACCAAAGTCTCTCAGGACCCCCCACGTGAACACACTCTAAGGTTCCCTGGGGGACAGATGACAACAGTGAGGCTGAAGGCACCACCACCCGTGTAGTCATGTGATCATCAGCCTGAGACACAGCTCAGTTGTCGCCAAAGCAGGATGTGCATTGAATTACTAAACACTTACCATACCTACACACAAATTAAATTCTCTGTAGGAGCCTAATTACCAAGAGCCTAATCATTTACTCCTTTAATACTACAAAGATGGGCTCAAAGGTCAGCTCGCCTGCATTTTTAATATTTCATGAATTAAATCCTTTTTGTTTGCTTGCTGGCTGTCTGCAGAGCTGTAGCATGAACTATGAACTTTCCAGATTCCTTCCAACCAGGAAATCTAGGCAGAAGCTGTGGCTGTTCTCTATGCTGCCCTGGTCTTCCATCCTTCCTAGAATACCTCTCTTTGTTTTCCAACTAGACTTACCTTTCTTTATCCTACCTGCTCCAGAACTCACTCTCTCTCTCTCTCTCTCTCTCACACACACACACACACACATACACACACACACACACACACACACACACACACACGCCAAACCCTCAGGCAGGTAAAATACTCCCCCACCGAACCACAGCAGCCTAGGAGTGCACCCCAGTTTCTTCTAAGCTTCAGTCTTCTGCAGGTCCTGACTAAACAGGGACTCGGCCTGCATACCACTCACTGCTCCCTACATTCTTTCCTATGTGCACCGTTTTATTTCAAAAGCCAATGTGCACATGCACACGCATGCATGCATACACACATACACAGCTCACATATACACCCGGGAATCTGCAAGACCTTTGGACACAAAAACTTTGGGGTCTGCATTCCCCCCGAACGGCATCCTCTTGACTGATGCTATGAACAAGAAGGGGAGAAGGAGCCATCCCACTTCAGACCTGCACCCCTACTTCACAAACTGAGGACAGAGCGGGGCTTCCTCTTTGCCTGGACTGCCTTTCTGTTTACTTAGGTCAGAATTTAAAGGCTAATAAAAGACTACCTAGCCCTGACTGCGGCTCACAGCCACCGGGGCTTTGAGGAATCTTTCAAATCATATTTTAGTCAGACACGTTGAGCAACCCTAACATGCTTTGCAGCTAAAACTTGCATCACAAGTTCTGCTTGGCTCCCAAGCGCCCAGGGCCTCTTAAATAAATAGGAAGCTGGCTCTGAGCCACAGCAAGGAAATGCGCATTCCAGTCTCCAGGGGTCAGCAACCTTGCAGCCCGGATATGTCCCTCCCAGAGTTGACTATGAGCAGCCATTACCTGGAGGTGCAAACCTGTCAGTGTTGTGAAAAGGAAACTTTCTTGACAAAATTTCAGTGGTGCAAACCTGACTGCTAACCCGCACACAGGTGTGAGAACCGTCGGGTGCTCACACCTAGGAACCACCACGCAGTCCCACGGTAAGGGCTCATTTGCAAAATGCTGTTCTTCACTAAAACGTCCATATATGAGGCTTCAAGGAGGCAACATGGAGTTCGGATATCTCTTTAAATCAGCTTTAACTTTACCCCAAAAAAGGTAAGGCCTGCACCCCCCAGAAGCTGTTTGTCTAGCTAACCTGATGTGAGGTTGCATTTGAAAATGATTTTGGGGCGTTCTGCTATGGGGCAAGAGCAATGCGCACAGTTCCTAACGTCCTTACTCCGTGTGCCCTTCACTCACAGAGTTTCCTGGTATGGGGCAAGAGCAATGCGCACAGTTCCTAACGTCCTTACTCCGTGTGCCCTTCATTCACAGAGCTTCCTAGTATCTCTTGGAAATAATACATTTTCTGGAAACTCAGAAGCTAGCAGGAAGGTTAAATGGGGTCAAGCAGCCAATGACATCAGAGAAGAGGCCAGATTCTGGTCACTGCTGAGTGACACCAACCTGTGTCTTTTTTTTTTTTTCTATCGAGAGAGTTGTTTTATCATTTGTAGTATACGGGAGGAAACAATATGGGTGAAACAAAACAGGAAACCTTAGGGTGGACCAATTAACCAACTTATTAATCATGACAAAACCAAAATGCATCATATGCTCCCAAGACACATCTCTGGAGGGGAATGGGACAAAATAGGAGAATTTTCCTCCAGGTTTGTAAACTCACAGGGCTGTTCACAGGAAGCATGATGTGCGTCAAGATGGATGATCCCTGGTTGAGGCAACACTGACAGAGACAGACTAGATGTGTCCAAAGCACACACTTAAGTGAGTCTTTACCAGTACCCACCACCGTGGGTGGAATTCGGCAGGAGCTAAGTGACGAAGAACTGTGGGCGGTGCCTATCTTGCCCTCTGGTGAGTGCTACAAAGACGTGCTGAGACCAGCAGTTGCTTAGAGGAGAGAAATGAGAATCTGCTGAATAAAGATAGTGCCCAGGTTCCAGGAACTTTTGTCACTGCCAATGCCCAAGTTGGCATGGAGGTCTATGCCTCTCTAAATGGAAGCAAAGCCCCAGCAGAGGTATAGAAAAGCACAGCGTCTTCTAAGTTTTCTAAAGGAGTTTAACCGTATGAGCGACGGCAAATTCTAAGTTCAGATGATGCCATTTAATGCCAATTCGACTCATTTGATGCTGGCTCTCAGAGAGCTGCATCCGGGTTTCCCAAGGATCTGGCTCCCTCCTAGGAAGACTAATCCATACAGAGACCCAGCATCCTGAGAGCTGGACAAGACAGCTACCAATGCACATGGAGGATGGAGAAGCAGCTTGTTACTAGACTGTCTCTCCTGAGTTGGACTAGCCGTGGTGTGTCCCACTAACCATGAAGGGTGAGTGGACTTACTGTCACTTCAGCATTCCTTGGTAGCAGGAAGCAACCGTGACACCGAAATAGCACCAAATCTCCATTAAAAACCATGGGAAAAACCTCTCACCAGGATGGAGAAGACACCCTTCCCTCCTATGTCCTCCTCATCCCCTTTCCTTTCTCACCTCAGGGCTCTAATACAACTCCAAAGTGCAAGCCCTTGCTTCTCAGAACTTCTAGAAGAAGCTCTGCTCCATCCCCACCCCCAGTTCCTCTTATTCTGCAAGTCTCAGTTTCTTTCATTTGTTCTTATCTCCCACCCAATGGGAGATAAGACTTCTCGACTTTCTAGATGCCCGTTCATCACTGTAGCAGCTCATACTTTCTCCGTTCCCTTAGCTCCTCACAGTTGCCTGTAGACTGACAATTTCCAAATGTACGTTCCTAACTACATCTTCTCTGTGGCTATGTAGTGTCCCTCAATATATCTCTAAGTGGCCTAAAACTTGACATTTACCAGAACTTTCCTCAACACTGTCATTGTCCTCAGCAGTAACAGTTCCTTAGAGTCACCTAAAGATCCGGTGGTGTCTTCAGAGCCTTCGCTGGCTGTTTGATTGTCCCAGCTCCATTCTGTTGGTACCCACCATCACAGGCACAGGGCTCGAGACAAGGATTTAAATGCCAAGTGTCATCAGCCCTGTGTATCTGTATTTCCAAATCCTCAAATTCAAGCAATCTCAGATCCAGAAGACTTCCTTAAATGAATCTCTACTTAACAAGCACATACTCTTTTATCATGGCGTAACAAGTACATTATATTTGCACTGCATTTAGTATTGTGAGTAGTCTAGAGATTATTTAAAATATATATGATATGCAAATACTATGCATTTCATAAACATAGACTTAGTTGTCACCTAAACTTTGATATCTGTGAGGGATCCTAATACCAATAACCTCTTGCAAGTATCAAGAGTCAACTGCAGGTCACTTAAGAAAGAATTCCCAGAACAACAGAAGATCGCAGGAGCAAGAGAAAGAAAGAAAGGGAGCCCACAAAGTGTATACTACTAACAGGTTTCCATCTTGGGCAACTGAGGCTCAACACATTGTGGGGAATCACAATGTACAAGCAAAGCTCGAGGAAGGGATGAAGAAACTAGGTTTCTTCCCTCTTGCTGGCATGTGCCATTGGAAGTTCATTAACTGAATAGCAGTTCTAGTTTCTTTCTGATAAGAAGGAGGATGGCCAGAAAACCCAGGAACAAACTGCAAGCCTGGTCCTGATTGCTTTATATTTTTCTATTATATATTCATAGAGATGTTCATGTATATTCATGTACACAGTCATACATATCATAGGCATATTATCATATATTAGTTATATATTATAGAAATTATACATATGCAGTATATTTTTATATATATACATACAGTATGTATATTTATGTACATATTCTATGCTTCTCTAAACTCTTGTGAAATTGAGTTTCGCAGAACATTTTCCCAATAACTTTCAATTATTATTTTACACACTGCTTCTGCACAAATGATTTAACCACATACATTTCCTTCTTTTATTATCAGGTGTAAGAATCCTATGGTTTTTGTCATTAAAAAATGTTAAGATTTTCCACCTACTTGTTGTGATTCTATAAATACTTCATTTTTCCTGAATTGATTTCACCCATAACTAAATCTGCCATTACCCCTTCTCTGGCCTTCTTATTTAAAAAGAAAGTTCTTCTCGGGATTACCACTAGGTTGCAGAATGATGGGGGAAAGTTTCTCCTCTCTCAAGTCTGGGGTGGCTCAGTTAGGGGCCACCTTACTGTTACTCTCAGTATTCCTTCATCTCAAACGTTTCTCAAAAGAGCACAGAACGGGTCATCTTGGGCTCAAGTCAGATTACTGTGTGCTGGTTTTATTTGTTCAAAATGTAAGCGTTTTTCAATTATCTGGGTATTTTTTCTTGTCTTTTGTTACAAAACTTCATTGCAAGAAGATGACCCTACACAACCTCCTGTCCTGACAACTTTGTAAACATTTTATTAAAGTGAATCATGCTTTGTTCATTGTTGCTGTTCTTGTTTGGAAAGCTATCACTATGGGAAATGCGTGTGATTCAGAGACTTTTAAAAAGTTAACCTAAAGCCAGGCTTGGTGGCACACATATTTAATCCCAGCACTAGGGAGGCAGTGGCATGCAGATCCCTCTGAGTTCCAAGCCAGTCTGATTTACACAGTGAATTCCAGGACAGACAGAGCTACATAGTAAGACACTGTCTTTAAAAAAGGAGGGGTGGAGAGATTGCCTAAACACCTGTGGGGCTGGAGATTCCCAGCGCCCACACAGCGGCTTACAGCCTTCTGTAAGTCCTATTAAAAGGGATCTGATCCCCTCTTCTGCCCTATACAGGGACCAGGCACACACTAGACAAACAGACACACATGCAAGCAAACATAAAGTGAAAACAGATAAAAATACAAAATTTTAAAAAGTAAAGTCATCCTAATCCTTACTGTGTAGTCACCAAATGCCTTGGCAGACATGCCAAATACATATATGACATAGACACAGCCTTAAATTAATGGTGTCACACACGCCCTGAGGTGCTTTGTCAACTACTTTTTAGCCTCCACCCAATCTCTCCACATCTTTTTTCTTTTTTATGGCTGATATTTCTACTGAAAGAACCTCCGATTTGTCATCTCTCATACAACAAATACATATCCCAGCTGAAAAGATTCAAGAGTAGGAACACACCCCTCCCCACGGGAGCTAGGATTCTCACCGCCTGGAATCTGTTTTTCTCTTTGACTTGAGGCTTGGGGACTCACTCCACCCCCACCTCAGCCTCCAACCCCAGGTTGTTCTTCCTTCCTCACACACAAAAAAGATTCTTACACAAACAAAGTATCCAACCAAAATCTTTTCCAGATAAACATGTGTTTCCTGCCTGTTCGTTTGGCTTATTCCATTTCCCTTTCAATGGCCCCCCTTTCCACGTTTCCACTTGCAGCTTCCTAAGGTCCTTTCAAAGCTCTCAAGTTCTGGATAGACGGTTTAGAAAACCCTACTGGGCATTAGCCATAGAGACAGCTGCCCATTCGCTTCCTTCTCCCATCCCACTGCTGGACCACCTCCCATGGCTGACCCACCTCCCATGGCTGACCCACCAAGACTTAAAAATATCTACCCTGTTCACCAGAATCAGACTGATACAAAGCCTGACATTGAAAGTAAGGTTATCTCACAGTCAATCCCCTGCATCACTCCTGAGAGAATTAAGAAGTTACCTTTTTTTTTTTTTAAATAGTTAAAAAAAAAAAACCAGATACTTCCTTTAATCTAATGTCATTTATATTATTTGGTCACTCCCTCTGAGAAGCTAAAAAATTAAAAGCATACATCTTAGCTGCCAAGCTGGGGCTTTTGCTATTGCTTAGCAATTATATTATCCCTTGAATTAAACAATAACCAAATTAAATTTAAAAGATTTTAAGAATTAATCATGCTTGAATTTCGGGTCTGTGGTATAAATAAAGGTTTGACAGGGACATTTAACTTCTAATGAAAATAGGTGTTTGGATAATATTCCCTCCTCTGTGAACCAGTGTCCTTTGGCCGGTGCTACCAGAAATGGATCTTACTCACGTTCATTCAAAGGGGTCTTTCTCTATTGTCACTTTAACTTCAACTATGGCATTGAGTAGAAGCGTTGAGAACTTTAGCTCTCAAAGTATCTGAAGCAGCTGTACAAGCTGCCAAAGGAGACACACAGTGAATACTCCTCCTCATCTGTAGAGCCTATGACCAGAGCAACTGGCCCGACAGGATATCCCCAGAGGTGCAATAGTGGCACCTTGGGTGTAACCATCAGCTGTCTGCATTGGACTTAAGTAAGGTCCAAGGGAACTCATTCCCAGTCCTTAACCTAGACAGCTACTGAAGGCTGGAGAGAACCTTCAGTAGAACCTGGATATATTACATCCTATTTGGAAAAACAAACTATGCAAGAGACAAGAAGCACCTTGCATGCTCAAAGCTCAGTGCCACCTCCAAGTGTAAGAGATTAGTGTGGGTGGGCCCAACTCACTGGCAGCAGTGCTACCCCTTGGGAAGGTGTAGTGGACAGCATACAAAAGCAGGCTGGGCAAGTCCTGAGGATCAAGTCAGTAAGCAGCACTCCTCCATGGCCTCTGCTGCAGTCCCTGACTCACGGTTACTGCTTTGAGTTCCTGCCCCGACTTCCCTGGATGAAATAAACCCTTTTCCTCCTCAGGTCACTTTTAGTCAGGGTGTTTTTATCACAATAGAAACCCTAGGACGTAATCCCATTGGACAATGGGACAAATGTTGAGAGTCCTGGTATGAAGTTATAACTCTGAACAGAGGCAATACTCTGGATGAAACTATGTTGTGGGCAAAAAGGAACCTATGCATGTCACATGATGCCTCCAAGCTGAGTGACAAAGTTCCCTAGAAACAGAAAAGACTGAACTAAGTGATCAGCAGGGTTTGTTTGGTTTTTTTTTCCTCATTCTTAAGAGTCTGTGTAACAAGCAAAACTAGCTTCTATGAATGAGGGCAAAGTAAAGATGGCTCATGACCACATACCTTCACTATGCAACACTTCAAAATGTGGGAGATAGACCTAGTTTATGCTCCCTAAAAAATGTTGATCTCAAATTATAAATATGTAGGTAGATATAAACGAACATAGAGAAAGGTAGCAATGATATCTAATGAGATTTCCAAAGACAAAAATTCAGAACTAAAATACCAAACACTTGCATGTAAGCCAGGAGAAAGAGGCACACTAACAAAGCTCATTAAATTGCTTCAAGTGGAGCCTGCAGCCCTGAACTTTAGAATTTATTGTAGACATATTAAGATTCCATGGATAACCTCTCACAGAGGTTCTATTTTACAAACCAGTAGAGACAAGGGAAATGAAATTAGTAAAATATACTGGCAGGAAGGTTCTCGATCTAATTCCAAGCACAAGCACTAAGCACAAGAAATGTGGAGCACCTGAACACCAGAAACTACTACAAGGGTGGACCAGATGTCTGTTTCACCAGAAGAATATACTGGTGTCTGTATTTATTGTATAGCAGGGTTTTAAAAATAAACTGATGAACATTTACTTATGATGTAATCGTGTTTAGTGCAGAGGGTCTGAGAAGGGGGGGTTCGCATGCTATCTCAGCACCCACCCGGAACCCCTCTGAAGAAACTGCTGCAGATGCTGAGCTCGCAGGCATTCTCATTCCAAAGTGCACGCAGCTTGGCAGGTCCCAATTCAAGGAGGTTTGCTTTCACTCCTCTAGGACCAGAACTGCCATCAGGCAGACCTCTGCTTGCTTCTGGAGGGACCAGGTCACTCTCTTTCGGTGGTGGTACCATTTCTGCAACCTCACTGTGAAAAGGTCTAGCACGTCCCTGTCTCAGGAAGACTTGGTGCCGTATTTTCAGCGTCTGTGTTACGCCCCTGTGATAGTATGTTCTTAATTAGTACCTCCCTAATTCCTAAGCGCACTGAGCAATCACTCATGCGTTCAGTAGTTCTCTGTCGGACAAAAATGTCTGTTCAAATCTATAGAAACAATTCTCTTTCATTTGAGCCATGACTTACATGGGAACCTTTTTTTTCCTTCTCCTATTGAGAGGAGAAACATGTCTTTATGTTGGTCCCATAGAACTTAGCCGAATACTCCCTGGCTAAGACACACAGACTGATGTAAAGGTGGAGAAGAGTAAGAGAACAGGTCCACTTTTCACTTATGCATGGAAGGGAAGCAAAAGCCTAGATTGAGTTTTAAAACCCCATGAATATAAGATTACTTAGGCCAAAATATATAGGGGGGGAAATGGGGGTTTTTTTAGTAAAACTTTTCATTAAGTAACAGTGTAAGAAGTAAAATTTCCATGTATTAAAAACTGATCTGAATGACAGCGATCCTTCCCATTGACAGTTCCAGCACATGAGTAAAGCCTTTTTATTTTCCTGGCCTCTTGGATGAATCTTCTTAGCCTCCTTATTAACTTCCTAATTAACTGACACAGACTGATGGTGGCAACTGTCACTGAAGCTAGTCCACTGTGGCAGTTAAGGGGACACACATTCCAGGACCCCAGAGGCTCTGGATGTGACCACTTGCCGTTGTTTCGGAAGAAGGCACTAAGCTATTGTACAGACTGACTTAAGAAGATGTTCAACTTCATCTTTGATGACAGAGATCAAAACCAACAGAGGAACTCAGGCCCTGTGAATGTCACCCGTTTACAGCCGGTCACCATGTGCCGTGAGAAGCAGAGTTGACTCCGTTCTACAAGCTGCTATCTGAGCTGTCACTCAAAGCTTGCAGACTTCGTGTAAACAGAGTCACCCGATGCAAGGACACAGAAACCACGGTGCTCTTCCTGGCCCCCAACCTTGCCTTCGGTTTCGTATTTGTACTCCACAAGAAAATAGGAGCGGCTTCACGTGATGAACAAGGAATGGAGTCTTTTGTGTTTCTGTCTATTCCCCAGACTAACTGGAAACTCCTGTAAAACTTGGGGGGGGGGGTTCTAAAATAATTAAGAGGTAATTCCATCTTGCTCTAGCTCTGCTTGCTTTAAGAACCATGTTTTAGTCGAGCATCGTGGCACAGGCCTTCTTGAATCCTGGTTCCTCGGGCCGTTGGGGCGGGCATCCATGCATACCCCAAACGCTTGCACACATTCAGCTGCCTGTGTATTTTGTGTGCCTTTTGCTCTTAAAGGTGTTTTTTAAAATGTCTTGCAGGTCAGAACTAAGTTTTGTGGTTTTGTATCCTCTCAATCTGTTATAATGAGCGAGAGTTCAAGGCCTACCTGAGCAATACAGGGAGTTCAAGGGCAGCAGAGGCCATTTAGCCAGACCTGTGTCAAAAGAAGAGGTAAAAGGAGGGCAGGAATGCATCCCAGTGGGAGAGCTCTGCTTAGCCTGTATGAGGTCCTGTGTTTAAAAGTAAAAAGATCACAGTTTTAACCTCTGACCTTGAATACCATGTGGGACATGGACCACTCTATTCAGGGTCCCTTAAAATATCTAAGCAATAAAAAGATGAAACCGGGGCTTCTGAAATCTGATCTGCCTCGTTCTCCAAAAAGAGGTTTAAAGGCATATAGAAAAAGCAAGGTAGAAAAAGAAGGGGGAAAAACATTTTTAACAAGGTCATGTAGGCAACCACTGACTCTCAGAACCACACCAGTAGGGACTAGACTATCTTCTGCCCCTTACAGACATAGAACTGTCTCATTTATCCAACCTGAGACCTGCCACTGAAGATATAGTATGTCAAGGCAAAGTTAGAGATGAACACAGATGGCAGAATTGAGCTGATGATGTATCAAATGACCTTTGGAAAGAGTCAGCCACAAACAGCACTGTCTGCTCAAATAGAGCAAAGGTGGGCTCGATAGTCTGGTGATACGAGACTCCAGGGGGAAGCTACCTCTGCTCTTGACAAGGACCCACACGTCTCCAACATGGGCCTGCACGTCCCCAACAAGGACCCACACGTCCCCAACATGGGCCTGCACATCCCTACTTCCTCATCCACTTCCATTAGGAGCGTGTCCTGACTCATGAAAGGGGAAAGAATCCAATCCTGTAACACGGCAATTTTCCATGTTTTCTTCTGATAAAATTCCTCGGTAAACAAACATATGGGCTGTCTTGCTTCACACTGCCACTCAAGAGAAGACATTCCGAACACAAACTACTGTAAAATAAGCTACAGCCTCTCCACCTAGCAGGGTGAATGACAGGGGACTGTCACCCTTCCCTATCTGAAGCAAACACAAAACACAACTGGGCTCCTCACAGAATAAGCTACTGTGTGAAGCAACAAAAGGCTTTTCCCTGTTGAAGGGCCATTCAGAGGGGACCCCCTCATGTAGACAGTGTGGGTGAAGGAACCTGTCCAGTCTTGTTCCCGCAGCCTTGGGTGCAATCTGTAAGCTTTACCTCGAGCTCCTTGCAGCTTGAGCACTGTCACTAGAATCACTAAGTGAAGCGATTACAGTCTCGTCTGTTTGGATGTTTTCATGGAAGGTGCTGGCACAGGCAGACACAACAGGGACTGTGTCAGAGTGACAGTTGTGTGCATGCAGAGGCAGGGACATGGAAACATTTCCCTGAACAACAGCAGGAGCACACAAAGGAAACTGGCCCAGTCACTCCATGGGCTGCTTTCCAGGGGCACATGATGACTGCCTTAGATGAAAAATCCCTCAATTTTGCTAAGTGCCTGAACCTGGAACCAAGGATAATAGGCTTAAACTCCTGAATACAGTACATGTGACCTTTCAGTTAAGACCCGTGGTGGTTCAAATGGGAATCTTATAAGTGCCTAATGATTATTAGGTCCCTGGATGATAGAACTGTTTGGGAAGGATTAGAACGTGTGGCCTTGTTGAAAGAGGTTTGTCAGTAGGTACGGATTTTGATATCTCTCTCTCTCTCTCTCTCTCTCTCTCTCTCTCTCTCTCTCTCTCTCTCTCTCTCTCTCTCTGTCTGTCTCTGTCTCATGGTTATGTCTCAACTCTCTCAGCTCCTGCTCCAGGACCATGCCTACCTGCCTGCTGTCATGCTCCCCACCATAATTGTATATGCTTGGCCCAGGGAGTGGCACTATTAGAAGGTATGGCCTTGTTAGAGTTGGTCTGTCGCTGTAGGCATAGGCTTAAATTAAGACTCTTATCCTAGCTGCCTGGAAGCCAGTATTCTGTTAGCAGCCTTCAGATGAAGATGTAGAACTCTCAGCTCCTCCTGTGCCATGCCTGCCTGAATGCTTCCATGTTCCTGCCTTGATGATACTGGACTGAACCTCTGAACCTGTAAGTCAGCCCCAGTTAAATGTTGTCCTTATAAGAGTTGCCTTGGTCATGGTGTCTGTTCACAGCAGTGAAACCCTAAGACAGACTCTAATCCTCTGAAGCTGTAAGCCCCAAATAAACAATTTGTTCTCTAAGCTGCTTTCACACCAGCATCTTATCACAGCAATGGAAAATTGACTAAGACAAGGAAGCCGATCCAAACCTAGTGCAGCATCACCTTCTGAAAGACAGCCTCAAACTTATGGTGTGCTCGTTGCTTAATGCATATCTCCTGCTGAGCTTCTACTCACCTCACACTCACCTGCCGTGGCTTCTCACCTTTCCAAAACCAAACCTCACAAAAGTACTTCCTCACCCTCAGGTCTCTGCAGAGCTTCACAGCCAGCAGCACTCTCTCCCGCTCCTCCTGTGTCTCTCCTCAGCTCCGCTGCTCTCCTGTGCTGAGCAGGAGCTCTGTGCAGCCTTCATACTTTGTGTATGTGTGCATTCAGTTACCTGTGTATTTTTGCCTTTAGCCCTGCAAGAGGACAATACTCTTGCAGGCAAGACCTAAGTGATAATAGTGTCTCTGTAGATTCTACTGAGGTGCTATTAAAAACTATAAAATGTAATTTCAAGAGCTCTTATCTCATTCCTGTGTCCCTGGATGCTACACTCCAGAGGGATTTCTTGCTTCTCATGGGCCATCTTGACAGGCCACAATGACATAGTGATGCTGAGGAGCCTGCCACTAGAGCCATCTGTGAGCTTTAGCTTTTAGCTCTAACACACTTTCTCCCAGAGATGTAGGCAACTTCACACCAGCATCCTTTGTAGCCTGGAAAACCAATACCTGGTGCATACATGCCTTGTACATCAGAAATGTGTGTGAAGTGTGAATAAGAGAAAGCATATGAGCTCCTGTGAGCTTGTGCACAAGCTTATGTGTGCACACCTATATGTAAAGAAGCAGGGCCTTCAATAAGCTCCCAGTTTACTGTAATGTGCCTTCCAGTGACCAGAGATGATGACACTCAACCTCTCACTGAGCCATAATGGTTGAGGTGTAAACCGAGTCTCTGCATGCTTAGGCCTGAGAACCAGCAGTCGAGGAAGGACACACAAGTCAGTAAACATCGAAAGCAACTGTTGTCTTATCTCCAGTCTATGTGGCCAGGGTGCTAGCAGACATGAGAGGCCCAAGGATTGTCCAGGAATCTTCAACACATTTAGAGCTGATGATGCCTGAGTTGGATATAAAGTTTGGGGCGCCAATAGGAACAGGAACATCCCAGAGGGTTTTTCAGCGACCTGCACCCTGCCAAACTCCTACACCAAATGGCTGCCTTTTAGGACTTGGGCAAACTCTTCAAAACTGTATCTGGAGCATGCCGTGTTATAATCAAACCTTATTGCTTACCCAGCCTAGCCAGGTTGGGGTCCACATCAGCTGTGATCACTGCTCTCCTTACCTCTCCATACTCTTCCACCCTGCTTGCTAATCAAATGACCAGCTTCAGAGAGGCCTCAGGGTTTGATGCTTTCAGTCAGAGTTTGATTGCCATCCTCACAGCTCCTACAGAAGCAAGGTCACCAACCTTCTCTGCGGCGCTCTTCCCTGCCTAGACTAGAAGCAGCGGGCAGACAGTTGCATCCCTGGAGTCCACAGTACACGTGGGTGTGACTGAGTGGGTGAATGGATGTGTGCTTGCATGAGACAGTAAGTGGGAGTGGGAGTGTTAAAGAGCTTGGCACACTCAGTTCCTTACATGCCTTTTGCACTGACTGACTGCAGCATGTATTACAGACAAGTAGTGTAAGATTTTTCACAGAAGAATCAGTGAAAACCTTTTCACAGTTTCAGGATGGGACCAGACAGAGAAGCGTAAGGCTTCACAGGTCACAGGGAGGCTCTGACAGGTCTCTACAGCAAACTTGCCTTGTTCTCCAAGTTCTCGCAAGATGAAGGAGGCCAAGGAAAGACCATTATCAAAGGGCTGGTTAGAAAAGACTAGGCAAGATCATGGGTAACTGTTGAAATGTATATTGAGTTAAGAAAAAAAAAAGAGTAGGTATATTCTCTGCAACTACAACCAAATCCATTCAATCCCTGTTTTATTTTTTTTGTGTGTCTGTCTTGATTTTTTGTTTGTCTGTTTTGTGCTGTGTTTTAAGGTTTCACTATGTGGCCTGGCTGCCTGGAACTCACAGCACAGACCAGGCTGGCCTCAAACACAGAGATCCACCTGCCACTGCTTCCCCAGTGGGATTAAAGGTGAGTCCCACCAAACCCAGCTCAATGATTTTTATACAAAGCCTCATTATGTAGCCCAGGCTGACTTGAGACTTCCGGTCCTTCTGCCGCAGCCTCTCAAATCCCGGGGCTATGCCGCTGAGATTTAATTTATTTTAACAATGTACTGATTGTATTGATAGCACCTAAACCTAGCTGCATATTTTGATCATAAGAAGTGACCAATATGCAGAGTTTAGGAAATGCCATCCCTTACAGGGAACCGTGGGAGAAACAAGTACTCCCCGGAACTCCACTCGTCTTTCCAAACAAACCGACTGTATACTCGGCCATTCAGAAACCTAACTGCGAGATAATGATTACTAAAAACTAACAGGAGCAGTGGTAACCGTTGCCGAATCCCGCTTCAGTTTGCCCGGTTCGGTAATTCGTCTCATAGCAACAATCCACACCAGAGATGTAAGCCAATCAAATGCCTTCGAAACTCAGAGCAGGTTTTTGTTTTGTACTCACAGATATCTCCTTCCATCAAGGGCCAGAGGGAGCTGTGGCTGGAGGTGAGGGAGGTCAGGTCTTTTGCCCGGGATCCAACACAAACCATACATGTGAGCTCCTTTCTGGCAATCTAAGACACCAGGAAGGGACTGCCAATACCGGAGGCACGCTACCACAGGCTCTTCCAGGAATGGGAAGCCTCTGCGGGACCCAAGGGAGTGGGTTTCTCAGCAGAGCCACAGATGGCCACACAGTCTGTGAGCGCTGCCCACTCCCTTGTTCCCCATTCCCAGGTCACTGCTGTAGTCATGAGGTCTTTCGGAAAACTGAAACACCGCTCTCCCAAGGAGAGACCTTCACCTGCAGCCGAACTAATCATTAGGTTGAGGGGCACATCCTTAAGACACACAGCAGCTAGCCACCGATTTAATGCCACATTCATGCTGCCAAGTAGGGTTAGATTGAGTTTGCTAGGGAGACAGATTGGCCGAGATCCTCTTAGCAGCCGATTCCCTCCCTTCCTTCTTTTCCCGGCCTGTCTTTTCAAGGTGACAAGTGGCTCACTTAGTGGAATTGGTTGTGGATTTTGCAAGGCCCGGTTTCTGTATGGAGAAGCGATCATAACAATGCTTTCTCAGCCTTAGTTTAGAGCAGGGGTGGAGCACTATGTGCCAAATTCCCAGGGTTCCTGAGACCCATGCTCAAAGTGGCTGGGAGAAAACAGCACCTAGCTTCAGGAGCAGCGAGTAGTTGTCAATCTGTGTGGGTCACAACCCCCATAGAGGGTGCATATCAGGTATTTACACCATGACCCATAACATTACTGAGATTACAGTTATGAAGCAGCAATGAAACAATTTTATTTGTGGTTGGGTGTCTCCACAACCTGAGGAACCATATCAAAGGGTCGCAGCATTAGAAAGGTTGAGAACCACTGTTCTAGACCTAGCCTAGACCTAGCCCATACACACAAGAACGTGTCACTTGTAACCCATGTAATGATTTGGAACAAGTCTGGTCCAATCTGAAATCTAGAGAGACTAACCGAAAGAGGCCACAGAAGATGGACCCTGTGAGTAGAACCAGTTCTGCTAAACCTCATGGGAGGTGGAGTTTGATGCCACTTAAGCCAACTGTATTCACGTGTGCTGAGAGCCATGCGTTCGAGGCTGACATGCATGGCAGAGCAGGGCAAACTGGGGTCTGGTGAGGGCGTTCAGTGGGCAAGAGCACTTGCTGAGCAAGCACAAGGACCGGAATTTAAATGCCTGGTACACATTTAATGACAAAAAGCAAACTATGGCCATGCACACCCGGAAGCCCAGTGCAGGGGAGGAGGGGAAGATGGGAGGCTCTCTGGTGCTTGCTGGCTGCCTGTGTAACAGGGAAGCAAAAAGTTCCAGGTTCAGCAAAAGACACAGTCTCAAGGGAACAAGGTGGACCACGATAGAGGAAGAAACCAAAGTCTTCCTATAGTCTCTGAAAGTGCACATGAGCACACACTCACACACACACACACACACACACACACACACACACACACACACACACACACTGCATACATAAGATGGAAAGGCAGGGGCAGGGCAAACTGTGGTAGCTAAACCACACCGCTATGGAGCCTGACACATATCACCCAGTGACCTTTTTCCTTTATTAATTCTACCCAGGTACACATGTAAAGTACATACATAACAAGTGTCTAATGTACAGGGGTTCGAGATACCTATGTATCTGCCTAGTTCAGTCGCTTCTCTTTTTGGCAACAAGCTCTCTGTGCCCTAGGGTTTAACGGTTGTCATCTGCCCTGCTCTGGGACACTCAGATATCTCTACATCATCCATCAGGGGACCCTGGGCAGAGCTCTCAGATGGGGTCTAATCCCAGCACTAATACACGAATTCCTTCTTTTTGAAAATCAGTGTCACAAACCATATTGTATTGGGCCTCAAGCAAGAACGACTTTGTAATTCCTCTGGGGACATTTTATCATATTTAGAGACATTTTTCTGATTGTCACAATAATAGAGCATGCATGTGACTGGCATCTGGTGGGCTGAGGCCAGGGAAGCTGGTAGACAGCCTACTGTGCAGAGCACAGTCCCATCGGCCGTGAGCTATCCTGCCCCTAACACTGAGCATGGCGAACGTGAGAAGCCCCACAGCATCTGTGTTCTACAGACCTCGCTTTGTTGCTTAAAAATAAATGAAAACGTCTGCTCTATAGGACACCTGCCTGGACTGAAACCATTCAACCACATGTTGGCCCTTTGTGATGGGTTTTAAAGTCCAGAAATAGCACGGTTTTCACATCAGACACTTGCTTTTAAAGGTGAATCAAAAGCTGTTATAAAGAACTAAGAGTCTGTCTTTTCCCCCCCTGAATTCACCGTAGTCCCCCACGAAGCGCACAGCAGCAGACCTCCAGCTGAGCCCCTTGATATCAACCGATGCAGGGAAGGCAGACAGGGCAGCCTGCTTGGGCGGGTGGGGAGCCACGGGTGTGGTTCATAGAGCCCAGTTTTCTGTCAGTCTGGCCAAGAGTCAGAAGTTAAATATATTGCTTCTTTTAGGAAGGAAGGTGAACAATGGCCTCTTCGTTTGAAACCACAATGAGAATTTAGGAAGGGGTGGAGCCCTAGTCTCAAGATGGAACATTGCCTGGGCTTCAGTGCTAACGTCCTTGCTCCTCTCCAAGACACTTTTCCAGTCACTGCTATTCACTGTTTGCTAATTCTAGTTAATCCCAGGGATTAACCGGCACCTTTTGGTACCAAAAATAAACTTTCAAGAGGAATTTTGATTCTGGGGTCAAGGGGAGGAATGCAGCAGGCCCTCTCCTTCACAGATGCTTCCTGCTACCCTGAGATTCTTCGAGATACCTCTTGGCAAAAGGAAGTAACACCCACCCATGGTTAGGCTGGCCTTACAGAACGATGCACAGTTCCACAGCATGCTCCTAGAATCCCCCCTTCATCTCCCATCCCTGGATCCTTCCAAGGACCACCCAGACCCTCATGCACTGTCATTATCCACCACATGGAGCATATTTAATGAGCTTCCTCTGGAGACTGGGCGTTTTTGAGATGAGAATGCTGACCCATTTGCTCCTTTGTCAGGAGGATATAGGCTGATGCCCAGATCATGGGGAATAAAAGGCTGATCTCTCAGACACAAAATATGCTTCAGAGTATCATCTACCAAGTCTGCAGTGCAGCCTGAGCCTCCGTTCACACTGTATGTAAAGGCTGCATTGTAGGAACACAAGCCCAGAAGTCACTGCAGTAAACACAATCACAGAACAGGACAGACCTGTGCAACTGTTAGGTCTTCCTCCAGGAAGCTTTCCATATGTAAAACAATCACAGGGTGGGGAATTCAATAAACAGCGGCCTCTGAGGCGGCAGAAGGCACACTCTCCCTCTTCAAGTTTAATCAGCAGGTCAAACGGCCTTGACTTCACCTATTCAGCCGGGATGCAAGACTGCCGCCGTGGTCTCCACATCAGTCTTTAGAAGTACGAACATGAAACACAAGCTGCAGTCACAAAGCCCTTCCAACCTTCCAACTAGACGCCAGTCACGGTGTCTGTCAAGGCTACGGCCACACTCCAGGCATAGTAACCATTACATGGCATGCACAGTATTCACGTGACTTTGTGAGAATACGAGTACTGTCCCATTCATTCTTTTAGTACCAGGACACAAGCTGGTCCCATAATGTGGGGTACAATATTGGGTGGATGAATGATCACGGCCTAGGAGACACAAGATAGCGATTCACTTCCTCCTCTGCCTTTTCCTCACTGGCCCTATTTTTTTTTTTTAATCTTTCCTCCTCCCTTCCTTTGCTCCTCCAGAACTTCTGAGGCAGAGGGAGACCTCCTTATAAAAGTATCTGACTATCCCAGTCAATCAAGCCCCACTTTCATTACTTAAAAACAAAATCACCCATAAAACGCATGGGTGTTCCGCTTGCATGCAGATCTGCACACCACATGCATGGCTGGTGCCCACAGAGGCTAAAAGATGGCACTAGAGTTACAGATGACTGTGAGTTATGACTGTGGGCTGGGAATCAAACCCAGGACCTCTTACTCACTGAACCACTCTCCAGACCCACTTGGACCTTTTTTTTTTTTTTAAGCCTCATGAATTTCCTTCCTCAATCATCTCAATTCTGTTACTAGGTCATGCTATTGGTAACAAAGAAAGATGCAAAGTTAAATACTTGTGAGGGGTGTGGGGAATTTAGTGGTGGTCTTCCTAATCAAAGGGTTAAAACCTCGAAGCCATTTCGAGTGGATCATTTCCTCTGCCTCAGAAATGAGGCACTTTCCATTCAGGGAGAAGGAGAAATCAGGGAAGACTGCCCAAAGGGAGAGTAATAAAGATTCTATTTGGTAAAGCAATGTGGAGTTCAGATAGCCTGAAGCAAACTCTTTCAAAGAAGCCCATGTATAAGGAAGAGGCTGGCATCTGTGGAGAATGATGTCACCTGCAGAGATTAATAAAGGGTTTAAAATCCCAGCATCTTGTTTTCAAGTATGATGGACATGGAAGGGGGAAAGGGAGAAAGACAGAATTTCTAGGCAAACCCTATATAGGGCTTAGGAGGCTACTAGGTCCTTTATAATTTAATTGTAGCAGGATATTGGGTGGATTTTTCCTCTTGTCCCAGAACTTCAGGGCCCCCCACAATAAAGCTCTCAGAGCCTTCTCCTATTTCTGCTCCTTGTCTTCAAAGTCAGAATAGGCCAGAGAAGGGAAGGGGTGTCAGTTCCGGAAGTGTGCAGTGCTTTCGGTAAGAAATTACTCTAAGTGGGAAATGCTAAGAAAATTCTTCAGGGACAAGTCGGGAGGGAACAGAAGAAAGAAAATGAGGAGAGATGGGAAGGGGAACCGGATCTCAGGACAAGACCACGCCCTCTTCACATTAAGCAGCTGAGCCAAGTTAGAGGCAGCAAGCTAAGGAAGTGTCCTCTTAGTCTGAGGCAAATTTTCAAAATGCACAAGGTTCAGTCTTAGTAATATGCACATATTTTAAAACCGGAGGTGAGAAAACGGTACACACTGGCAGAAGACTCGGTTAGCAAATTATAGAGAGATGGTGAGGATCTTTGGATAATGTGGATGACTTTTGAGTATACCGTGTGGAGGGAAAAGAAGCCTGGGAAGAATGATCAGATATTGTAAGACGGCTCTTGAATAGTGAGAGTCTAAGTCAGAAAGCCACATGGTGGCTGTCAGGGGACAGAGGAACTGGTGTTGAATGGAATGATCACTCAGATGCAACTTTGCAGTAGGAAAAGTTCTCAGAATATGGATAGCGAGCGCCGTGGCAGTTTCACACGGAGCAACTGGTACCTAATACCACGGAGCCTGACATCGGTGAGGTGGCAACCTTCATGTTGTGTGCGTTCTATTGCGATCAAAGTCATTTTATTTCCTCTGAGGATGATGAGAAAGTAATAAAGCTGACCCAGTATGGCATTAAGGTATCTGGTAGCCAAAGAGAGAGAAAGAGTCCGTACAAGCAGTCAAAAGAGTCATATAAACACTCCAGTTCAAGTCCTTCCTGGCTGGTTACAGGTTGCACACCCCCGTTCAAGACCAACTGTCTTCCTCAGCATTTATCTAGCTGAGAACGGATAAGATACCCAAATACACCTTTGAGAGGATGGATGGGGGGGTGAGGACTGCGGCAGCTACTGAAGGAGGAATGACAGGAGCCCTTGCTCCCTCCCCTTCTCTGTGTCTCCTTTAGGCACATGCTAGGGAAAGGAGGGGTACAGGGCACTCAATCAGTGCCCACCTCAGGCTGCTATTAACTTAGCTGGAAATACAAGACACTGGGTGGGGAAATACTTGGTTTCAAGCTTTGGCATCCCAGAAGGAAGCAGTGACAGAAACAGGGTGGCTAGGAGGAGCCTGCGGTGATGAAACCAAGGTCACAGGGAGAGCAGAAGTGGAATGTGGTACCTCAGAAGTGCCCTGAGAAGAGAGGCAGGGCACGTCAGACAGAGAGATGGGTAGGGACAGGAAGGAAGCAGAAAAGCTAGTCACGGAGACAGAGCAGTGTCTGGGGAGAGAGACCTGGAATGTGTAGGAGATACTTTCACCCACCATATGCTGCATTTTATACTCACAAAAACATAGGGACAGGAGATGTGTGCTAAATGAAAGGATGGACGCCAGGGAGGAGTGTGCAGCCCATAACTAGACACATGGCTAACTCAGGAGAGCAGGGCCACAGATACAGATGAAGGAGTGGGGAGCAGTACAATCCCGGGTCACAGCAGAGCCCGCGCATGCGCTCAGAGGGACTGGGCGGAGCTGAGATCAGACCCCTGAAGGGCGCAGGCTCCCACAGGCAAAAGCAAGAGAGAGCCACGGACCTCCGGAGGGCCCTTAGATTTCAGGGTGTAGATGTCAGAGGGCAGGGCTCTAAGAGGACAGGAAGAAGAGCATCATCAGTGAGAAGGTGGGTGGCCACGAAACCTACAGGATCAGGAAGTAGAATGGTCCTTAGGACCTTGTCAACAGCTCCCTCGGGGATGGTTTGAGATACAATTGGGAACTTTAAAAAAAACAAAAAACAAACAAAAAAAAACCAACAACAACAAAAAAAAAACAAAAACTCCCACATTTACAACTAACCTTAAACATGGGCAATATAGGTATAATTGTGTTAGCCATCTTGTCTGTCAGTCTGCATTCTGGGTCCATTTCAAACGAACTGCTCTCAGTGCGGGTCACACGTTCCTGCCCCTTTGCCTGGTAAGTTTTTGGTTGGATGCCAGACAATGTGAATTTTTTGCCGACTGAGTGCTAGATGGTTTTAGCGTACATTTTCAGTTTCATCTGTGACCCAGTTAAAGTACTTGGAAATAGCTTGATACCATCAGATCTGTCTTTTAAGATTTGCTAGGTAGACCAGGGCAGGTTCACTGGGGTAGTTATCCTCCACCAGGGAGGCAAGACCTGTCCGTTTTCTGCGTGCCCTGCCCTGAGCTCCACAGCCTCTTTCCTCGGGTTTGCAGTCTTGGTGGTAGGTATACGTATCATTTCTGGTCCTGTGTGGGCACCACACAAAATTATTTCTGGTCCTTTTGGATGATCCCCCTCCCCCACTTGTCTCTAGCAGTTCTTTACCCTACTCAGAACTCAGAAACTTCAGGGGGTATTTTGTAAATCTCCAGCTTCTGGGTAGAGATGTAGCTCCGCCCCAAAAAGCCATGTCTAACATGCACAACGCTGGGATTCAATCCCTAGTGTTGCATAAAGCCAGGTGTGGTGGAATACTCTGCTAATCCCAGCACTTGGGAGGCAGACGTAATTCACTGTCATATTGAGCTACATAGTGAACAAGAGGTCAGCCAGGGCTACTTGTGAGAATTTTTCAATAACAGATGGGAGTGAGGCGAGGAAAAGAAAGAGGGGGGTGGGAGGAAAGAGGAGAGGAGGAAAAAAGAGGCTCTGAAATTCTCTCTGTGTCTGTCTCTCTGTGTCTGTCTCCCCCCCCTCGCTCCCCCCTTCAGTCTTATCTTGTGTCCCTGAACACAGGCACCCAGGTACCTAACCTTTCTTCTTATAACCTGAAAACTCTCAGTGCAGGTTCATGACCCCTGCTGGATAATCAATGGCCCTATATCTGGATTTATTTCCTTTTGATCTGTTCGTGTTTCTGGGGATCAAACCTACAGCCTAATACATTCTAGGCAAGCAATGTGCCCACGTGCTTCATACCTAGCACAAGAAGCTCTCTTGGTTTTGCTTTCATTTTTGGTTGTTGTTTTTCAAAACGGGGTTTCTCAGTGCAGCACTGACTGCCTGCTTCTGCCTCCTGAATGCTGGGATTCTTCACTGCCACTCAGTTCAAGGCATTTTTAATATATAGATTTCATATGTCTTGTCTCCCATTTCTCTTATCTGGTATCTAGTGTATTGAAAACCCTTCTTTCATTTATCTTATGCATATTTTATTTATGTTCGAGCTGAGTATGCTCTATTCTGGTCAGAAAATCTTGAGGAACTGTAAAAGCCCCCTTAGGTATTCTGAGAACTACCTATCCCACCAGCTTCAAAGGCTTGATAAATCCATGTGTTTTATTGGTTGAAAGAGGCCTCCTGAGTTGTTAACTCTCTAGGTTTATCCACTGGTCATTCAGAAGAGAGTCCACAAGATGTCTCTCTGTCTGTCTGTCTGTCTGTGTCTGTGTCTGTGCATGTGTGTGTGTGTGTGTTCTGTGTTGTATGTGGTATGTGTGTGTGTGTATGTGGTGTGTTGTGTGTCGTATGCGTGTGGTGTGGTATATGTATGTGTGTGTGTGTGTGTGTGTGTGTGTGTATAAGAGATGGGGGAGAAAGAAAGGGAAAGGAGTTACTCTATCTCCTACTTCACAACCGTTGACAACTGCAATGTTGGCCACTTAAGAAGGCACAGGATATGAGAAAAGAGCAATACATAAAACAAGGGCACAAGGATGGCAGGCCCAGGGTGGCTCAGCTCCTTGCTTAGAAAAAATAAAAGATACCCTTTGTCACATGGTGTCTAAGAGGTCTCTAGGAAGCTGTCCCTGCTGGGCTCTGCTGCTCTTGGCTCCAGGAGACTTAAGACACTCAACTGATAGGAGGGGAAAGATGGCGCCCATCACACTCCATTCTCTTCCTTCTATCTCTGCATCACTCTCCACTGAAATGCATCCAGTCTTCCGGGCATCAGGACACCCTGTGAGTTAGAATTAGCCAGGTATACCAGTCAGTGTCACAGGTGCAAGCTGGCGAAAGCAATGAGGACAAGGGTGACCTCTAAGAGAGCTGGCCCTGATGGCACCTGTGTCTTCCACAGCCAGAAGAAAAAGTCGGGCACATAGACCACAGATGACTCTTTCCTTTGAACTTCGAACTAGCAAACAGAAGGTCTTGTTTTGTTTTTTTTAAAAAAACATGGCTCCTAAGAATTCAATGGGGAGATGAAAGCCAACCTCTCACATACTCCACAAGCTGGAAATGGTGTTGTAAACATGAAACAACGTGAGACTAACTCCATTCTCTCCAGGCAGCAGGACTTCCTAGCAGCCCTCGATGAAAAGAGCCTTGAATACACATTCGTGAGATGTGTACACTGCAGCAAATAAGCCCCCCACCGTCCCACACACATCACCCCACCCCCACACAACCACACCCTCACACCTCACACCCACACACCCATAAAGCACAGAGCAGATTAGAACAAAAAAAAAAAAAAAACTTGTCAGGAATCTTTCCCCTTCTACATGTAATAAAATTATAATTTAACCTACAAAACTTGCATGGTGTGTTTTAATCAACTGTGCAAGTGCTGGATTCTTCAATGCATTTTCACTTGAGCATATTACCACCTTTAATTTACAAAGGACCTGGAGGTGGTTAAGCCTGAAACAAAACAATCCAGCAAGCAAACAAAACCAGTGTGTGGACTCAAGCTAAAGATGTTATCTGGCAACTCAAAGGCAACAAAGCCTGTCAGGTTAAAACCACAAACTCTGCATACTTAACTTAAAAAATGAGAACTACTTTAATAAAAGAAGGCAAATATTTGGGGAAAGACCAAGGCCATAAAAAAAAAAAAAAAAAAAAAAAAAAAAATCCAAAGAATGAGCCAATCCCATTTATTGTGATCAATAGTGAAGTAAACGACCACTCCCTTGATCAGGTCAGAGCCAATCTCTTAATCTGAGTCTTGTTTCTGGGCCTTAGAAATGTCCTGTAAAAATTGATGAATGTATTCATTTTAACAGAGCGCCGAGGGAGAAGGTGTTCCTTCACTCTGAACGATGCAGCTAGTGTGGGGATGCTTTGCAAAGAGACCCCAAACAGCGACTCCCTGGGAGGGACAACACTGATTCTCGATCACCCTAAAGCTAAAGTCTGAAGAACACTCCCTCAGAACAGCACTGGGAATACCTACAGCTAGGGTTAGTCTATACATCTCTGCTAACACTCAAAATAGAGCTGCTCCTCAGAAGCTATTCAGCGGCTTGGCATTAGCCGGACCCTAGGGCGGTGCCTCAGGGAAGGAGAGACTAATGGGTGGATCTAGGGACAATACTCGGTCCAGCTGGAGAGCTGAAAACCGTCTATGAGGCAGACGGAGAATGAATCCTTCCGGCACCATCCCCACCGCGCTCTGACATACAACCTGTGACATTCAGTTGCTGCCTAGAATTTGAGACAATGGCTGAGAGACAGGGCTTATGTCATCATATTGTTTCCCAGTGCCTTTGACATGATTCACCAGGAACCTAGAAGCAAATGGGTTACGGATTTCCTTACAAGTGGGTGGGGTCCGTAAACTGCATCAGACCCTAATGTAACACTGTGGGTGTGTGCTTCTGTGCATAATCTCCCGAAACCTTCGCAGCAATCCTAGGGGTAGGGATCACTAGGCACATGGTCCATACACAAGGCAACCATTGCTCAAAGTCACTCAGCAACTTGCATGTGGCAGGACTGGTTTATCTGATCTAAAGCTAATGGCTTCTAGCCACCCACCCCACATATCCAGCATAGTAGACACACCCCCCAAACAGCAACCCATGAAGGGGGTTGTCATTATTAAGTAAAAGCCTGGTAATTAGCTCTTTTGACCTGTCATATTATTGGGATCATTAATACACCTAAAAGCAAACCCATTTAAAAAGACCCACCTGAAAGCAGGACTTATCTTCTGGAATCAAACAAAAGAATGAAAGAGATTTCTTTATCAATTCTCCCCGCCAAAAGCCCCTCAGAATTGTAAAACTGTGTTATCTCAAACTGTAGATGAGGCCACTTCTGAGCACCAAGCAGGCAAAGAATAAGAATGTAGAAATCAAATATTTCAAAGAACACTTGGCAGAGAAGTCTAGAAAATACTGACCAACCAGATACTCGGAGTGTGTCTCTTCTGCAACACAGGCTGAGTGTCCCCTCCGCTCTCCCCAAGAGGCAGAGATATCAGTCCTACCGAGTCTTTACAAACAGTATGGCTCCCTCCCGGTGTAAACTCCAGTCTTTATGCATGAATTGTCCAGAAAGCCCATGACGACAGAGAATATTATCATCTGCTCTAGGAACTACCATATGCTTCTTTGGCTCAAGGGATCCTTAGTATCTAGGAGATGAGATGGGGGTGCCCGGGTATGTACTTCCTCCCACAGAAAACATACTACACCCTTACAACTTAGTTAAGAGTCAGTATGTTATCATAGACACCTAAACTCCTGGTCTAAGTATTCAAAACCAAAATGTCTCCAACAGGGAGATCTAAATATGCAAATTACACAATCAGAGCATAAAAAGGGTCACTGAAGAACATGCTGACGGTTTTCGGCCTCCCTATCCTGGCCCACCATCACTGTTCCCCTGTTCTCAGTATGAGATATATCCCATAATAGTCTCTACAGGCGAGATCTTTACAGTCTGGTGCAGGAGGTCAGAAAACTGACGGGAAAGCACTCAAACCATAGCAAAGCCTAAACAAAGCAGCTCTGGGGCACTGGCCCATCAACAGGAAGGAATAGATCAACACTTACAGAACTGGAAACGCTGACCTTCTGAGATGATCCTGCCAACCTCACTTTCCCCAGGACAGTGCTGAGAAAGCCAGCTTGGTGTCATCATGCTTCCAAGTCAGGCCAAGAGGTACACACTGAGATATTTGATCCTCTCTGGCTTCTAAGAATTAGTACCTGGGTGACATTGTTATCAGAGCACTGATGAATACAGGGTGGGAAAAGAATGTGGCTGTTATCAAACCTATTCTTAGCGTATGTACTATAAAAAAATGTGGCGGAGTGGGGGGACTATTTTAACTCTAATGACTTAACATTGCCTTCACCTGCCTGGTTCTGTTCCTTGTAGACTGTCTCTGGTCTAACCTCGGACAGAAGCCGAGCCAGAACTCATGCCTGGACTGTATCACTTTCAAGGCTGGACTGAGTCCCTCCTCCACCCCCCCATTCCCCCCATCAGTACTAAGACCTTGCAGGCATTTCCACAGCTGTTAGAGACAGAGTCAGTTCTTTCCACCATATGGGTCTCAGGGATTGAACCCAGGTCTTCGGGCTTTACCCACGGAACCATCTGGCTGGTCTGTTCATCAGCTCTTAAGGACTACACAAAGCAATCCACTCCTCTGTGCATTTTCTCCCACGTGGTTTTCAACTGGCAGCTCTCCCAGTAGTCAAGACCTCCCCTCGATCAAATGAGATGTCTTAGTATACAACAAAGGCAAAAAAAAAAAGGTCAAGAGTCAGCCAAGCGGACACCTTGTTCAAACTGGCTGCTTCTGCCTCTTATTCAAAGAATTGGGACTCAGTCTGAGGCCTGAGAACCTACCTTTTCCCCCAAATTTTAAAATGAACCCATCACTTTGAAACATGTTTTTTCCTCTTGCCATTTCAGACTTTGGAAGTTCCTCTTCTCAGTGCTTGGTAAACTGTGTGCGGGAGGACTCGGAAGGTGATGGCACCTATCCACAGGGAAGCAGTAAGCTTCGTCAGCATGCAGGAAGAGTCAAACTTCTCAAAGGTCAAAGGTGCATACGGAGTCTCCCCACACCAGGCTCCCACCTGTTTACAGCTGTAGAGCTTCAGGGGAAAGATGCGCCACCAACATCTATTAACGCCACACAACAAATGACGGTTCGCTGGGAGGTAAGAACAGAGGCTCCGGCCTCCATCTTCTGACCCATGTTTTTTGAACAGTGGAGTGCATAAATATAAAGTCATTTTTTAATGAGCCATAATTCAAACTAAATTATAGCTAATTACCCAGAGCAGTGCACAGACTTGTTACATATCAGATTCAAGTTCCATGCAAACTGAACTGTGAATGGTTAGGAAGCTGCAGTAAGGTCAGTAACGTGGAATGGTTAGAAGCATACATGGAATCATGGTAAGCGGGGAACATGTTCTGCTCCCTGGGCCTCCATCCAGAGTTATAAGAGGACGTTCACGTGGCCCAGTGGGAAGCTGCACTGTGCTGTAGTGAGCTACATTTAAGTGACATGAGGACTTAAGGTGGAAGTAGCACTAACACAGTGCTGATCTTGTGCCAACAACCAGGACACACAAAGCATCCCAGGCCTCAGGTCCTCGCTACAACCACTCCTACTGCAAGCCCCACTCAGCTCCATTTTTCTTCTAAGGGTATGGGTTTCTTGTTCTCCGAGTCCCTTCCCGCAGACCACTCCCTGCATCTTCCCGTCAGTGGTTCAAGGGACACTCTGTGCCCTCCCTAGCCACCTGAACAGAAAAGCACACGCACACCATCCCCATCGCTGCGTCCTACGGCTTTCCAAGGCGTAAGGAAAGCGCATCATCTTAAAAAGTCTAATTGTTTGAGTCTCTGCCCACACACCAAAGTTGGAATTCTATGAGAAGAAAACAGGGTCATTATAAAGTATATTACACCTATGTGTGCAAACGCATACCTCCATTACATAATTTTTTATGTAAGTGCTCTGTGCATGGATGGATAGATGGAGAGATGGGCCGGGAGATAAGCAGACCTCCTCCTGATGAACAAGGCTGGAGCGGTAGTCATTTGCAAGTATTGCTCGATCGCAATCCCACATACTGTGCAGCCAGCCAGATACAAATGCAGAGGCAGCAACTGTTTTCTCCTAGAAAAAATGAGCACTGAAGTGCCATACATACCATATAAGACACACACACACACACACACACACAGAAACACACACACACACACACGAACACACACGCAATCTCACATACACATACATGCACACATACAATGTTTTATAACCCTAGGCCACTACACCAATGTCCTGCTAGGAGCACTTACTTGAGACCCAGAACACAAGTCTCAGAAGCCATGATAATGCTATGATGCTGACAATCAGGATAAGAGGAGGAGGGGAGAGAGGGACATGGAATGTGTCCTTCTGCCCTCTGTCTGCCACCTGACACAAGGTGTTTGCTAGGGAAACCTCAGAACGAGAACATCACACCCACACCACCAGCCGAGAAAAATGGAGAGCCTTCTGTCTCGTTCCCTTGAACAAAATGAGCAGAAAGAAAAGATCTCCTGGAGATAACGCTGAAATATAATTAGAAAAAAAATGCTGAAGAAATAATTGTTTTCTATCAAAAACATTAAATAACTTCTATTCTACTCAACTCTTTTTCCACTGGGAGAATGTGACATCGGTGTAATTTCAATATGGAAAGGTGAGCCTCAACACCCACCTGAAACTAGCTGGACTGTTTTTGAAAAGAGCTTTGTTTCCAAAGCAGCGTGTAGTTGACAGGTGGGTGGCCCACACGCACGAGGAGCAAGGTTCTTGATCTCTCCCAGGTTTCTCAGGGCAGCTTAAGAGCTCACAGACCTGACCACCTGCTCAGAAGCAACCAGGATATGTGGATCTGCCCAAACTAAACAGTCAGCACCCTACCTGTGCCCAAACTAAGCAGTCAGCACTCTATACCTGTGCCCACCGGAAGCTTGCAGTTGTTTTGGTATCACTTCCTGAGCTTATTTTTCTGAAAGCAGGCTTGTAAGCATGTCTGACTGACAGATATGCCTTGGAGTGGTAGCAGTAACAAGAGTGTTATAGTTTTAAAAACTCAACAAGTTCGCGCCCACCCAAGGACACTGAAAACAAATGAACAAACACCAGACAAACAAACATGACTAAATTATTTCGGGTGCTGACAGCACCAAATGGTCCTTAGTCCTCAGTAGAGCCTAAATGTACATCTGTCAGCACCTTCTCGAAGTTGTCACTAAATGGTGAGCTTTAGAGACAATGACCTATAAATTATAAAAGTTTTCCTCTTTTACGTCTGAGGACTCCTTTCTACACTTTAAAGCTACAGGCGCTGCAAGAGTTATAGAGTTTCTGGTTGCATAGATTTTACTAATATGGCCACATGAGAGATTGAAATGTCAAAGTGTAAGCATTTCTTCCTTGACTTAAAGCAGTAATGAGGAATCCATCCCACAGTAGCATGACATTTCAAAAGGCAAACTATGTGCTGCGAAATGAAGCAAGTTAGATGATCACATTGTTTTATAATTTAAATGATGCCTGACTTCAAAGCATCAGCTTCTTCCTTCCCTCTTTCCTTATCCACGACAGTGTTTTTTCCAGTTAAAGAAAAAGACCCAGCCTCACACATACAGTAGCTTAAAGAGGAAGCTCTTTAACAGCCCTTTGCAGTAACCATGACTATCTTCCTTCAATCCATCAAAGCTCAACAAATGCTAGTCTTGAAACTGAGCTCCGATGTGGGAGATAAAGCTTCAGATACTTTTACACTAAAATTCATGAACAGTTTCATCGTGGTAATGGCATTGGAACATCTTCTATTTGTCATTTTGAAAATATGTGTTTACTGAGTCTGTGCTCCTCCAAAACCTGATATATTCCATTACATAATTTCAAAAATCACCATTTTGAATTAATACAAACAGTATACTCACAAAAAATGTCAGAGATAAATTTTTCAAATGCCCAATTATGGTGGAAAGGTTTTGTTTTGATGGCTGGCACACAACATCTGCAATAGTCTCTCTGAGGGCTGGAAAGATGGCTCAGCGGTTAAGAGCACTGACTTCCAGAGGTCCTGAGTTCAATTCCCAGCACTCACATGGTGGCTCACAACCATCTGTAATGGAATCTGATGACCTCTTCTGTTGTGTCTGGAGACAGCTACAGTGTACTCACATACAGTAAATAAATGAATAAATAAATAAAATTTTAAAAAATTGAAATAAATAAAGTATCAATAACTGACTCAATCCTTCCCCCTCTCTCTCTAGGGAATATTTCACAAATTGCCAAGTTTCATTGCTACAGTTTGCCTGTCACTCTTCCAAGGTAGAAAAGCTGTCCCATGCACAAAATGGCGAGCTCATTCTTCCCAAGTGAATGTTGTTCTTAGAGTCAAAGGAGGAACCCATAGGAAACCTTGCAAAATGAAAGTATCACAAGATGGGAGACTCTGGGAGGGTGGCCCTATGTCACCACCAAAGCCAGCTGTCCTCGGTGGAGTAAAGCATACTGTGTATGGTATGCCGCGCTGGGGTGTTGGTGTGCTCCCTGAAGCTCGTATGTGGGAAATGCTGGCACAGGGAGCTCAGTAATAAGGTCGTGAGGGCTGTGTCCTTAACTGACTGTCATTATCAAGGCTGTTATCATGGTGAGCCCCCTCCTTTATACAATCCTATTACAAAGCAGCAAGATGACCCATTATGTGCAACCCCTCAATCTAGGCTTCCCTGTTCTGGACAGGTGGATACTCAGAAAAGATCTTGGACTGGCTCTGGTCGGAGCTCAGCTCTGACATTAATTTTCCAGTGGGTGGTAGAGAATCGCTGTTCCCGGACTGCCTAGCCTTTTTTTGCACACTGAGAATCACATCAGCCACACAAGTTTGTTGTAAGCAAAGGGGCTAATGTATAGGAGGGCAGGGACTCCATGATTCCAGTAAGAGGCCATCCTGCCTGCAGAAGGAATGAGGCAGGGCTGCGTTCTGATGTGACTGTGGTACTTCCCCAGTCCCTAAAAGGTGCTCCATAAATATGCTAGATGCCAAGAAGAGAAACAAGTATCACCTCTTCCTTTTCTAGTTCCTCTCCTCTGCTTCCCCTGCCCTGTCTTCACTTGACAGCCATTTCCAATGCCAATCACAAGAATTACTCAGGCTTGCAAGAACACTAAAGGATCCACTCATCCCTACAACTAACGCAATACACGAGATGAATACATTTTAAAGCTGATTTAAAAAACAAAAAAGTCAAGAAGTTGTCAGTAGGGCTTCAAAGGTGACAAAGAAACGCCATAAATCAACTGTCAGCAGAGGTAACTGCTTTGCTTTTTAAAATGGCAGGTGGGGGAAGTATAGCTGGAGCATGAAACTGGGTTGCAGCTTTGCAGCAGTCTCGCCTGCTTCTCCGTCCACGTGGCCACGCTGTCTGAGCTTCACAAGCATGCAGCAGTGGTCTGAGACAGGAAACATGAGCTTAAAACTGAGGCAAGAGTGCAGAAACGCTCACCCTGCACTCTAACTCACTGCTGCAGAGGTTGCTAACATCCGGGGTCTTCTCTGCACTGCCTCCGAGAAACGGGTCAGTTCTGAGTGGCGTCAAAGGGACACGTGGCACCCAAAGGTGGATAATATCGCCGCCCACCACCCCTTTCCCCTGGACAAGATTCAAACCCCAAAGCAAATAAGTGTTTTGTGTGCTTGTTTTCTTTGTCTTCCAGAGACTGTCACAGGGAAGAGATGAGTCCTGCAGGACCTCTGTCATTCTGTCTTTATAAAGACACTTCTGTGTCATTATTAATTCTTTTGATTTACTCAATTAGCTCAGAAAATTCTCTTAACAAGGAGCTTTGCAACCGTGGACTGTTATGTAACTGTAGGAGCCAATTCACCTGTCACTCATGATGCATGAGAACTTCATGGCAGATGGAAAGGAATTATCTCCCTCACCCCGTCCTACCTGCAGCTTTTGACTCACAACTTACGTGGGCATATTAAACATCTCTCTCGGGTCCTTTAGACGTTTAAATTTTTAATACACCTCTTTAGAATACATGAAAATCTAGAAGTAAGAAAAAAATAGCCTCCCCCAAAATACCATTTCCTAGCTTCAATTTTTAAAGCAGGAACAGTACGTGTATTCAGAGTTACAGCATGATCCTGACATCATACAAGCAGCCCAGATTCCGGCTTTTGTTTTCTCCATTTCATTTTTCTTCTCGATTTCTCATTAAAGACTACTCCAAAACCATGCAAAATTGGACTGGGCAGCCTAAGAAACTCATGGCCGACATATGATTATCATGTAGACTCAGTAGTCAATTCCTGGGGGTTGGGTTGTTGGCTCTGGTGACAAAGTGCTTTTAGGTCATGATGAAGCCCTGGGTTCAGATCCTAAGCTCCCACCTAAAAGGCCAGCTGTGGTGATGCACATAAGCAATCCTCAGGGGAAGGTCGAAGCAGGGACACTGGTGTCCCTACATAGGTGTCTTACTGAACTGGTGAGCTCTAGATTTGGTGAGAGTCTAACTAAAAAAAAAAAAAAACAAAAAAGGAAGACACTCAACACCGACCTCTAATCTCTACAGGCATGAGTGCACACACACACACACACACACACACACACACACATACACACACAATCATTTGGCCAACCAAGTCATGGTTAACCCTATCTATAAACCACAGCTGTTGTATCATTTTGTTGGTAAATAGATGTTCATTTTATCTTAAAGAGCCATAATGCCACAATCACACCTAAATAATGTTGACAATTCCATATAATTGCCACCTATAAGAATGTTCCATACATTATAGCTGGCTAAAAGGTCTCTTTCCTACTATCTTGACTTCTTTTTCTTTTTTTTTTTCTTTTTCAAATTGTGGTCAAAGGAACCAAACCTCTCTTCCTGCAAAATGTCCCCACTATGGATTTTGCTGATGACATCACCGGGTGGTGTTTGAGATGTTCCCCTGTCCTCTGATACTCATGGTTGGATCTGGAAGCCTGGCTAGCCTCAAGACCAGCCTCCCTCTTCACTGGCATAGGCTTTTCCGACAGGTGGCATGCCAGGTGAAATTTTCACGCTATGAGCCAAACACCTCAGCTTGAGGAACCCTGAGTCCAGACAAATCCACATTCTCTCCAAATCTTATAACATCACTCTGTATTTTCCAATAACATTACAATACAGCAACATCTTCTTGACCTGTTTTTAAGTGAAGGTATATCATACTTTATTTCTGTTGGTTCCTTTCCAAGTCAAAGGATTATGTATTTAATTTAATACCTTTCTGTACCCTCAACATTTTTCCCTCATTTCTAAGTGAAACCCAGCCCAACACAGTGATAACCAGAGGCAGCCACAACGCCAGTGTCCAAGTCTACTAAGACCCAGGATTGTTTCACCGCTGTTATAAATCCCAACTAGATTAGACCATGGGCCGCAGAAATAGTTGGCCAAAGAAGAACAGACTGACATAAAACAGTCTTTTCAAACTAACTATGGGCCAGCCATGTACTACAGCACTACAGGACTCTGCTCCTGACCTAAGGGCTGAGACCTTTCTCACTCATGAGCTGTCTCTGTCCCAGGTCTGGGCTAGTGATTTCCACAAAGCAATGGTTTCTAGAGTTTTCTGAATCTGTCCTAATGAAGAAATCACTTTTACCTCCAATGCAAACACTGTTTTATAAAGTCTTTTATGTGACAGTCTTTGTTCAGTCTTCATTATTACACATTCTCATGCCAACCTGGAACATGTCACGAGTACTCAGGGAGGCTTCTGAGCACAGTCAGCATTCCAGTATTGTTATCTCAGTGATGCATATGCCCATAAGTCAAGCGCTCATTAAGTAAGTCCACAAGAGACTTTGAGTTGGTATGACACACTACAAGCTAAACTCTTTAGGTGTTGGTAGCAGTTGTAGTTGGTAGTAGTTGGTTGTAGTTCCACAGAGCTACAACACTGTTCAGCTCTGGCTCTCTACCGCTTCTCGGTGTCCATCCAGCCATGCTTCTGGGCTCTACCTGGCACTTAGACCTCGATCCCAGAAGAAACATTCGGCCAGAGTCCAGACTTTCATTTCGGGGTCAACTTGGACATCTCTTCCCAAACTTCTCACAAATATCCCGAATTCCCTTGCCCAAGCCTACAGTCATTGCCATTCACGCAGTGCTGCGACCCTAGCCATAGCCCGAGATACCATCCTCCGCCCTGGTACTGAGTGGATGGCCAAGTCCATTGGTTGTGCGTCCGTATGTCTGTCAGTGCTGCCCTTTCTTCTCTGGCCCTTCATGTTCCAACTCTGCTCGGGCCCACCAGTTTCCCCTATAATCTCCTAATGGCTCTCCATACTCTGAGCTCTTACGATCTAACACTCTCCTCCCAAGCCTTAAAACCAACTGACACCAAGTCAGATCATGCTTCTCTCTGCTTAAATTCCTCCCCAGGGGCAACGTACTGAATGCACAAGCACAAGGAGCTGAATTCCACCCCTATCATCCATGATTTAAAAAAAAAAAAAAACCCTGATGCAGTGGTGCATGCTGGGAATCCCTGAGCTGGAGATGATGACTGAAGAATCCTTGGGCTTGCTGGCCGGCCAGTCTAGATGAATCAGTGAGCTCCAGCTTCAGTAAGAGACTGTCTCACAAAAACAAGGTGGAGAGTGTTTGAAAAAGGCAACCTTCATCAACCTCTGGCCTCCCCATGCGTGTGCACACCCACGCATGCATGCACATTATGTTGCACACACAGAAGAAGAATCTTCCCTGGTCCCTTATCATCAACTCCAATTCGAGAAGTAGTGTGTGCTCTGCAATTTACTAACGTGGCACCCTTCAGAGACTAAAGGACGGTGCTGTTTAGCAGCTATGAATGGGACTGTCCATTCTCAAGTCTTTTTATGTCCTCTGTCAGCATGCCTCTAAATTCAGCACCTCCACACTATGTGTGTCAAGCTACCCCTGTGATAATATGAGGGGCTGCTGGGAGCAAGCCCAAGCCAGAGATATTCTCTAAGAGGCAAGTCCAGGCTCTTGCCACAGCTGTGGCTAGTGCTTTGCCTGGGAGAGGGGCATAAGAGAGGAGATAGGAAGAGGGTTAGAGGAAGAAAGGAAGGGATGGAGAGGGGGAGAGATGAAGAATATGAATTCCATCCTCTGCATTGACAAGAGAACTGCATTTAGACTAAAACCACATGTGAGCTGAAGTTGAGTCCCAGTCTAGAATCCAAACTGAAAAGACAATGGTCTCATAGAGACATCACAGGTCTAAGGTTCCTAAAATAAGTCCCACACATAGATGCCTCTGCTCCCAATGTCCAACATTAAAGTCCATTTCTTGTATGCAAAATAGATTATGTAATATTTTTTAAAATATGCAAACACACCTAGGATACAGTGCTAGAACCTTAAACACTGTTAGTGCAGTGTTGTTAGTCTGTGAACTCACTGTCTTCCTCAGCAGCAGCTAGCTGGATTCTTACCAGAGTCGGGAAGAAAGAACTGGCTTAGAGGGAGAATATAGTTGTCAAAGGTGAACTCGGCCTGTCACACAGGGCCAGCTCCAGACAGAATTCAGTTGCTATGACCTAAGAGAACTCACCCCCAAATAACCTGTCATTTCTCCCTTCTTATCACTAAAATTGAGAGATAAATACAAAGACAAGATCCAGGTATTTTCCTACAAAAGCACATGTTAGGAAGGAAGATACATCTTAGGAATTTCTAGTCCAAAAGGGCCAGCCCGCCCACAATGTCTGCAGCACAGTCAGGCCGGCCATAGGGTGACCATACATCACTGGTCCCTGCAGGAACCTCACCTCCTCCTCTTCTGGCCTCTTTCCCAACTGCTGGGTTCCCCTATACCATGGTTGGTACATGTAATACCACATTAATCTTATTCCACCAAGCAAAGAGTAAATTCATCTGTCTGTCCCCAGATTCTCCATGTTCAAGATAACATAACAAGCAAAAGAAAATGGCTGAGAGAGAGAGAGAGAGAGAGAGAGAGAGAGAGAGAGAGAGAGAGAGAGAGAGAGAGAGAGCGAGAGCAGGAAGCCTTCAAACTAACCCGGGCAGTTTTCGTATGTCTGAGGAGACCAGATTTTCTGCTAAGTTCAGTACTTCACAAAAGGCATCATTGAATGGACAGAGATAAAACAGTACAAACCTTAACACTGAAACCACTTCCTGTATGAATAAGGCTAGTTGGGAGAGAGGAAGGGAGAACACTAGTTCTCAAAGGAACTGTAACCAATTTGCCGAATATACAAACAGACTGCATGGTTTAAAATCTCCATCAGATTTTAACAATGGTAGAAAAGCCCATAAGGAACTAATCTTCACACTGAATACTTAAACTGTCTGGACAATATTTTTAAAATATCTCGTTGAAAATAGAAGAACTAAAATGATCAATCAAAATCAGGCCCGAACTTGAGAGAATAAGACATCCGAGAGAAGAAACTGTAGTGGGCAAGAGCCATATTTATAAGCATTTCTTTAGATTATTCTCCCGAGCTACAAAGGAAGCCATAGTTGTACCTATTTCAGGAGCAGAATGGCTTAGTTCACGACCACAGATGAGCAGACACTGAGGAAATCACAGAAAGGACAAGGCCACAGAGAGAATGTCTAACATGGCACCTCCTTCAACCCATGCATCTTCCTTAACTGTACTTGCACAAGGGAGACCCAATTGTCCTGAAAATGTGGGAGCTAAAACAGTAAAAAGTTAAAAGGACTTAAAGTCCTCAGGATTTACAATGAACCACCAGACTGCCCAGGCTTGCTGAGTACGCATTGTGCCCCAGGACTAGGGAATTTGTCCTGAACGAAGTGAAACAGTCCCATTCTTGAAAGGTTCCAGGGGGGAACGGCAATTATGTGAGTACTTGCTAGAAAAATAAAGAGGAATGCAAGAAGACTTGTCTGGGAGACTCACAGTAAGAGATAGCACTAGCCACAGTGTACCAGCCGCTCCTAACATTGTCTTTAAAAAGAGCTGAGAGGTAAGCCAGAGCCAGAAAAGGCTTTATTTGATAAAGTCAAAGCTAAAGAGCCTGGTGCTTAAAGTTTTGCATCAAGAACAGAATGCTATGATAATGATGGTGCATGCCTGTAACTACAGCTACTCCATAGGCTGAGGCAGGAGGATGGCAAGATCTTCCTTCTTAAAAAGGGTAGGTATGAGATAAGGATTTAGTCAAAGTGGCCTCAGGATACAATGAGGGCATGTAAAAGGGCATAAGCATATGAAATTGTCTTTATTCACAGTCACAGATGGTCTGGTTACAGTACAAGCAAACATATTGGAAATAGTAATGAAGTTAACAGTTAGGCCATAGCACATAAAGCTAATGTACAAAAACAAACACAAAAGAAAGCCAATTTCCATATACTAATTTTACAATGAAATTCTCATAATTCCATTTCCAACATCACAAACCTTAAAGTACTTAGCAATTGAAAAAAAAAATCTATGCTCAACATCCCTAGTCATCCAGCAGGGAAATGCAAATCAAAACAACCCTGAGATCCCACCTCACACCAGTAGGAATGGCTAAGATCAAAATCTCAGGTGACAGTAGATATTGGCAAGGATGTGGAGAAAGAGGAACACTCCATTGTTGGTGGAATTGCAGGCTGGTACAAGCACTCTGGAAATCAGTCTGGCAGTTCCTCAGAAAATTGGACATAGTACTACCTGAGGACCCAGCTATACCACTCTTGGGCATATAATCAAAAGACACTCCAACATATAACAAGGTCACATGCTCCACCATGTTCATAGCAGCATTATTTATAATAGCCAGAAGCTGGAAAGAACCCAGATGTCCTTCAACAGAATGGATACAGAAATTGTGGTACATTTACACAATGGATTACTACTCAGCTATTAGAAACAATGACTTCATAAAATCCCTAGGCAAATGGATGGAACTAGAAGCTATCATCCTGAGTGAAGTAACCCAGTCACAAAAGAACACACATGGTATGCACTCACCAATAAGCAGATACTAGCCCAAAAAGCTTGGAATACCCAAGAAACAATTCACAGACCTTATGAAGCTCAAAAAGAAGGAAGGTCAGAATGTGGATGCCTCAGTCCTTCTTAGAAGGGAGAACAAAACACTCACAGGAGTAAATACAAAGACAAATAGAGGATCAGGGATTGAAGAAAAGATCACTCAGAGACTACCTCACCTGGGGATCCACCCTATATGCAGCCACCAAACTCAAGCACTATTGCTGATGCCAAGAAGTACTTATTGGCAGGAGTCAGATATGGATGCCTCCTCAGGGGCTCTGCCAGCGTCACACAAATACAGTTGAGAATGCTTGCAGCTAACCATCGGACTGAACACGGGGACCCCAATGAAGGAGGTAGAGAAAGGCTTGAAGGAGCTGAAAGGGTTTGCAACCCTATGGGACGAGCAACATTATCAACAACCAAACCCTCCAGAGCTCCCAGGGACTAAAACACCAACCAATGAGCACACATTGAGAGTCCTATTGCTCCAGTTGCATATGTAACTGAAGATAGCAGTGTCTGGCATCAATGGGAGAAGAGGCCTTTGGTCCAGTGAAGGCACGTTTTCCCCGAGTAGGGGAATGCCAACCCACTGAGGTAGAGAGGGTGGTTGTGAGCGAGAGCACCTTTATGGAAGCAAGGAGAGGGGGAGGGGGAATAAGAGTGGAGGGAGAGGGGTTAACATTTGAGATGTAAAATACAGATAATATCTAATAAAACAACTAAAGCACAGCAAGCTTTATATAAAACTATATAATACCAATAATACTAATTACACTGCCAAGCCAATGCAAAGCCATTGTGTGGAGAGATGTGCCATGTTGAAGACACTTACAAATAAGCTGCCGATCCTGCTCAAACTGATCTGGACAGCCATCCCAAATTCATTTCAAAATTCAGAAGGCCCTTGTGTGGGAATGATAAACTGAAGCTAAAACTGAAATCAAAGTTCAAAATATGGAGAATAGCTAACATAACCTTTACCAAAAGGAAGCACTAGCAGAGGTGGGACCCACACGACTTAAGCTTAACTTGCTACAGATGGACAGTGGGCAACAGGAGTGACCAATGGGAAGTACAGGGACCCCCTGAAGAACTGAAACGTTCTGCTTCTTGGGTTGCAGAGCTGAGTCATTGGGTGATTTGCTGAAATTCAAATTATTCACATTTGATCTTTCGTTTCACTATGTATAATTTTTGAAATGGCTTTTGGTTTGTGGGGGACAGTTTGGTATAGCTCTCTACCACACACTAAAGCACAAAACTGGTTAAAAGAATAAGAAAGTGGAGGTTGGGAAAAAGAGAAAACGATCCGCAAATGTCTTTTAGAGGCAAACTAAAAGCCTGGCATAAGACTCTAGAGCGGAATAAAATAGGCGGAAGTCAAAAGAAACAAAACAATCCAGCAGTTCAGCGAGGATGGCGATGGGTAAGCAGAGGCTCAGTGCGTTCGATAACTAACTGTCCACAACGTTAACCTGGCCTTCTGAACCAGTAGCCTGTGGGGCCCCAGAGCTCACACAGCTCAAGTTACACCTGTGGCTTTAACACATCTTTCAGGAAATGCTCCTGTTGTAATTCCCATCGATAGACATTCCTCTTAATCATGTACTGAGACTACACACACACCAGAAAGTGCTCAAAACTCGCTCTTACCTTCAGTGAAACTCCCTGTTAGGGTTATTACCACAAACACTTTCCCCTCAGGCTCCAGATCCACCTAGAAAGAGAGAGAGGGAAAAAAAAGCACATTATATTTTAATATTGAATTCGTTTTTGTGGCTCTTAAATAATTCTTTACAAGGCGGCCTAAATGCATAAATCACAGCCACACAAACTGAACCCAAATCTTTCATTGCACAGTAGAGACAAAGAAGTGAAGACTTGAGGAACTCTCAGGCTTGGAAATTTCATACTCAGCTCCCTCCCTCTTGGATTGACTTCTCTTCCTCCTTTACCTCACTTGATGCGCAAAAGTAGGCACATATTTGCTTCTTGTTTTAGAGCCGCAATACCTTGGGTGCATCTCTAGTTAGGAGCCTTGTGAAACTAAACCATGTGGCAAGTGAGCTGGAGGAACAACGCAAACACATACCAAGTGGCTCATTTAACTTTAAAGGTCTAGTTTCATGGGGTAAATGGTATGAAGAGTCTCTGTCTTTTTCTACCCGTCTAGTCCATGACAAGGATTAGTTACTCTTGAATGCTCAACAGCCACTGAAGTTATCTATTAGCTGAGACATCAAGATGTGTACTCTAAAAACCCTCACACAGCAGAGTACCCAGAATGGAACTACAGCATTCCCATATACATTCTATATGTATATAGATGTATACATATATACAGGATGCTAAAACTCTCTGTCCACCCACATTCCAAAATCCTTCAACATGAGATGTTTGTGGATTTAAATGCATGCATTTAAAAATGTCCTCAAATAGATCCTTCAGATTCAGCTCACAGTTCCACTCCTGCCTCTGACCTTTCACCTATAGTAAGTCAGGCTAAGTACAGGCATGATGTCCTATGGGGGCAGCATAGCACTTTAAATAAGCTACAAATTGCATGCTAAACCAGAGGACCCCTTACTGGGGGACCTGCCTGACTCTACTGAAGGTGGCACTGGAGTGACCCCAGTCCTCCACCTCCAGAGCTTCCCTGTCCTCTGAGAGTTTGGGGGAACAGCAGCAGGCATTTCTGGCCTGGCTTCCATCACAGAACTTAACAGTGCCACCCATTGCTTTTATTGTACCTACAAGTAAACAAAGACCTCCTTCAAAGTGGACTGGTCTTTCTCTAGTTCACTACCATATATATTTTATTCTTGCATCACACTCCAATCAGATCCCTTTCATAATACAATGTGTTTTCTACTCTCTGAAGGTTTTACCTCTCTAGTGTGGCAGCCAGTTCTTAAACTCTGCCTTTCTCTGCACAGAATCTATGTCCAGGAAGATTGCCACCCTGCAGATCACTTTCATGCTCAACTCAACCTGCAGGTCTCATACCGAATGCTAACTTACAATGTCATGTTAACTACCTTGACACCACTTGCAAACCTCTATTGAGTGGCTCTGAAAATAGTCTCTCTGGAGAGATGACTAAACAGGATGTCAGTGTCTAATTGTCTTCTCTCTCTGCCTTGACTTGCTTCAAGTCAAAAAGATGTTATTTTTAAAAGCCACTCCCTCACCTTCAGCAAAGAGGCCTCGCAGAGACCACATACACACACTCAACCTCACAGCACAAACTGCTGCTACTGCTGCTACAGCCACTGACAGCCTGCAGACAGACAGACAGACTGCCAAGCCACCTCTGCCATCCTACACCCACAACCAGCAAGTGAACCTTCGCCAACAATGCCCAGAGGGCCCACAAAGATGGGTACCTCATCTCAAAGGGCTAGGAGCTCTCTGGCAGTGTCAGAAGACCACACCACCTAGAATCAGGTGCTCACACACATAGAATGGACTTGCCTCCTCATTTTTCTCCATCATCATCATTATCATCATCATCATGAGAGGACAGATTTAAGCCCCATCTTTAAGCTTTGTACATGGGAAGCAGATGTTAAAACAGGGGACCTAAGTATGAGGTTTCAAACTGTAAGTCAAAACCTAATCACAGGGATGGGGAAACAAGTAAGTAGAAGGTATATTGCAGGGATTTTAAATAGAATCAAAGAGATCAGAAAATATAAACACAAGTGTTAAAGAAAAGTACTGTTTTGTAAAACCTTGTGTATACATGTCCCTTTGTGTATACACATGTGCCTATGGATACACATATATTGTGTAGATATGTAGATCAGAGAACACTATGGGGAGCCTTCCTGCTCTCTCACTTTTGAGACAAGGAGCTCATACCTAGCCAATATGCTTTAAGAACCCACCTGTCTGCCCCCTACAGATGCACCCCGCTATCTCCTACAACCCTTCCTTCCCCTCTTCTGCAGGATAAAGATGCCTCCTTTACTGTGTTCTAGAGAATGAGAGATCATAGAGCTGAAAAGACAGATGGGCTATTGTCACTTCATTCCTGGTGTTTGCTTTGATATCTCCATTGCTAGCTGACTGCCTACATCAATGACAGGCTGGCTTTATTACAGTACTCCACAGGAAGCTCTCTCTCTAAGAGCAGAAACGTACTGAAATCAATAATTTCCACGCACTGACTCCAGTTCTGTCCACCACATTATTAATGGAAACTGTCTCTCTAGATCATGATACGCACCGCAACACCTAGAGCAGCTCTTGATCTTTGGTCCAAATGGCTCAGTTAAGACCCCATTCAAATGACATAGTGCACATGTGACCTAGAATTAATTAACCAAAGCACAAGTCCCTACAACCAGAACGACAGACTGATGTTTAGCAATGTAAACAGAATTGAGAATCACTAAAGGGAACAAGCCTATGGGCACAGCTGTGAAGAACGATATCTAGACTAGGTTAACTGATGCAGGAAGAGCGCCATAACTGTGGGCAACACCATCCAGTTGGCTGATGCTTTGGACCAAAGAAAGAGGAAAAAGCAAGCTAACAACAAATGCTCAACACTTTCTGCCTCGCGACTACAGATACAATAAAACATACAACTAGGAATTCTTAGATCTGCAAGAAAGAGACAAGGTCTCGCTTCTGCTTAACTTCATGCTAGGATGACAACTTGAAGAATTTGGTACCTCTGATGTCACAGAAAACTAAAAGATGAGGCAAAGATGAGAAAGATACTGTGATATAATTTCAACCTATAGCCCCTGTCATGCTCTACTCTCGAGTTTTCAATTATTCAATCTCATAAACTCTTCCTTCTTGATTCAGCCACGTTGAATAGGATTTTTCCATCACTCATACACAACACTCATATAATAATAAAAAGAGAATGAACTAAAAATTAAATGTACACGTTCCTTGAGCATGCTATCTCCTAAAATCTGATGCTCTGCTTCCCTCCTTCACTTAAACAGCTCCTGCAGACTCATCTCATCCTCCCATCAAATTCAATGACTGGTCCATTTCTATCCCAAAGTCAAATGTGTTCAGCTGATTTCTCTGTAACATTTTACCTCATTGGCGGTTTCCTTCCCCACCTCCTCTTGGACCAATGCAGCTGGACATTCCTCTTTCATGGCTTTCTACTATCTTCTATCTTTCTTGAGCTCCTAGGAGCTCTCTTTCTCTCTTTGTCTCTGTCCCCCTGCTTCTGTCTCTATCATCTATCTGTCCATTTACAATTAATCCATCTATCTATCTAGCTGGAAAAATGGGAGATGGGAGTCTGTTGTTTTTCAAAACTCTGACACAGCCAGACCTTGAACCACCACTATGAGTTAGGTGATCTCTCAGACCTCAGATGAGAGTTTCTTGGTGTAGCCCTGGCTGTCCTGAAACTCACTTTGTAGACAAGGCTGGTCTTACACTCAAAAATCCACCTGCCTTTGCCACTTTGGTGCTGGGATTAAAGGTGTGCGCCACCAAACCCAGATCCCTGAGAACTTTAATGGTTCTGATTCCAAGCTAAATTTCCAGTTAGGAACAGAATCACTGGATCAGTGATTCCTGTAACTTCTGAGACTAAATATCCTGAAGCCACTGTAGCCTGAGAATGTCTTCCCCAGCAGCACTAAAGCATCCTGTTCCCAGGGATTCTTTGTCTCCCAGATGTGACACACCCAAGCAAGAAGAACGTGTACACTTCCTCTCCGAGGACCCTTCCCAGCATGCCACTCTCATCCCCCCTGCCCCCACCTTCCCAGGACCTTCAGAATAAAACACCCTCCTTTACAGACTCTCAAGAATGCACAGGCTCTCCTTGGGTTGCCGGTCACTAACCTACCCAAACCTCTTTGCAAATTCCATCCTGGGACCAGACTCTTCAGCCACACCTTTGCTCCTGCTGTGTGAGACTTGGGACTCACCTAACCATCCATCCATTCACACCTTCCCAGAAAGCCTCCCAGCATGGGGCCATCACTGGAGCTCAGGATTTCCCAGAGTAGGGTTGTAAGTGGGATGGCCCACCAGGCACACCTGTGGAACAGGCAACAGCCCAGGGGCAGGGGAAAGACCAGCGCTCTGGTTCCCACAGAGAACCTGACATCCACTCTGATCCCAGTGATCTTAAAATCGGTTCACCACTGCTATCTTAATACTCTTCCATATTCCTGGGTAATTTACTAAATTTTCAAACATCTATATCTCAGCACTTGCGATGATTCAAGTTCCATCCAGGGCGCTCCCGACACTTATGTAGTATTTTATATTTAAGATCTCAGCCCGGGGCTTCTACCCTGCTTGGTCATTGTCTAAGTCTCATTTATTTGTAGGCTAGTTGAAGATAAGCTTAAATTGTACTACACACCCTATTCTTCCAAAAGCTCAGCAAAATTCCTCGAACCAAGTACCTACTCAACAAATACGGATTGATTGGGTGTAAGAAGATCAAAAGGAAGGCTACTTGGCCTCACCTATAAAATAAGAATGATAATCTTTATTGCAGAGTCTTGCTTAAAAAAAAAAAAAAAAAGGCAACAGGGCCAGCCATATTGCCTAGAGGGTAAAGGCACGTGATCAAGCCTAACAATGGGAGTTTGATCTCCACATCCAAATGGCGGGAGGAGAACACCAACTTCTGCAAGTTGTCCTCTTACCTCTATATGCATGCCACCCCACACATGCTCACCCACTGATGACAGTAACAGTACTTCAGACACGTTAGGGTATCCGGCCCACCTTTTTGTAATTACCCTCCTCCACACGCCAGCCCGAAGCTGTGTCCCAGTGACGTCACTTTGCAGAAATTGCCCAAGTCCCTTTCACCGCTGGCTCAGCCTCCCTGAGGTGTTTTCTCAGGACCCTTCACCTGCATTAATGCCCCATGATTCTAAGCAGGCTTTAATAAAAGCCCATGCACACGACTCAAGGGAAATACTCATTTAATTTGCTGATAATAACCTATAATAATTTCCTTTCACAAAAGGCATTAGAATTGATCACAGGCAGGAAATGGCCATCTCCGAAATATTCATCTTGGCCTGAAGTAAGCAGAGGAATGTGGCATGTTAAAAGGGAAAAAGCTTTGATTTGAGTCAAAGGTGCAGGTGCCTGTGGGCTGTACAAGAAATATCTGTGAGAAAAAGTTCCACGCACCTTAAACTACAGGCTAGGTGGGCCTTTGTTATTGCCTTTTGGAGTCTTGCATTTAAAGACAAAGGAACCTGAGAACGTGATAAAGTGTGTGTGTGTGTGTGTGTGTGTGTGTGTGTGTGTGTGTATCATCATTCTTTGAATATGAACCTATCAAGCTTATGATGAACACACAGGTTCTTACAGGACTCTACCAGGGACCTGTAAGGAGATAGGCACCTGCAATCTGTAATAACGTCCTCTTGACCTCCGCCAATGTGCTGAGTCCCTACTAAATCTCTGCCTTTCATTATCTCTCAAACTTCCTATCTGCAGATTAAACACCACTGTGCCCATTAAACCAGTGGAAAGATGGAGTCACCGTGGGGTTTCTGAACGAGCCAAAGTCATATATAAGCACGGAAGGCCCAGTCAAGATTTCAATTCTGGGAAGATCCCCAGCTTCTGTCTTACCAATGTCTCTCCAAGCTACTCTAGCATGGTGCCCACAAGTCTGCATGCTTGCCTGCTTGCTCAACCCAACACCAGCCTGCACATGAGGTTGCCACATGACTCTGGAAGTCCTAGCAAGATTTATTTTATCATCACATGAGGGTGCTTGTCACCCTTTCCCCACCGGGTCTTGTCTCCTCAATGCCAAGGACTGTGGGACTGGAGTCAAGCTGACAGCTCTGTTCTGTGGCTCCTGACATCAACAGGAGCTGGGAAGAAGGTACATCCTTCCTGGGATTCTTGGGATGTGGTGAGTAGTTCAGGTATTGTGGTGTTTTCTGTAATTTTAAACCAGTCAGTTTTTCCAGTCATTTTCTAGTAGCTTCTCAGCCGTGGGTCTCTGTGTACTTTCAGTGCATAAAACTAAACCGCCATCCAAAGAGTACACATGGACAGACCTATGGCTCCAGCTACACATGTAGCAGAGGATGCCTAGCTGGACATCAATGGGAGGAGAAACCCTTGGTCCTGCCAAGGTTCAATGCCCTAGTCAGGGCAGGGAGGTGGGAGAGGATGGGTAGGTAGGAGGGAAAGCACCCTCATAGAAACAGGGGGAGAGGGGATGTGATGGGAGTTTCTGTAAGGGAAACCAGGAAAAAAGATAACAGTTGAAATGTAAATTTTTAAAAATCCAAAACAAATAAAAACCCAAAAACCCAAACCCCGAGTCTGAGCACTACTGAGGCAAAAGTGTGCAGGCTCAGAGTGTTTACCTTGTCTGCCCCCTTCCCTTCTGAAAGTTCTGCTGGAGGAATGTGTCCTAGACTTGCCACATGTGGAGCTGACTCAGGCTCCCCTGCCGCTAAGTAATGGCACCTGGACAGGCATTGCTTATGATGAAGTGCCACAAAGATGGGCCATGTTCTAAAGAAAGCCCTCTCCACTCCCAGATTCAGAAAAAGTGTCAGGTTGATATTATGCTCCAGTTAGACACTCCAAGAGCTCACTCCAGAGCAGATGCTGAAGTGGGAAAGGGAGAACCCCTCTTGCTTTATGCATACTCCATACTGTGGATCTCCTACAAAGAGCAGTTCTGCATGAGTCTTTCTCCTTCCTGGTAGGTAGGGCCTCCCCAAATGGGATGGGAGAGGGAAGGGATGCCTCTGTGACCCTGATGGGAGGAGCACTGCACCCATGCTTCCTCATCCTTTCCCAGGAACCCACAGTGCACCCCGTTTCTACTACACCTGTACTGGCTGGTTTTGTGTGTTAGCCTGACACAAGCTGGAGTTACCACAGAGAAAGGAGCCTCCCTTGAGGAAATGCCTCCATGAGATCCAGCTGTAAGGCATTTTCTCAACTAGTGATCAAAGGTGGGAGGGTCTATTGCGGTTGGTTCCAATCCTGGGCTGGTAGACCTGGGTTCTATAAGAAAGCAGGCTGAGCAAGCCAGGGGAAGCAAGCCAGTAAGCAACATCCCTCCATGGCCTCTGCATCAGCTCCTGCTTCCTTATCTGCTTGGGTTCCAGATCTGACTTCCTTTGGTGATGAACAGCAATGTGGAAGTGTAAGCTGAATAAATCCTTTCCTCCCCAACTTGCTTCTTGGTCATGATGTTTGTGCAGGAATAGAAACCCTGACAAGATACCACATTTATGGGTTCAGGACTGGACCTCTTTTGTTTTGTTTTACTGAACTTGCTACAGTAGTATTAGAAATATTAGACTAAGAAAACTTTAGTTAAGATGCATTTGCAGAACAGAAGTATCTTTGTCACAATGAAATAATTATTCCTTTGTGCCCTGGCCCACTCTGGTTTAATCTGAAGATGTTGGGTACTTTAAATTGATACAAATAATCCCAGAATTATTCTATATGTTGATTTTCATCACCTGTTTATAATGAAGGAAGAAGAAGGTGAAGGCCCCAGTAAAATCAAACAAGTACTAAATTCAAACTATACAGAGAAAACTCTAAGCTTCCAAGGTACTTTACATACCTGTCTTGTTAATGGCTCACTTGATAGGTTGGTTATCTTTGGAAGACTTGATCTGAGGTTCAATATAAAGGGCATCAAACTCAAGCATCTATCTCAATGTCAATTTTATGACATCCTTACTCCCTTTGATCTTCCAGAGGGAGAGATGAAAACTCTACAAGAGATGGGAGCATGTCTAGAAATTCTGCCAGCTCTTGTCAAGTTGGCTGAGGAAGAGCAAGCAGGAACAGTGCAGCGGCCCAGGTGACTCATGGTTAAATGCAGCCTGTTCAAGTGAGGTCAGAAACGGGGCTGAGGACCAATATGACCTGGTGACATGCTGGAGGCTGTTCCTGACCTTGGGGTGACAGGACATACTGGGAGGCTTCAACCAACAAAGTCACAGCATCATCCTTACGTGTCTAACCCTTACATAAAGAATTGGGTGTGGAAAGTAGACAGAATGGTGGCGATGGATACACATTAAAGAACTTTTCTAGTGTGTGAAGGAAGGAAGTCTGCATCAGAATGGGAGTTTGGGAAGAAAGAATATCCAGGAAGGAGAAGCAGCCAGATGTACCAGGTAAAAATGATGGCATGTCCAAGATTAAGGACCAATTCTTAGACCTGAGTTCACTAGACACTGACTGAGCTCCTTGGGAATGAACAGGGCTAGAAGAAAGAATTTGATTGTCTCTGTCATCTGAGTATCCACTGGGTGCTCCTAAGCCACTCTGGAAGCTTGGGTGAAGGGGGAGGGGACAAAGATCACAGTGCTACCCAAACCAAGAGGATGAAGCACAGTTGGCCAAGGGAATGCTCTCCCTGAGAAGTGGCACCTACACTGAGACCCAAAGGCACATTATGAGTGGAAGGTGAGACCACTCTGAGTCAGCGGCCTGTGGTGAGAAGACAGAACCAACATGAGAGCATTCAGTAGAGTGGGAGGTTGGAAGGGCATTCACAGAGAAGGAACAGAAACAGTAGGAACAGCTTCATCCAGGTGACTCTTTCAGCACCAGGTAAAATGATAAAGACTTAACAGAGGGGCAGGTTGTCTACTAAACTAGGGAATGGCAAGTTACAGTCTAGAATTATGAATGGTTTTGGAATAGTCTAATTAATGAAAACCATCTGACGAGAACAAAGAAAGAAAGTCAAAGGGATGTCGCCTTAGGTTGAGTGACTCAGATGAAAAGTCAGTAAACAGTACCCCAGAACCAATTTCAACAGGCTGCCCTTTTTTTTTTGTAAGTAAAGTTTTACTGAAACACAGTCATGCCTTTGTAAGTCTCAGATTATCTAAAAGGAGCCATCATTATAGTCGGGGGCCATATGATGACAATTCTCCAGGGACAGACTACAGCTATAACAGTGGTCCTATCAGATGATACTGAGGCTAAGAGTTCCTATCAATCAGTTGTATCTTAGGGATGGTGATGTCTGTGCATATGGAATTATGGGTCTGTGGCAATGCTGGTGTAAACAGCCCCACCGTGCTGTCAGGAATATGAGAGTGTAGCATCTGCAATTATGTATATATGTTATAACTCGTAATAACAGACAGTGAGTACTGGACTGAGAATCTCTATAGTATGCTTGTCATTATTTGGAAGCACAGCCCTATTTACCAAAAGCAACCTCACTGTACCACAGCATGCCATGTTACAGCTGTTACACAGCTCACCTGTACTTGGGTCTCCTGATAGCATCAGAACAGGCTAAGTGATAAAACCCCACCACCTGGATCTGTGTAACTGCCTTTTATGACCTTCTATGACCAAAGTGCATGACAACAGATTTCTCAGGATATATCCCATCATTAGGTACCATATGACTATAGTTAGGACAAAGATAATGTGGTCCACAGGACCAAAAACATTTATCTTCTGCCTTTTATAGAAAACAGACAAAAAAATTGAAGCAAGCAAGCAAACAAACAAACAGAAACCCTTCCCAAATTCTGTTTCAATTAACCACAAGGGGAGCTCTGAGGGAAAGAGCAGGTTTCGGAGGGAAGGAAATGAATCTAAGTTTAGACACAGAACTCCCGAAATAGAAACAACTGGTAAGAAGTTAGAAATAAAGACAACATGTGGGGCAAAGATAAGGCTGGGTGACTATTTGGGAAAAGGTAATCACTCACATACATAAAACTCCTCAGGAGGGGTGACAGGAAAGTAAGGGAAAACAGACCCAGAGAGGAGGAAGAAGAGAGAACAGGAGGAGAGGTCACTTGAGAGGTGGGAAGTCTGTGTTGGAGAAAGTTCAGTAGAGGGAGCACCAAGTGCCACAGTGGAGAAAGAAGATGACTTTTAAGTTTAGACTTGGGAACTGGAGGCAAAAGACAGACTCCATTCATCATCCCTGCCTCATCTCCGGCAGGCCTGGGGAAGAGGTTTCTTCATGCAGCAAGGAATATTAAACTATGTAGTTTAATGATGTCAGAAGATAAATTTAGAAGTGTTGGGCTAAAGGTTTCTGACACCAGGTTAAGAGTTGAAAAGTCAATTTTCAAAAAATTAGCCTAGCACAAATCCTTAAGCAACTGTTTAGAGAACAAGGGGCGTAGACTGGACTGAAGGAGATCAGAGTCTGTGCTGAAGGGAAAACCAAGAGCACTGGATGGCAGAGGGCGGGAGGCTTGAGAAAGCTCCGGTATCTGAAAGGTTATAAAGTTTACCTGGAAGATTCTAGAAGGAGAGCTAGTCTGGGATGACTCTGGTTTTCAAATATACTGTCTGTATTAGGAGGATGTTCCCTCGGAAATGCTTGGCAGAGAGGGAAATGAGGCTTCAAACTTCAAACCAAGTCAGGCTGAAGGGAGGAAGCTGTGAGAGCCATCCACAGGACAGCCAAACTGCCAAACAGTTGACTCAGACAACAGATCCTACAGTTCAAAGAACAATGGCTCAGGGACCACGAAAAATGGGTGCGAGAGGCCCTGCAGGAGAGAAAGAAAGATGTCTGAAGGGTTCCGTGTCTCTCGTGGGTCACAAGATGCTCACACATAACTTTTTCTCTTATTGTTACAACCACCTTCAGAATGAAGTAGTGTGTCATCTCCTGACAGCACAGCCATCCACACGTGAGTGACCGAGTAGGCTGGTGTCAGGTTGAACTAGTTTGGGTTTTAAGGCCTCAATACCATCCCTGCCACCCTGTGACTGGAACCCAAACATGTCAACCGTGTCATTTAATGTTTGTCACACAGGAAGATCCTCAAGCTTCCCTGTCTCATTTATTTTCTTCTTATACCGACTCTGACCTGTTTCAGGGAAGCTGTTTCCACAACCACAGCTGCAACCCCACTCGCTTTTCAGCCAGCTTTCTGACTGACATCACGGAAGTTTCTAAAAACTGGTTGGCAGTGTAACCAGAACTGCTTTCAGATGCGGTTGTCTGGCAGGACTCAGCTAGACAGCTAAACCGAAGGATGAGCTGAGACCATTGTGCAGAGACATTTTGGTTTCTTTCTTTCGTTCTCTTTCTTTCTTTTCTTCCTCTCTCCATCCCTCCTTCCTTCCTTCCTTTCTTCCTTCTTTCTTTCATTTTTGGAAGAGAAGCTATGCCAAATGATACTATAAGTATTGATATAGTTAACATTAACAATTTTCAAAATCTGTACAACTTATCAACACCAAGAAATAAAATGTGGTCAATGAAAATTAAATCTGGGAAGACCTGTGAGAAGAGTCGGTGAGTAAAGATGCTTTCTACACAAGCCTGATGACCTGCCTCGATCCCCAGCACCTTCATAAGGTGGAACGAGACAGCCAACTCCTCATGACACTGGCCTCCACGTGAGCACCATGGAAGATACATACCACACACACATACATAACACACACACACATATATACCACACACACACATACACACACACACATACCACACACACACACACACACAAACACACATACATACCACACACACACACATACATGCCACACACACACATACCACACACACACACACATACATACCACACACACACACACACATACCACACACACACACACACACACACAAACACACATACATACCACACACACACACACATACATACCACACACACACATACCACACACACACACACACACACATACCACACACACACACATACATACCACACACAAGCATACATACACACACATACATAACACACACACAAGCATACATGCACATGCATACATACACACACATACACTCACATGCACACACATGTGTACACACACACATTTACCCTTTTTTGTTTGTTTGTTTGTTTGTTTTAATAATTAATTCCATGGCACCAAGAGCCCCTGGGTAGCATGCAGAAGGCAGAGTCTAAATGAAAACCAATTACTAAAAAGTATGAGTAGCGTCACCGAGCAAGGGAGGACAGCTAGCCGGCCTAAGCAGTTTTAGGACACCGTGGAGGCTCAGAGTAAAACTAAGAGAACCTTGGTGCAAGTTCTGAACAATAGCTGGTGAGTTCTTTCTTGAAAAATACTTCTTAGCAATTTTGGAAGTGACTAGATGAGGGGTAATGAGAGCCAGGAAGAAGAATCTTCTGCCAGACATGGGAAGAAACATCTGTATGAACTCACACTGAACACAATCCATACAAAAGGACACACACAGACATTCTCAATAGATAAGCACATACGAACAGGTTAGGAAACATCAATTTCCTTAGTGTATTAGATGAGAAAAATTACAAGCAGGATTCCTCAATAACAATACGACACTTAGAATCCTGAATTTGATTTCTTTTTTCTTTCCTTTTTTTTCATTTGTTTGTTTGTTTGTTTTGAGACAGAGTTTCTCCTTATATCCCTGGCTGTCCTGGAACTCACTATGTATCTGTAGATTAGGCTGGCCTCGAACTCACAGAGATCTTCCTGCTTCTGCCTCCCAAGTGCTTGAATTAACGGTATGTGACACCACCGCCTGGGCCTTGGTTTCTAATACCACTCTCCAATAAAGGAAACCAAGGCTCCTTGAAGAAACAGATAATTAAGATGACGCGAAACTCAAGTCAACTTGAAGCATCTGATGACCTGACTTTATCGGCAGCATCTACACAAAGATGGAAGCAGAGAAAATAAACAAGTGCTTTATAAACAAACTACAGCAGCACTCCCACAGTGATGACGGACAGACGGAGCATGTCACTAAGGAAGCTGTCTGGCAAAGCTCCCCGGGCCAACACCGGCAGAGGGTAAGACTGGACGTCTGTTATGATACACGTGTCTGCATAAGGGCTGCAGAGATGGCTGGCCGGGTAAACCGCTTGCCAGACAAGCATGAGGACAGGAGTTCAGGTTCCTAGCACCCACAAATGCCTGGTGGGCATGGAGCACATGTGTAATCCCAGCATTCAAGAGCCAGAGCTGGCATTCCCTGCAACCAGAGAGCCAGGTAGACTATATGAATTGGTGAGCTCAGAGTTTAGGAGAGGTCTGCCTCAATATGTAAGATGGATGAAGGAAGACATGTTACACCAATCTCTAGGTTCCACATGTATGTGTATACATATGCACGCACGCGCACACACACACACACACACACACACACACACACACGCTCAAAAGTGCCGAGTGGATAAAAAAGGAAATGAGATTAGAATTCTAAATAACTTATTTCTAAACACCCCTTCAAGGAAGTGAAGCATAATTTCCACAGCTCAGTGTGTGCGGAGCCTAGTGACTTCCTTTCAAAGACTACAGTATAGATGTGGGGGGCGGGGTTAACTATAAAAACTGCCTGACAAACCTCACCTCAGCCAGGGGAGCAAGACTTCCATCTGCTGCGACCTGTGTGCACTCACCATATGTGTGTTCGTATGTACAGGGTAATACATTAATCAGCACACTGTGATGCCGTCAGATTGTTACTCGGCACCGGAAGTCTTTCTCCCCAAGCCCTAGGTCCAAAAGACACACGCGACACACCAAATCAAGTCATTGTGCAAAATGCCCAGCTAGTATTTCGTGAGTTGGAAAGCACTCAAACCAAGAAAAGCCTGAGAAACTGTAGTATCCTCTGGGGATTCCGACACAGAAAAAAGATGTTAAAGTGAAATGTAAGAAAGCAGAGAAACTATGGAATTTAATTAGTGCAAGGGCCATTAATGGTTCATAAACCGTGAGGCACACCACAGAAGACACTAGCCCTGGAGGAAACAGTGTGACGGTGCGAAATTCTGTGTGACCTTTCCAACCTTTCTGTAATTCCAAACCTATTCTAAAATGTGCATTTATATAAGAAATGTGGCCTTTAAAGGAAAATTGAGTTTTACACTGAGTTCTACACCCAAGGTAATCTCAGAGAGACGTAACTCTCAGTTACTTATCAGTTACTACAGATGTTCAATCTGACTCCATCACCAGGTGTGTGAAAAGAAAGCCAGGAACAGGAATGCAAAGGGAAGCCGGACCCTCCCAGGCTGTACAGGGCACCCAGCTCATCTTCCTGCCCAACTTCCCACAGCTGGCCAGGTGTCAGCATCCCAGGCTGAGCAAAGGTGCTAAGGTCATGGGAACTGTTAGCTACTTCACAGACCTGAGCAAAGACGGCCTCAGGGAGAGCCCGACACATTTTTCAAAATAAACTTTTCTCCAAAAGACACAGAGGAGGAGGAGGGGAGAAGTGAAGCCAGGCGGGGTTAGGGGGTGGGGCTGAGGGACTATGGGATACCTAACATCATGAGGAACTTTCTGCAGCTAAGGCTGACTAACATGGATGACACCATGTACATTACGCTACTAGATTTCTGCAAACTCGGTGGAAAAATCTGAACAAGGAAGTTTCCAACACAGCCCCAGCCTTTTATTCTTGTCCCCAACATTTAGGAATTAGGAACTGCCAAAACGCTGCCAGCGCAGCTCCCCCAGGCCAGATTCTCCCAGGAGACAGTAAGCATGAGAACCCTCCCACCCCCACCTCATCCCCCCCCATCCCACCCCAACACCAAGCCTCAGAAACCAGCATCTCTGTTAACAAACTCCTCAGATGACTCCCATGCCTCCCGAGTTTGGCAACCACTGCGGTTAGTTTCTTCTTCATATCATCACCACCCCTTCCCTTCCTTTGCCATCAACAGCCAAAGGTTCCTTGTACATATAGGGTTGTCTGTTCAGGAAAATATGCAGGTCAAATAATTCCGCTCAGAAAGGCTGAGGACCAAAAAGTATTTTAAATGCCGGCAGAGTTTTTCAGATGTTGGAATATTTGCATATACTTAATAAGATGTTTTGGGTCTGGGACCCAAGTCTAAACATAAATTTCATTTATGCTCCAAACAGACCTTGAAACATATAGCCTGGAGGTAATTGTGTACAAGAATTTGAGCACACCTGTATTTCAACTATAACCCATCACATGAAGTTGGGTGGAATCTTTTCAACTTGTGGAATCATGTTAGCATTCAAAACACTTCAAATCTTAGAGAAATTTTCATTCTGGAGGAGGGAGGGGGAAGGGAGGGAGGGAGGGAGTTAAAGAATATGATATATGTGTGTGTGAAGATATGTTTTCCTGTATGTAGATCATATGACCTATGTGACTTTTTAAAATAAGTTCTATGCTTCTAAGAGATTTATCTCTTTTCACAGTATTTGTCTTTTCCATTCTTTTACTAATTACTTGCTATTTATAATCCAGCTCTTCTGAGGAAACTGTTGCCCATAGTTAATCCAACAGTCCAAAACATTCAAGAATCTAGTGTTAATGTAAACCCTAAATGCTCTGGGAAAGAACGCTGTCTGAAGTAGCATTTATTATCAACTACTAGATTCCACAAACAGACTCAACATCCAGGAGTGTGCAAAATAAAATTACAATAAGCACATGGGAATCATAATGGGGGCAATGAAACAGGAGAACAGGTTAAAGCGTAATCAGTGTATGTTGTGTTAAAGTCAAGTTTTGAAGCAACGGGAGAGGGATCCGGACTCAGCAACAGAATTCACGCCAGTCATGCCGATGCTGCGCCCATTCCGCAGAAGAATTCTCTCCAAGGCCCCTCAGTCAAGGAAGCTGTTTCCAGTGCTGTGATTCCTTCAAGGCCAGCAGCACCAGCATCAGCACCTCATGCTACCTGCTAAAAATAAGGTCAGAGCTCCAGATGAGCCCCGCCCACCTGTGTAGCAGACCCTGCAGTGACAGTCACACCTGAGTCTGAGGACCCCTCCCTTGCTGTGTCTTCACACACCTTACACACCTGCTCAGAAACATCCCAATACTCAACCCCAAGGGTTTTCCTCAGGGCAGAATGAGGGCAAAGCTGATCCACAAAGCCCGAAAACATGGTGCCCAGCGGACAGCCGGGGGTAAGTAAAGAAAGGGGCAGGCTGTGTGACCCAACACTTATCAAACATGCCTCCGAACATCTTCAGGATAATGGATACATGTGCCACTATTTGGGCAATAAGTACCTATAAGCAAATACACAATGACATTTTCAAAGGCTATGAAAGTGTTTCCATGAATTTGTTATAGTTTAAAGAAAAGTACCAGTTATAAGCAAGCATCTTCTTGTCTTAAACTAAAAAAATAAAAATCTGCACGAAGCCTTCCACAGAAGCACTGCAGTTTTAGCTCCACACTCTAGTACCAGCCCAGCTTTACACCCACGGGAGAGCACGCAGTCAGAGGGCTCTTCACCCTCGTCCTCTGATCCTTGGCCTAGTTGTTCCTTTGGCCTTAAGTATCAGTGTCTGCTGAACCACAAAAAAGCACCGGCAGCTCTACCCTCCACCACTTTCCTGACAGTTGGGCCTGGGCAAGCGTGCCTGTGTCGGGCATGAAACAGGGTCCCACAGCCATCACAGATCAGGCCTCTGCTGAGAACAGGCTCAAAGGCCAGACCATCTTGAGAGCCCATTTCTCTCTTTCTAGAGGAAGTGATAGTAATGGGTAAGAAGAGGCTAGATGTGGACTGCGAGGGTCCAAAATCTGCAGCAGAAATTGCCTTAGAGATGGCTGTCATGCTCAGTGGCACAGGCAGCAGGGGAGAACTGAGCCCAACCGATGTAATACTTTTCATCTGACTTCTCTCCCTAGGCAATGCTAACTGGACATACCATTTCACAGGATACACACACACCTGGAAGCTCTTCCAAGCATCCCAGGTCAAGGGCCCTGTTGTCTATCTGGGAAGACAGTATTTATTGTCATTATAAGAAAGTTACAAGCAGGGCATACATCATCTGGAAGTCACACTCTTTTTAGAATGATTCTGGGTCATAGGTCCTTTAACGAGGCCAGAGTTAAGGAGTTGTCACCAACACTTATCCATCCAGCTATGCATCCATAAACATTTATCAGACATCATTATGCACCAGATGCCACGCTGGGTGCCAGAACTAGGGAAATGTGTGGAGGAGAACAGAACCAAGCTGGGTGTGTCCCTTGAACTGTGATCTCACCCATTTGACCTCACCATGGTGAACCTCACCATCGTTACACCATAGCCAACATCTGATGCATGGGGTCTCTACCTCTCTTTGAGCAGCAGCATCCCCTACTGACACTTTCTTCTTATCTCATGTCCCCTGAATACACTGTCAACTGAATAGTTTAGACTGGGGTAGAGGTGGGCATAGGTCCCTTTGTCATGAGCTACTAGCTGGTTCTACACTTCTCCACAGATACAATTCACACTGTCTTCACCTTTCTGTCTCCTCTTACCGCCATATCTTTGCTGTCTCTTGTTTTGTTTTGTTTTTTAAACTCTTCTTTTAAAGATTTTTTAATGTATGCGAGTACACTGTAGCTGTCTTCAGACACACCAGAAGAGGACACTGGATCTCATTACAGATGGTTGTGAGCCACCATGTGGCTACTGGGAATTAAACTTAGGACCTCTGGAAGAGCAGGTAATGATGAGTCATCTCTCTGGCCCCTTCTGCTGTCTCTTAAACTCTTGATCTCTACTACACTGAGGTGGGGGAAAGGCCTCCCTGTTCCAGAAGGGATGAGGCCCATAGGAAAGTGGACACATTCAAGAAAACAGGGTTCTTTACAATCAAAAACATTGTTCCCCATTCATCCCACACCACAGGAAAAGTAACTTGCTGGTATCTGACAGCAGAGAAGGTGCCAGGAGCAAGAGTTCTGACAGGAATTCTCAGCAGGTTCAAGGCTGGGGAGACTAAGGTCCTCTAGTCTAACTTCCATTAGCATTCGAGAGCTTCAGGAACCACAAGTGCCTCAGAACCTTCGGCATCTGAGGCAAGTAAACACACACACACACACACACACACACACACACATACACATACACACACACACACGTACCCAAGCACCATGAAACATGGGATGGTGAAGGGCATTGCACCCATAAGAAATTGCATTAATTACCAAGTCTGGATTACAAGCTTCCTTGCTTAATGAACACCATTCATATTCTCAGAGAATCAAAGTAAGGTTGCAATGACTAGCTCCGATTTCCACACCTCCTCCCGGTGAACTCTGACCTATTTCTTCCAAAGTTACCTCATGACAACCTGGGCTTCCCCCAAAGTGGTCATCAATCAACCTACAATGTATTCCCACTGACCTTCCCGAAGGAAGCGTGGGTCACCAGGTAGAGTCAAGGAATACTTTCCTTGGAAGTTTGGATTTTCTTTCTGAGGTGGTTTCTTACTCTCTGAGATCTTCTCTCAACAAAATAAATACAAAAGGACACAAAGTCATGAAAATGATCTTCCTAATCTAAAGTTTGCCGAAAGTTTCTTCAGTTCTCATTAGGAAGGAGTTGGGGGGGGGGGTGCTAATATGTGTCCATGTGGTTGTTTTTACATCTTACTTGGTAAACCTGAACAACAGAAATAAAACCTTATTAAACTAAATCTCTACACACCTTCAAAGTGTGTGACTGTTACTCCCACACACCTCGGGAGGACCAGACCTCATTTGCAAAGAGCTTTGCCATCAGTTTCCTCTGCTGACAGAACAGGTGGAAACACAGACCGCCTTTTTAGGTTGGGAAACTGAGGCAAAAGGCAAGACAAGAGCTGTAGCATGAGGGTGTGACGATGCCCAAGCTGTTGACTCTGTTATTTTCCTCTTGACTGTTTTCGTGTAAGACATTAGCACTTCCCTGTGCTGCCAAGTGCCACAAAGGGCCCCCATCCTCGGGCCCCCTGCTGTGTCTTTTTGTCCTGTTACTTGCTTAAACCCCATATGATCCCTACATGGTCTTGTGCTTGCATGCTGTTTCTTCAGCTGGAGGGACGCTCTCTGAGAGTAAGAAACCTGGTGATTTACTTATATCCTTTCTACATGATACATCACAGGAGATAATGATTCTGTGTTTCTTTTCACTCTTCATCTTAGAAGACACAGGGCGCCCTCAGTTTAAAGTAAAAAGAGAAACATGTATCATGGCAAATGAAACTTTAAGTGGAAATATACCAAAATGCACAGAACCCGAGCCCATCTCCACTGCTTTCCTCAGCCCGGGAAATGCTAAAATAGACTTTACAATGTTTAGTTGCTTTTGTTACTACTCCATTATCTAGAGAAAAGTGTAACATCCACATTCCTTCCTATTGCCTTAAAGAAACTAAAAGAAGGATTTAAATACACTGCCTAGCCAGGTGTGGTGGCACAAACCTTTAATCCCAACACTGGGGAAGCAGGGGCAGGTGGATTTGTGAGTTCAAGACCAGCCTGGACTACACAGAGAGAGTCTTGAAAAGCCCAAAAGATGGTGATCATCATCCTGATGATCTTGATGATGACGATGATGATGATGACGATGATGATGATGACGATGATGATGATGAAGACATTCCCGAGAACCAATACACCAAACTAAACTGTGAACAATAAAATAACTAAAAAGTAAAATACAAACAAATGAAACATTACCATAAATTATACCCACTGTCTAAGCTCCTACATCCTTAAACAAATGGACAGGAGTCTGCCAAGATGCTGTCCCACACCCTCCTCTGTATCCCACAGAACAGCTCAAAGTAATTAGACTCTATGGAAACGAACTAGCCAAAGTCATAATGTCGGAAAGGAGAACAGAGGTCTACTCCCATCATTTTACCTGGTTCTTTCCTCCACTCATGGGCCTTCCCTGACAGGCCACTCTGCCATCTGTCCCCAGGCTACATCCTGGAGCATCTCTGCCCTGAAATCTACATCACTTAACAGCCTCCTGCCCTTCTCCTGTGACACCTGACTTATCTGGGTTGAGAAACTGTGTTCTGTTAGCTCTTCAGGCCCCTTTGACGCATTTTCTTCTTTGTTTTTAACATCCCTCCCACACACCCACTCCGCCCTGCCTTCTCTCGAGTCTTACTTTTCAACCACATCTAACTGACCAAATTCTACCAAAGGCAATCTCATCATCATCTGCGTGGGCATACACATATGTTAGTGTGTCTGTGTGCATGCAGATTTGTGTATATGTATGTGTGAGTGCACCCATGTCCATGTGTGCATACAGTGTGGACTGGTATGCAGACAGATGTACACTTATCACTGCAGAGGCCAGAGGTCAACCTCTGGTGTCTTTCCTAGTCGATCCTCTCTGCCGTTATGTTTTCTTTCTGAGACAGGGCACTTACTTTTACCTAGAGCTTGTTAAACTTGGCCAGACTGTTAGCCAGCAAACCTCAGGTTTACCCTGCTTCCACTCCTCAGCATGCACCACTACACCTTTTTTTAATGTGGGTTCTTGGGATGGGACTCGAGTCTTCAATGTACCCATTATGCTGACTGTGTATACCATCTCTCTAGCCCCAAACTCACAATCCCAACTCTCCACTGGTCTCAGCATTTCTTCAGATCTCTTACACTTTGCTCATCTCTTCTCCTTCCTCCTTCCAGACTATCCGACTCCAGACACTGCCTTTGAGACCTCAATCCCATTATACTCTGCTAAGAAGCACTAAAGCTGACTTAGGAACTGCTTATCCCATTGGTTTTGTCCTTGTTCAGGTCATGTCTAGGCAGCCATGATGGTTAGAGTAGCTTCTCAAGACTTACTGGTGTAGCTTCCCTGACACTTCTTGGAGACACAATCTCGCCGAAAACTTCCTGTTCCTCTGGCTCTTACAGCCTTTCTGCCTCCTTGTCTGCAATGGTTCCTGAGCCTTAGGTGCAAGAGTTGTGTTATCAGGTGGACCTTGACTCCACAATTCTGCATTTTGATTGGCTGAGGTTTCTGTAATGGTCCCTGTTATAGAGGTCAGCGTTCTTGATGAGGCTGAGGTGGTATGAGGTTAAGGATTTAGAATGTCATTAGAAATTGTGCTGCCGAGTAAAGGAACCGTTGTAAGTTCTCCTTCAAGACCCATGACTTCACTAACCCTCACAGGAGTAGCTGGCTAGGTTATCAGTACCAGGCATGATTTCCTTCTTGTTGAGTGTGCCTTAAGTTTGATTAGATGGCTGTTAAAGGTTATCATGCCGCCACGCTGGTCATTGTGTTGTGGTGACATCATAGCTGATCCTTGGGTGCTCCCCTCCTTTAGAAGCCTACACAGCACCTTCTGGTACCACTAACACTAGTTCTGGGGAAGGGGGCTTTCAGGTCAGATCCAGTTCAGGTCCTCTGGCCCTGTGTCTGAAATGCACGGCGTCTTGAATAAAAGGGACTTACCTTCCACTTCTAGGTGGTCAACAAGGGCAATAGCAAGAACCTATGTTTTGAAAGACCCCTGGACAACCCTAACAACAGCTCAAACAAGGACTTCTCATGGTGACACAAGGATCTCTGTGGGTTTGAGGTTATATAGTAAGCTCCAGGCCAGCCAGCCAAAGGTAAAAGTGAGACCCTGTTTTAAGTTAAAAAAAAAAAAAAATAGGGAGTGAGTAGGCTTCTATGCCTCCTACTGTAGACAATGACTCTTGGGGTCAGCATTGTCAGCTCAGATGAGAATTTTTCACTTAAACTATCTATGTAAACATATACATCGATTTATGTGTGCTATAGATATTTATATGTGCTATAGATATTTTAGGTAGTTAATAGTATGCTTCTTTGTGGTTTTTTTTTTTTTTTTTTTTTGATACCCTTATCACTGTTTTACCCTCATTTCTCCTTATTCTGTGTTTATCTCCCCCTGTTCTCACTAATTAGAACTCCCCCCCCCCCATTTTCCCATAATGAGCCTGTGATCCAAACCAAGAGTTCTCAAAAAAGAAACAAAAATGGTTACAAAATATCAAAACAAAGCAAAAAACAAACAAACAAACAAAACTGCCACCCCTAGCATTTAGAGAAATGCAAATCAGAACATCTTTGTTACTTCATCTTACCTCAGTCAGAATGGCAGAGATCAAAGGAACAACCAACATCAAATGCCGGAGGATGGGGGTGGGGGGTGGGGTGGGGGGGCGCCCTCATTTACTGTCCCTAACTGGTGCAGCCACTTTGGAAATCAGTGTGGAGAATTCTTAAAAAACTAAAAGCAAATCCACCAGACAACCCAGCTATAGCATTCCTTGGCCTATACCCCAAGGATGTGGCCCCAGAAACTTGCACATCCGCATTCATTGTTCTCACAAGAGCTAGGAAATGGGAAGGAACTAACAAAATGCCCTCCCACGGATGACTGCACCGCAGAATACTAGTCAGTTAAAATAAATGAAGCCATGGACTTTGCAGGTAAATAAATGGAACTAGGAAAGATCTTATTAAGTGAGGTAACCCAGACTCTGGAAGACAACGCTCTCCTGTTCTTTCTGGTTGGAGGCTCCCACAGATGTGGGTGTATATCCTGGAGTAACCACAGAAATCAAGAAAGTAAAATGGGACCATTGCTGCCAGGGGACGGTGGGCTAGACAGGAAAATGGCAGGGTATGCATGGGTGGATGTCTTCTCCTCATCAGGACCCAGCCATATTCATTAGCCAACACTCCAGCAAGCTGACTCCTCCCGACAGCTTTGTTCTGGATGCTCTTCTCTTCACAAGGGACAAGGGCTCTGCCTTGGCAATGTCCCTTAAGGACACTGTCACACTAAGGTGACACTGGCATCACCTGTGCAGAGGTTTCTCATTATAGGTGACCTGCTTCCCTGAAACTGACGCTACTCCTCACTCATCCCTCGCTCAGGGATTAACCCAGTATCAGATGAGAGTCGGCTGCTATCGGTGAATTGTGGAGCTCTGACAAAACCTGTGCCTTCCATTACACTGGCCCAAGTGGCACAGGCATTCAAGAAGAAGGAACCTCGTTTTTTTTTTTTTTTTTTTTTTTTGTCTTCCTTGTTATGATGGTTGCAAAGTGATCTAGAGAGAAGTGTTTGACTATCCCTGCGACAGTGCCACATGAAACATGATATGCACAAATATGTAGTAAACAAGCATTCAAACAAAAATGAATTTGTGATTTCTCAAATCAGGCATGAATGAATTCAGTGGCTAATGTTACCAAAACAGTACAAGCATTTAAATAATCAAAGGTCTTGTTGTCTTGCAAGCAATCCTCCAAGGGACTGGCAAGATGGCTCCATAGGTAAAAACATTACTGACACAAGCCAGACCCTGAGTTTAATCCCAGGAACACAGGACAGTGTTGGATGTGGCAGTGGCATCTGGAACCCCAGCACCCATGGCAAAACAGAAGGCAGAGACAGACATGGAGCTAGCCTGGAGTATTCAGCCAAAGCAACAAGCGAGAACCAACCTTAACTATGTGCAAGGTGAGAGGCAACTCCTGAAAGCTGACCTCTGACCTCCACAGATCTGCCTGTAGATCCTCCAGGAACACACATCAAGCAAGTCAGTATGCACATGAGTGTGGGCACACACACACACACACACACACGCACAAATAAATCATTGTTTTAAAATAATCCTTTTAGTACCCTAGATTCTTCATTAACCTTGGCTTCTTCACTTTTTCCTAAGTCAACAATATAGGTGAATCTTCATGTGTATGCATGTTCATGTGCCTGTGAGTGAACGTGAACGTGTGTGTGTGTGTGTGTGTGTGTGTGTGTGTATGAGCTGAGCTGGATGGGTGGCTCTGCCATTCCTATGCTGAATGTTCCAATCCCTCCTGTCCCTCTCAGGCACTGATACCCAAGATACTTAGAGTGGGGAAAAATGGCTGCCTACAGTGAAAGACTTATGGCATGTCCATGATACTGTTCAATTCCTATGCAAGAACATCCTGGTTCCAGTCGCAATAAACCTTTGCTTTGCTTCTTGATCCTTGGGTCCTGGAATCCACAGAAGGCAACTGGGCAGGCAAGGAAGTTAAAGCTTTTGCCTTTCTTTTGATGTTAATTTGTAAAGAAGTGTTTCAACAATACAAATCATTTTGTCCAAAGAAAATACAAATGGACTTTTAAAAAAGAAATGTCCATGTTTAGTTCCAGGCATCATTTTAGACTCTGAGTTTTATATGATAATATAAAACAGAGAGAAACAATACTGTTTGCTAGACTTGTGTTCCTCTCTTTCCCCTCCAGGTTATACAAGGAGGGGGTTTCCAAGCAGACAATACTACATGATAAATGCCATGTTTACTATTCTCTGAACATGACGGTCCCCAAAGATGGTCACAAGACTCAGTGACACAATGCTATGCTCTATATATAATGATTTAGTAACCCTGTGGTGTTCCCAAAAAGAATTCCTAGGCCATGACTCTGAATACCTCCCTCTAAGATAAGGTGGTTGCAGAATTATCTATCAGGATTCTCAAATCCTAAACTGATGCTAACTGAACACTCTGCACCGCAGGAAAGTTTTACCTCTGAAACATCCATTTGTTCTCCCACTACCCAGGAGCCTGAGGAGGTCTTGTGATGGGCTGCCAATTCCGGGGGACTGAGCTCTTCATTTTGCTTCATTTTAATTCAATTCAAACTGAAATAGCCACATGTGGTCACAATACTGAGCAATACAGCTATAAAATGTTGGCTGCGTTTTGGGGTTCATTCTTTACCTTTTAAAATAGAAAATTAGGGTCCAGGCAGTCTTTCACATAAATCAGTCTAGATCGAATCTCACATAAGTCCCAGGAAAGTGGTTCCACCACAGTTTAACACTAGTTAGAAAAAAAATCACCCGTGGGACCTATCATGGAAGTTCTTATACAAATAGAACATGCTGACATGGCCAGAGGTTCTAAAATAGTGTCCTAAAGGAAAAAAAAAAAACACTAAAAACCTAAAAATATTTTATTTTGCTTATGGATAATTCTCAGGGTCACAATGACATCACTGAATTGACAATCTGAGTGCCAGGCCTTAGAACTGAAGAGGCAATAAAAGGAATATTGGAGTATCAACTTCAGTTATAGATGCCCTGGGCACAGCTCAAAACTCCAGCCCTGCCTCAAAAACCAATGTCACCCAGAGGTTTGTTCATTGTTGAACTCAGTAATCCATCTACCAATCATTTTATTGGTGCCTACTACATGTCAATCATAAGGCTGGACATATTAAGTTAAAGGAACTCACTCTCTGTCTTTTTGGACTGAAATGTTGGGGGGAAGGACATATAAACACATCATGATGCAAGGTAGTAAGCTCATGCTGAGCCCAGAAGGCAACATATCTCCACAGGGGATGATGTGACCTCTCCCACAGGGATGAGAGAGGAAGGAGGCACCATCTGAACTGAGAGTTCAGAATTAGGAATTCCTATGGTGAAAGCAGGAAGGGGCATTCCAAGCCCTGTGGCTCAGGAAGGTGGGAAGCAGGCTGAAGAGCCTGCTGGGAAATGCAGGAAGTGTTGCTCAAGTAGGAATCTGGAGTCAGGGAGTGGCAAGAAGAGAAGCTCAAATGGCGCCTGGTCCGGGAACTTGGTCTTCAGCGTGTGTGCAATGGGGAGTATGCCTCGCAGAGGCAAGAGGAAGCAGGAGACTGGCCTCATCTTAGAGATTGGTAATGAAGGCCTGCACACAGGCTGCCATGATGAGAATCCAGAGAAGGGAGACCTCAGAAATTTCCAGATCTAGGCGATAAGCAGTAATTAGAATCTGTCAGCCCAGGTGACCGGATGAATGTGGGAGCTAAAGCAAACAGGTATTCGGGATGACTCCCAGATTATTAGCTTTGATGACTTCAGGAGTGGGGCTAACTTCGAAAGAACACAGCCAGAAGCCACTCTCAAATATTATACTCTGACTCTACAAATACTTTCCAGCTACCTCAGAAAGACTCTTGTGAGGAAGACATTGTTATCTACGATTCAAAAGGAAGCTGAGGACAGGCCTCAGTGGGTAAAGGCACTTGCCAGCTGACCTGAGAGTTTTACTCCAGAACCCAGGTGAAATTGGAAGGAGAGAATCTTCTCCACAGATCTGTGCTCTGACCTACACACACGTCACGACACACATACAATCCCATACGTGCACATAGCCTCCTACCCAAATATCACACATAAGCCACTAATAAGAATTTTTTTTTTTTAGTGTAAGACCCTGAAGCTTCGAAAATGAATGACTTGCTCAAGATCAAAACATCCAGTAAGAGTGACAGGCCCAATTCAGATCCATTTCTGGTTCCAATGCAGTCTCAACACAGCAGACCAGGCAGGGCTGAGAGGAATGACGGTGCAGCCCAGGCCGGAAGAGTTTCGGAAACTTTTCAGATACGTACACAGTAACCAGCAGTTGGCTGGACTCCAGGCCTCGGAGCCAGGCAGAGACACGGTGCCATCAGCCTTTGCATGGCAATGGAGACAGAGGGAGCAGGTGACGCTCCAAAGCCAGGGTGCAGGAGCAAAGCAGCTCTCCCTGAACTAAACTCCGAAAAATGATGGATGGGCAAAGAATGAGAAGCCCACTAAGGCAATGTAAGGCAGAGAAGCAGCAAAAAAAGAAGAAGACCATTGACGGGGCCAAAGCCTCTTCAAGAGCCAACAGTCGGCAGACTGTGTTGAATGCTACAGCAGTGGGCTGATCATATCCACTGGGTCAGGCAAGCCAGTATGGTCTAAGAGAAAGCAGAGCAGATGGGCAGACCTGGTGAAAGCAAGCAGCCGAGTACTAAGATTACCCTTAAGGCTAGAGGCACCAAACGGGCACTGGTGGCCATCCCACCCAACCATTGTTACATTTCTTAATAAAGTTGGATACAAAGTCATCTGTGAAGACTCACGGAGGGAAAACAAAGGGAAGCAGAGACAACACCCTCCTGCCCAGTGCCTCTGACACCCTGACTTCAGCATGGGGCCCAAGGATGTCAGGTGTGCTGGAATGTCACAGTATCTGAGGTACTGATCATGTATGGAGGATTCTCCACTTTACAGACTGCTCAGCACTGACTGCCCACCAATACCTCCCCTCTACTCAGAGAAGTCTCCAGCCATAGAAACAAAGAATCTGGGAAGACAGTATCCTTTTCCCCTAGAGATCTTCCTGGACAGCCTTACAAGGTACTGTACCAGCCCCGCTGTGTTGGTTAAATACTCTGACACTTGCTATGTGAGCCTCTGAGACAGAAAAATAATAAATTATAAATAATTTTTAGAAATTAAAAATTAATAAAATAAAATAAATAAAAATATAAATAAATATAAACTAAAATTAAAAATTAATAAGAAAATAAACTGACCCACAAAACGTGTCAGTGGTGGGCTGGTAAAAAGGCTCAGAGAGTGAAGGTGTGTGCCTGTGAGCTGAACAGCCTGAACTCAAACCTACACTGAAAGAGAAAGCCAACTCCTACCAGTTGTCCTCTGATCTCCCCATGTACACAATAAATGTCTGTGTGTGTGTGTGTGTGTGAGAGAGAGAGAGAGAGAGAGAGAGAGAGAGAGAGAGAGAGAGAGAGAGAGAGAGAGAGAGAGAGAGAGCATGAAGTATGTCAAGATAAACCTACAAAAGGCCTGGAAATGCCTGTCTGTGGCTTTCATACAGAAATCAGCATCCAAGAATCCTGATTCCTAAAAGTGAGCCCAGCACTGTGAGGGAAATGCCAACAATCACAAGTAATCTGGAACATGGAGACATGCAAGGGTAGGATGGGTACCAGGCCCTCCCCCTTGGAAGGCCAACAGGACATCCACATGGGGACCAGTTACAATGGAAATTTGTGACTCCAGACTCCGGTTTCTCCCAGCCCCCCTAACAACCCACCTCACAAGACTGCAGCCCACAGAACAATGGAAACACTCCTGTTCCATGCCCCCCAGCTGCCCTCCTGCTTCCTCTTTCACCCAGTATGAGCTGTCATCTTTCCATGAAGGAATGCCAAGCTCTCAGGCCCTGTCTGACTGGTACTTCCTGCTCTTCAAGCTCTCTGCCTGTTTCAAAAGGGAGGCTAGCAATGTGCTACAGGAGAGACCGCCCTCCCCAAGGGCTGAGCTCCGGGTGTCCGCCCCCTGTGAGTCACTGCCAGTTTCTATCCTATAGAGCAAGATCTATGATTTCAGGAGACTTCATGCAAGCACTGTGGGCTGTAGACAGCCTCTCTCACAAGTGGCCCTTCTAAACTCAGACCCGGTTAAGCAAGTGTTTTGCCTAGATTTCTAGTTAACAAAAACACAAAGGCAAACAAAAATTAAAATTAGGATGTAGCAATACATTATAACAATGTTGTCCCTGAGCTGGCTGGTGGCAAGAAATGTATGCTAAAGACACACAGGAAACAGTTTGTAAGTCAGAGGTTTTTCATCTTAAATAAGCCCACAAAATCTTCCCTTATATGCTTTAGGTTAAAAAAAAGAAAGAAAGAAAGAAAACAGTTTGGGTCAGATTATTTAAATACTTAATTGATAAGTATCTTTTAAAAGGGAAAGTTCTCCCTTTGATTTAAGAAAGATGGTACATAATATATAAGAAAACGGATTTCAAAGGATCCTCCCGAGGTTTTAGCATCCCTCTGTAGCAGACACACTGCAGGACATCAATCTTTCCTTCTGAGTTAAGATTTTAAAGGGTCATGAAGACAGACTAGGTCTAGCAGGAAGAGTAGAAAAAATAGATCTGTATAGTAAAAGACAAAACACTAGGTATCAAAAGCCAACAGTGGTGAGTGTTCACGGCACATGGTGTGAACTGGCCACTCGCAGCGACTCAGAGATGGATTTACACAGGAAAGCCACATCTATGATACGAAAAGAATTGGCTTCAGGTGAGCTGCTCTTCCTGATCTGTCTGTCATAAGGCCTGACACAGCATGCTGGAATGGGACCCTCCAGGGACCTCACTGTAAAGAAAGAAATGGAATAGCAAGGAAAAATAAGCTTGTTTCTGTTTACTATAAGTCACATATGCAAAACTGATATTGTCAACCCAGCCTACTGTTCACCTCTGACCTTCAAAGCATCTCAGACCAGGAATCACATTCAAACGCGTGTTCATTTAATTCACGGCCTGCTTTGCACGACATGCTGGGCATTGAAGGGGCAAGAAATCTGACACATGCCTCCTCTTAGCATTGAGAGTCTAATGAGGAAGGCAAGGCTGGGGTGAGAGATCCTAGAGAGCCGTGAAAAAAAACTGCCATAATGCTTTGAAGGCCGTGGGGACTCCACTGGTAAAATAGAAATTAGGGGGAGAATCAGGTAACTGGAGGGAAAAGGAGAGGGTTCCTGGACACACACACAGCTTGTGCATCTGGGTCCTAAAATTCATCTCTGTACTTCCAGAACCCAGAACACCGAAGATGTTCAATTAATTCTCATGAAAAAAGTGTGGAAGTTCTTAATGGAGTCAGACAATCTTTCTTAAGAAAATGACCCTAGCTGCAGAAACAAAAGAGAAAAGCAAAGGGAGAATACTAGGTTCAAGGAGGTGTTATTTGTAACACAGAGAACTATCCCGAGTGGCTCTGTCAGAGCCGGACCAATACAGATTCGGATATATGCAACCAAACATCGGACTAAGCCTGGGGACCCCAATGGAGAAGTTATGGCAAGGACTGAAGGAGCTGAAGGGGTTTGCAACCTCATAGGAAGAACAACAATATCAACCAACCAGACCCCCCCACAACGCTCTCAGGGACGAAACCACGAACCAAAGAGTAAACAGGGGGACCCATTGCTCCAGCTGGGTATGTAGAAATAGCCTTATCTGGCACCACTGAGAGGAGACCCCCTTGGTCCTGTGGAGGCTTGATGCCCCAGGATAGGGGAAAGCTAGGCTGCTGGGGTAGGAGTGGGTGGGCAGGTGGGGGAGCACCGTCACAGAAACAGGGTGGAGGGAGAAGGATGTGGGGGGCTTGTGGAAGGGAAACTGGAAAAGGGATAACATTTGAAATGTAAATAAAATAAAATAACCAATTAGAAGAAGAAAGAAAAAAAATTAGAAGCAGTAGCAAAAATAACAAGTTACGTAAAGCACTGTGAAATGTATGTGCCTGCCATGCAAAACAGTGACATTACAGTTACAGGGATAAGGGAACAGGTGGGTTACGATGAGAAGTGTGAGAAAGCGTAAAGGTGAGCACGCTTCACATCCCTAAGTACTGACCTATAAAATTACACAACCAACTGTCTCATTTATAGTACGAACATAAAATGTCTGGCGCCTCCCACTTTAAGGGTGATAATCCATCCAAAGTCTCAGAAAGCTTGTCCAGCCTACCTACACTCATGGCAGATCCCGCTAGAACTGTAACACTGGGGCTGGAGAGATGGCTCAACAACCAAAAGCCCTTGGCTGCTCTTGCAGAAGACCTGAGGTTGGTTCCCAGCTTACACTCACCTTTAACTCCAGTCCCAGAGGATCTGATGTCTTCTTCTGCCCCCCACAGGCACCGGGCACACACGGAGTACCGATACATACAAGCAGGCAAACACACACACACATGAAATAAGTGACTACATCTTTAAAATCATTTCTAAAGATACGTGCAACATCACTTCAAGGACCTCTTACAGTTACTAGTCTCCTTGTGTTATTTTGACAGCTGTCTCAGTCTTCTTGCCGATGATCCTGAATGGACCAGGTTATCCTGAGAACAAGCACAGAGAGGCTTCTAGCAGCAGGTATCCCAGATGTAACAGGCAAGGCTATCAGTCAGCAAAGAGCATCACGAGGGGGGGGAGGGGGTACGTACATCTGAGAGACGTTTTTCTGCCTCTGACATTCTAACTTGCTGCCAGACCTTTTTCCCCTAATGCGATCAAGAAAAATAAAATCCAATCAAATATAATTTTATCACAAAATTCTAAAAAGTTGAGAAAATAGTCTTGATAGCCTGAAATAAACACCACTATAGATTTGTTAAATATAATCCTGCATAGACGTTTTTGTTTGTTTGTTGTTGTTTTGGTTTGGTTTGGTTTGGTTTTTTTGGTTTTCTGGCAGTGTCATGTTCCCTAGCTGTGGTTGGTCTGGAACTCTCTATGTAAACCAGCCTGGCCTTGAATTTGTAACAATACTTTTGCGTCCTTGGTGCTGGGATGAAAACAGGTTCCCCTTCGCCTGTTTAAAAGGGCCTTTATTTATTTGGTCTGTTTGTGTGTCATACCAGAGAACCAAGTACTTATGCCTGCCACACACCAGGTAAGTGACCAGCTGAGCTGTGTCTCATCCCTCCCAAAACACCGCATAGGTCTATCTTGACCAATTTTGTCATTATGAAATTGCAGATTCTTATTGGAAAAAAAAAAATGTGCTTAAAAAAATCAAAATCCCTATACCCATTATACCTCTACAACTGGTCCCCAGAGGTTAGAGGGATCTATCTTCCCATCTTTCCAGGGCTACATAGGCCACGCTCTCTTAGCCACAGTGGTGAGGTTCAACCAGCTCTAAAACCAAAACAGAATTTAAAGTACTGGTCAAAATGTGCCCCAAAGTGACAATGTATAATCTTTGTTCATCCTACTTTGAGTGACATCCGTGTGTCACTGCAGAAATGTTGATGCTTTCAATTAAAGGTGCCACCCTACTCTCCACTAGAGACGTTGTTATTAATAGTCAGAGTAATTAATACCTGGCCAGATGCAAGCCTAAGGTAGCTCTAGCGCCCAGACCCGTGGCTGACCCCAACACTTTCAAATAAAAAAAAAAAAAAACTTGTTTATTTTAGAAATGGGTCAAAGCTTGCAAAGCTTGCTTACTTCTCTTCAAGTAGATTTTTTTGAATGTATCAAGGGCATCTTTCCACATCAACTCCTATCTTAACAGCCACAAGGGTATACGGGAACACAAAACAAAACACAAACAGAAGGAGAAGCCTGAACATAAGACAGAGATAAATGGAGTACATAATTTAAAAGATTAGACTTCTTAATGATTAAGAAGGAACAGATACCGCAGACCTCGGAGATACCTCGGAGGTAGGAGAACCTTAGATAAAGGCCTGATTCATCTCGTGGGGGACAGAGACAGTGACTCCCAGAGATCCCAGGGCCTCTTGGCAGCAGATCTAAGGCTGCAGGAGCCTCATCTCCCAACTCCTGCCTCCATTCTGCAGATGCTCTCCGACACTATGGTCTGACAGCAACGGTCACCAAGGGTAACTGTGGAAAATGCAACAGCAGCTTTCCCTGTGAGGCAGCCATGACTTACCAAGCTGTTATTGGAAAAGTCAGTCCAACTGGTCTGGGGAGCAACAGTCTCCCCAGACTTTGACAGCTTAACTGAAAGTAGGAGAGGCCATGACCAATTACCTTGAGTTGTGTTTAGGGTACCAAAGAGCTATCCTTACACGAGTAAACATTCCCATTATTCCACCACCTGGAGAACAACCAATGCCCAAAAGTGTCCCACAGGGTCCCCTACCCCTCACTACCTCCACACCCAGTACATTCACCCACGTATGTCCCTCTAGCAAGCCAATGTGTTTTCATTCATGTACATTAAGTCTCATGGACATCCAAGTCCCACAATTAAGAATGTGGAAAATCAAAGGAGACGAACAGTGATGAGAGTCGAGGAGGCTGTCCCTGTCCTTCCCAGGGCTGTGCTCTCCTCCCCAAGAATCTCGTTCTTGTCTTTCCCTGATAGCCCTGCTTCTTCCAAAACCAGCATGGCATAAAGTGTGCAACTAGTAGGCAAAGAGGTGAAGACCACACCTTAGGACCCCACTATGCCAACCCAAGTGGTGCTGCAGCCAGCAGCAGGAGGAAGAAGTGGTATGTCTCTGTGTCTCATGTCATGTGAGAGAGAACTGGCTGACACACGGAGGGCCAAAATAACCTATAGCCCTCACAGAAACTGTTGCCAGTCTCGAATCCCAAAGACCAGATCCCATGCGCCATGTGAGCCAAAGCAACGCCATTACTGGAGATTCGTAACACATGTCTGGGATGGCTGAGCGTCTAAATGGGAGGGAGGCATTTTAAAGAGGTGACACAACCCTTTTGATACCCCCATCCCCTATCTTGTCCCATGAACAAGAACTGGAAAGCCTCCTTCTTGTCACTCTCTGAGGCTCACCCCAGCATTGCCAAGCACATTGTAGACCTGACCTCACAGGTGTAGATGGATAATGGCGACATCACCCAAATCTGTACCCACAGAAGGGACACTTGTTTAGTGGGCTGCTGGGGAGCTGGTGAGGGGAGTAGAATCCAGCTGCAGAATTGGTTCTTCCATTTAACGAGATGGTCTGGGTGTCTTGAGCAGCATGGAGTAGGCATAGCAGCTGACCCCCGCAGGCCAACTGGGGCTCATCTAGACAAACGCCTGCACACCTAAGGACCTGTCAGTTCCCGCCTCTGCATTTTTGTGTGTCGAGTACACAGAGAGGCAAGACAGTCACAGATGCTGGTGCTCTTCCAGATGAGTGGCCGGCAGCTGGTGGCCTTTGGACAGGTTAGCATCTCACCCTGAGCCCTGGAGAGGCTGGGGTAGAAGAGGAAGGGGAGATAAGAACGAAAGAATGGGAAAGAGCAGTACAGACAGAAGTGACTCTGAAAGGAACGCGCCAATGTGCATAAGCTTCTCACAAACGCTGCCTGTGCCTCCGCAGTATCCGACACAAACACTGTGGGCACATGTCAGACACGCTATTGTGCACCCTAAAAATGCTACCCTCCGAGTAAACACAAAGATGATCGTATCCACCACAACAAGGTTAGTGGGAGATAAAAATAGCAAATATTAAAGATGGGCACACAGTAGGTGCTCAACAAGTTTGGCAGGTAGCATAAGACAGTGAGAGGCTTAGAGAATCTGGAGTTTGAAATCGTTCACCAGGTACCAGCTACGTTCTTATGTGAACAACATCACGGATCTCCAAGCACGGCCAGTGATGTAATTAGAGAAGAACTGGGGGGCTATAAAAGGCTAAGCTAACTATTTCCTGAGGGAACTCAGTATACACTTTCAAGAGCACCTCTCAGGAAGATTGGCATTTAAACTAAGTCCCAGCTCCAGAAGGAAACACTGTCAGTCACTCACAGAGACAAGAAATACTGAGTATGTACTGTGGGCCAATCACTATGTTGGAAACGCGGGTACCATGCCCTGACAAAGCTGACAATCATAGGATGGGATGAGTAACTAGTTGTAAGAAATCACATCCAAATGCTACAAAGCAGCAAAAGAGCCCGTTGCTAGAGAACCACACTAAGGTGGAGGAAGCAGAGGTTGATCCTGACTGAGCCAGAGAATGGTGAGCACTAAGGAAAGGTCAGAAGTTGCATACCAGAGCTGGTGCCCAGCCCGTCACCTCATGGCCAGCTACAATTAAAAAGCTGCCAGTAAAACTTCTGCCTTTTTTATGGGGTCCAAAAAGAACTGAAGAAGCCTCCCTCCATCTTAATCCGGCCCTCTGTACCCACACCGCCCAATCATCAGAAACAGAGGCACTGTCATTGTCCCCTCCATTAGTGACCAGACGCTGTCAGGTCTCCAATCTCTCCAGACTCCACGTGCGGTTGAGATGCCCTGTTTCTTACCCACCCAACCCTTTCTGGTCATTCTCCCCAGCAACAGACCCCAAGAGCATGTAAACCTGGGCCATACAGGCAGTCAGATGCCTCATCCTGGCTGTGACACATGGGGAGATGTCCCTTCCCCTGAAGACACAGCCTCATAGGAGGCTCTAAGAAGGAATGGCACTGTCAGAGCCAGAGGGGTGCCAATCGAATGAACTATGGTGGGTCCTTCTCTGAGGGAGGAACAGGAAGGACCTGGGCATTCCCCTGCGGGCTCCTTAGCTCTCTTGGCCTTAGATGAATCAACTTGAGAAACAAGGGTAACACCCTTCTCCAAGGGCATATTAACTTCCTCCCCTCATTCTACTGTCTCAGCCACGCTCATTAAAGAGGTCATTCACCTGTTCCCTGGAAACCTGGGTCCCTTCTTCCTTTCTATCCCAGCAAAAGTACCTGGCTCCTCCCTCGCAGGCTGAATGAGCAACACCAGAGGTACAAAGCAGTTTTAACGTCCAGCACCTTAGATCTGCCCGTCTGTGCTGCTGGAGAAGCCATTAGTGCTATTGTTAGGCTTCCGGTATATAAATCAGAGAGAGGCATGGGGGCCTGGACATAATGACAGGGACCCATGTCAGGTGTCTTCTCTCTCATCTTCTGCTTGGCACTAACCACTTCTACCAGGTCATTGAGCCTCAGGCAGAGTACAGAGCTCCACAAAACTGAGGCTTTGGGGGATTAAACTATAGATGCTCCAAGTGCATCAGCCCCAGAAACAGCACAGGAAACCATTGTAAGAGCCACCGGGGGATTCCAGGACAACCAGAGGAGCCACAGAAGCACGCACTGGCCACACCATCCTCCACAGAGCCTTGAAGGGAAGCAAAAAAGCATCACAACACACAGACTGTTTAGAACCACAGCAGCCCAGCCCCCACCCCAAGGAAAACAATGAAATAAAAATAAAACACATTTTGTAATCACACCAGGGTTTATTTCCCCTTTTAGTCTGGCCCAAAGGCAACAAGATGACATTTTCATCCAAACTGCCAGAACAAAATCTCCCCCTAGTTTTCAGGATGTCTACCCTTAGTTTCTCTTTCCATCAGTTCCTGGTCCTCGGGTCCATACTGCCCATCCTCAGAAAGACACAACCAATCATCTGTGAACAGGTTTCAAAGAAAGGAGCAGCCAAAGAAAAGAGGCAGCTAAATTCCCAAGCCACTCCTAGACAACGCTGAAAATGACTTGTGGACCAGCAGCTAAGGTTCGGAAGGGAAGAAGACCGATGAAAAGAAGTCACTTAAACATCCAACGTCATACTGGCTGATCGGGGGACAACCAGGACTGTGGGAAGACTTTAAATCAAGCCCAAGATAATAGAACAGGTTCATGAGCCACAGGCAGACAGAGGTAGACAGAGAGTTCTTACTTCTCACCACTGTTGTTGAGAAAGCCCTCCTCCCTCACGTGTTCAGCATGAAACTCTGGAATACACACAGATGTAAATCTCTGGGCCACCAGAATGGGCATGCATCCGCTTCTGCTGTAAGACAAGCTCCCTTGCACTTCCTCGTGTCTGTGGTTAGCATAACACCAGACAGCTACCTGCTACAGCCAACTGCTGAATCTAGACTTGGTTGTAGTAAGGCAGAGCTGGGATGTGGGTTTAGCATGTTCAAAGCCCTAGTTTTGGTATCTAGCACCAAACAACGGCAGACGGGGTGAACTTCATGGCAAAGTGACAGTTAATTTTGAAATATTTCCAATGAGGATAAAACAGCTCAGTCCCGCAGGTGGGGAAATTCCACACCACATCAAGTCACCGAGCCGCTCACCCCACACTCCACACAACCGCCCTTGCCAATAGTCAATCATGCCTACTTCTTCACTGTCTGGCAAAAAAGAATAAAATCAAGCCAGAAGCAGTAACATACACCTGTAATCCCAACACTTGAGAAGCTAAGACCTGAGGATGAACTAAGACAGAGAAGTTCGAAGGGACTCTGGGACTGCCAGTGAGCTCAAGGCCAGCTTAGACTGCACGGCCATACTTTGTCTCACAAAAAATTAAAAGTAGAAATATTGCTCGGGGTGGATATGCAAACCTTTAATCCTAGCACTGAGGAGGCAACAGCAGGTGGATGATTGTGAGTTCAAGACCAGCCTGATCTATGTATCTCATCCAGGCCAGGCAGGAATGAGACTCTGACTCAAAATGAGATAAAAGGAAGGAAGGAAGGAAGGAAGGAAGAAAGAAAAGGTAAGAGGAAAAGAAAGAAGGAAAGAAAAGGTAAGAGGAAAAGAGGAAGAGAACATAAAAAGTGGGTAAGTATAGGGTGCAGCTGGCACAGTATTAAGAGGATATAAATCCCAAGTCAATTTAACTTGTGTTATACCCCCATTTACTGTTTGAAAGTGTTAAGGAACCCCGGGTGCCACTGTGCCAAGCTCTTCTTGAACAAAGCAGCCATGTGAATCCCAGAACCTACCACCATTGTAAAGGCATATATACAAAGCGTATACCAGGTCCTTCCTCTCCTGGGAGCCATCCTACAAACTAACCCTGGGGTATGACTTTAAAAGGCAACTGATTCAGCATTCTGCCTCCAAGTTATCCATCTTGCCCTAGAGCCACACCTGAGGCCCGCAGAGCTAGCACAGTCCTGGAGCAGGGATCTTCTCATTTGTTTATGTGGAGAGAGACTGAGGGAGGGATTGGAAGCTCACCCACACTGTAACTTGGAGCTCACTGGTTCTGCTAGACTGGCTCGTGAGCCTTCAGAATATGCCTGTCTTGGTCCCCAACTCAGGATTACAGACAGACACCAGCACACCTGGTTTGGTTTTTATAAGACTACTGGGAACTCAAAACTTGGGTCCTGCTCTCAGCAGGCATTTTATCCACTGAGCCATCTCTCCAGTCCTGGGGGCAAGAATCCTACCCTCCCTGGGCCTCAGCTACCTTGTGGACAGGGGGATATAATCTATAGGTCTCCGAGGAACCACGAGGATCAGCTGAGTTAATGCATGTGAAGCACTTAGCCTGACACCTAATTAATCTTCCCCAAGAAGCCACCACCATGGCCTCCCACCCTTCCCCCTCCATTCATCTCTTTTCCCCTCCCTCCTGACACTGCAGGCCTTCAAGGCAGAGGCCACCACACTCCCGGATGCCACTGCTCTTCAATATGCAGAGTTTGCAGTGATTTCTCCACCGAGGTCCATTAATCTGTGGCTTGCCCTTACCCATGTACTGAAAGGTGTGCTCTCTACAGGGAGAAAGGCTACAATGATACATTTCTCTCCCTCCTCTGTCTAAGCGTACGCAGCCCAGACAAACCAAGTACAGTATGGCTGTGGAGCTGACTATAAGCCACTTAGGAAAAAGTCACAGAGACCCCTGGGGACTGTCACTAAACGAGCGTCCTGGAAGGACATTTGAAGGGAGACCATTTCTGTGTGAATAATGCAGCACATGCTACCCTAGAAATAGTGGACAGAGGGAAATGATTAGTTAGAAAACAGCACAGAAACGGGAACTGGGGGCACATGAGCATAGGACCTCTGCTGTGACAGAAATAGAAAGATGCCCTCTTAGCAAGCTTCTTAAGGCCCCTGAAGTTGGATACTGAAAAACCAGCCTGTGGGGCTGGACACCCTGGAGTCTAGCCTCGGCTATTCCCCCGTGAGCTCAGAGCTATCACTATACTTAAAACAAGGACAACTTCGTCCTGAATGACCAGCAAGGTTCCTTCGGCTTGCAGAGCCAGCAAGCTGGGCCCAGGGAAAGAAGACGGCCACACAAGCCGTGGGAGGAAGAAGACTCACCCCAGCAAAGGCCAGCAAATCAGGTCATGGGTCATAGCCTGTGACCATCCTATCCGTCTCCTTCACAAGCAAACCTGCACTGTGCAGACCCGCCAGCTGCCCCAGCTGTGCCTACAGCTGTCAGATGGTCCTGTGGCCTGAAAGGAACAGGTCTGCTCACAGGCATCTGCCTAGCACTCACTCCATGACACCCACTTGCTTTTGGTATCTTTAATGATCATAATCATTAAGCACGTGAACAGATGAAGGGGGGAGAATAAATGTGTCACTAGGATCTGTTTTCAGTTTGTCACACCAGTGGTTAGGGTCATTTCATACGCACACGTGCACAGTGAACGTCCAGCTTGCCTTCTGTGCCAATATGGCTGAAAAACTACCAGGTATCATCTAGCTCAAATCTCATCCTGCTTCCCATGGGTTTGGTCACACTAGGTGACATTTATTTCCGTATCTTGCTACAAATCCAGCCTCACACACAGCAAATGTGTCCATGTCTATAGATGTCATTTGATCTTTTAACACCAAGAGAATTTATGATCAGCCAGCTCACTGCCTGTGTGAAACCTTCTATCTTGAGCACCCAAGTTATCACCCTTCAATTCCAGGTTCCATGCATGGTACTGGGGTGGTATGCTCACCATTTCAGGACAGGGGGCTAGAGCTTGATGGAAAACCCCACTGGATCAACATCCAACAGAACATGCACTACAGCACGCAGAACCTGTTTAGTATAATGTCAAGGTTCTGGGAGCACAGGGCTCACACTTCAGAACCGCCCATTAAGGTTCTGGACCTCACAAAAGCCAGTCGCCCCAACTACACGTTTCACACACAAGATGCACACCTAGAAACCATTTGTTCTGAATATCCCAACTGAGTTCCTTAAGCTAAAGGCAATTCTACCCATTCCAACTGGACAAAGTTATAGACAGAACTCTTCTAACTTCCCTGTATTCACACACACACACACACACACATATTCTACACAGTTTTACATTTTTGCAGAATGTCGCAGGACGTTATATAACAAAACATTACTCAAAAATATTGCCTAGAGACAAGAAGTTAGATTTTTACTTCTCACATGAAGTCTGATATAAGATAAGGGTAGGAAGGAATCTGCCATCCACCCTGCATACTCTGCTCCAGCCCAAGAACAAATGAGGCTCTTCTGCTAACAGTCTAATCCTTTCATTGTTTGAGAGGATCAGCTGGTAAGTCTCCTCTGTCCAGTCCAGTGTCATGATTGTTGGTCACGGTCCTAGTTTGGTCCTTCCTGCTGTGATAAACACCATGGCAAAAGCAACATAGGGAGGAACCAGTTTATTTCATCTGATGCTTTCCTGTCAGTCAGTCACCGAGGGAAGTCGGTGAAGGAACTAAGGCAGGAGCCTAGAGGCGGAACTGGAGCAAAAGCTGTGGAGGAGCACTTCCCTGGCTTGCCGCCCTGGCTCCCGTCTCCTTCACAAACAAACCTGTACTATACAGACCCGACAGCTGCCCCAGCTGCGCCTACAGCTGTCAGATGGTCCCACAGCAGTCTTCATGGACTCTCCAGTAGCCTGGGCCCTCCCACACCAATCATTAATCAAGAAAATGTCCCCACAGACATGCCCACAGACAATCTGATAGAGGCATTTTCTAAACTGAGGTCTCCTCCTTTCCAGCTGTACCTGTGTGGAGTTTATAAGACTAGCACAGTCCCCATTACTCCATAGGCTGAACCGTGGTAAGATGTGATCTCTTGCTTGGGTTACGTTTGTCTGAGAGTCGTTCATTTCTTAATTGAAGTTGCATTAAGCCCCTTCTGGCAGCACCCTAGGCTCCTGGCCAGATCTTTGATTAATCAACCCCCAAACCAGGTCCTTTTGGCAAGTGCTTCACTGAAATTGCTGGTAAATAGGAAATCCAGGCATAGGGCCTGAGACCTGCAATCCCAACAGCTGGGAGGCTGAAACAGGACAATTACAAGTTGTAGGCCAGTCTGCACATGGGAGAGCCTACCAGAAAAATATCTACCACCACCACAGAGGGTTGGCTAGAATCCAGCCACCTTGTATGTAATGAATAGAGTAAATGCGTATAAAGAAGATCAGAGGGGAAAAAAAACCTTCACTGAGAACAATGTCTGATCCCCAAAGAAAAAGGGACAAGAATCACTTTCTCCATAGCTAATGATCCCTGGCTGGGTTGAGGATAATACCACACGGTCCTCAGGCTTCGGTGCCTCACTGTCCTTTATATTCCCTGAGCGGGAAACACAAAGCCATTTTTTTCCAGATGCCAACCTTCGACGAATCAGTAAGGACCTCTTATTATCAGTTCTCCTGTAAACCCTGGGGTTCAAGACACCCCAGTGTTCCCAGAACCCACTGGAAAATTCACACTGAGGGATGGAAAGATCTGTTGTATTTTCAACGGGGACAGTGACACCTCCGCCCTGTGGGTTCTGTGCGCAGCCACCACAGTGACACAGACAAAGGGCAGAGTTCCTGTGGAAACACTTACGGGTGCGATGCTTCTGATCAAGTCGGGTCTTTGAAAAAACACAAAGGATTCGTTCACCCCAACAGTAGGGAGAAATGAAGCCCAGTGGAAAGACGGGTCTAGAGCCAGTAAGTCAGATTCCAGCTAAGTCAAACATTGACTGCCCTTAGGCAGAGATTTAAAAAAAGAAGAAGAAAGAAAAAAGAAAAACTCTCATTAACTGAAAGATAAAGGCTGAAGGCAGATAGGTAGGATACATTCTGGCATCTTCAGACCTCTAGAGAGGTGCTTACTGATTAACTCATCATCAAGGGTATCTCTCCAAGCCTTATCTAATGCTAGAAAATGGCAAGACTTGTACAACCATTCTTATGAATAAGGAGAGCACCATTGTATGATTTTTAAAATGTGATCCACTTTCGCTGTCTTTCTAGGTGCACTGAATTAGTAGCTTAGGCATAAACAGGGCCTTCTCTTCACTTGCAAATCAGTTTGGCAGTCCAGTTCAGAACCAATGGATACCGAGAACCCTCTCAGCCCTTCCTGTAAGGTACCAGAGCTGTACTACAGAGGTAGGTATCAGGGTTTATAAGGATATCCCCACAAGGGTACCCACATGTCTCCCAAGTACCCCAGAGACATTTGCCAACTCCAGGGGAAAAAAAAGAATCCTTCCTCATGCCTCTCTCCAAGGTGTCCAATCCAATCATCCCTTCAGCACAGCTGTGGGGCAGCTGTGTCAGGGTCTGAAACATGCCATCAACTGTATGACCTAGGCACATTTTCTTCCTAAAAGCACTCAGCTAGTAAAAAGCACTCTGCCTGGTGAAAAGAAAAACAGGTACAGGGAAAACTCCAGGTGACAAATTAAAATCCTCAGGATGAAGAGGAGGATGTACATGTCACCTTCAACCTGGTTAATACCAACATCCCCTGGACTCCAGGACCCACTTCCTACAAAAAGTGACCCTGCATGCTCAGAGATACAATCCCCTAGTTCCCTACTGACATTTCTACCCTGAACTCAGTCATCTATAATGACATCATGGGTCGGTTCTGCCCTCCAACCATAGGACAACCTCCATGAGCTCCTCCAAAGGGCACCTGATCCACTCTCCTGTCGTAGGAGAACCTAAAGCAAGTGTTGAGATGTGTGTGCTCGGCTTGTTTGTGGGTGTGACATAGAGAGAGACATGAGGAGGTTGAGCGTGGAGAAGACTGAAGTGCACCAGTTCCCTGGGGTGGTTTCTCCCTTTTGACATGATCCCCACGGACACACAGCTCTTCGGAACTACATCGGAGGACCACTGGTTACAAAACTCAGTGGGTTAAAAACACCTCCACCAGGCCTAACAACCTGGATTCAATCCTCAGACCCAGACGACGTAAGGAGAGAATGTATTCCCACAAATTGTCATCTGACATCCGTGTGCGCTGTGACACACAGGTATGTAGATGTGAATACACTCACATATAAGATAAACACATGAACGTACGTTTTGAAATATAGTGGCAACAGAAAGAATGCTGTTGAAAAGGATCGTGTGATATCCTGACAGAAATTACTTTCCAGGATCATTACTCTTTTCTAATTTAAAGCAAAACCGTGAGTCACAATGAGTGACTCACGGCTGTATTCCCAGCACTCGGGACGCTAAGATAGGACATGGGCTGTACATGGGAGACCCACCTAGAAGTCGCATAATCAGTATACAGACAGCCAGTGCTTTCGAGCAGGACCCTGCCTAAAAGAATACCCTAATACTGTGAAAAAGTAATGAGTCAAAATATTAGATGCATAAGTCCTACAGAGTCAAATTATAACAAATGGCGTCAGAATGGCCCCTGAAAAACTCAGTTCTGAAGGGAAATGCAAACCAGTGGACTGAGGCAACAACTTCAGGATATCTCCTGAGAAAGGGGCAGCCATCCCTTCACGGCTGTACCCTGTGGACTTTGTGCCTGTTCTCATGAGGCCTCTTAATATATTCTGAGCTACGGACAGTGTTTAACCTCTCAACTTTTCCTATTTTGAAATCTACATCCTATCACCTAAACTAAAGTTATTAACATTTTATGGGAGTCCGGAAAATCATTTCTTGCACTTAAACAGTCAAGGAACAAAATCCATTCTGGAACCACTCTCTATGAACCATTCCTGGGGCTTCTCCAGACCTCACACATGCGCCACCCCCCAAAACGTGCTCTCTCCATCGGAAAGATGCATTCTAAGGGAACCTTTCAGCTCCCCATTCTGACTCAAGAACCAAGATCAGTGAAAAATTTCTTCCTTCTACAATTCTTTCCAAAAACCTTACCACATAAGGGCAGGCACTTCACCGGATGTCAAGATGAGCCTGAGGGTCCTGGTGTTCACACAGAGAACACTTCTCGGGGCTGAAAATAGCAAGGTCATCACCAAAGCCAGGGCAAAGAGCCATACACACATTCTCATTCATTCCAGACATCTGCCCAAGCAGCGGCACAGCAAATCAATATATCTGAAATCCAGGTACAGGGCATGCATGACAAGGAGGAGAAGAGGCCCAGCAGGGACTCAAACAAACACAAGCTCCCTCACTGAGAGGAGACTTCTACACAACTCCAACCTAGTACAAGCCTTACTATGTACTGGAGAGCTAATGGATGTTTGTTCTGAGATTTTAATGTTAATGTAAAGTCAACTGAAGCCCTGAAAACCCAAAACGAGTGTCTGGCTGATAGAAAAAAGTACAGATAATCCTATTCAAAATGAGGGCAAAAAGCATTTCTATTTTCTGAGAACCAATCAGAACTCTTGGCACCCTTGATTTCATCCATAAACCCAGGTGCAAAATGGCCCACCTTTTGGAGTTTCCCTCTTTGAGAGCAGGATAGAACAACTCAGCCCAATAAATATTAATTATAGTTAAATAATTAATCAACAGAAACATCTTTTATTGTCTATGGGAAGGGGCTGTTTACATTCACCCCCTTAACTGCAACATTAAAATGTTCACTTCAGCTTTTCAAAGGACTCCTTCAGCCTTTTTGCAGCTAAACACTACAATTTTATTTCTTCCTGGTTTGTCGATTTGCACTACCTCTGAGCCCAAAAGATACCACTGACAACTTTCATCAGCTATTCTTGGCCAGCATTGTAACTATATATACAACAGGAACTTTGTTTTCCAACATTCCTTGCAAGATCTCTAAGCGAACACGTGCAGAAATTATCCCCAATCCCTAGAAACCCATCTTCCCATCTAGGGGTGGCTACAAGTGGTCTATTGATTTCCATTACTCCACCTCAAAGATAAAGCAAAAGAAGAAAGCTGCACTCCAATCTCCCTTCTAACTCCAAAATTCTCTGTAAATAAATGCCCTAGCAGTACCTTGAGAATGCCCTCAGCTTTAGATGTGCTGAGGGACAGGAGTAGCCATGGCTGTGACTATAACATTAAGCTTTGTTTTTTATGCAGTATCTATGACCACATTAATGGTTTACATAAGTCCATCCTCAATTCTCCCATGACCCTGTGAGGTAGATGCTGATAGGGACAGAAAGCTGAGGCTAGGGGCTGGGGAGAGGGTTCAGTGGGGAAGATGCTTGCCCACCATGGGGATCTGGGTTTGGATCCTCAACACACAGGTAAAAGGCTGGGGTGTGGCAGTACACATGTAATTCAAGGGCTGGGAGCCAGAAATAGAAGATTCCATAGCTCCTAGACCAGCCTAGCCAATCAGTGAGTTCCAGGTTCAGTGACGGACTAGCTCCAAAAAAAGGGGGGGAGGGAAGGGAAGGGAGGGAGGGAGGGAGGGAGGGAGGGAGGGAGAAAAAAAAGAAAGAAAGAAAGAAAGAAAGAAAGAAAGAAAGAAAGAAAGAAAGAAAACCATAGAGGAAGATATCAAGGTCAAATCTTGTCCTCTCCTCTACAGAAGACCCACACATGCATGTTCATGTGCATGCACATGTGTGCACACACACACCACACATACACACATATACAGACAAACACCACATAGACAGACAGACCGATAGATAGATAGATAGATAGATAGATAGATAGATAGATAGATAGATAGATACACACAAAAAACACACAGATACAGTACATAAAAACACAGCAACACAACTACACATCAAGAAAAAGAAAGGAAGAACGGTGAACAAATGGGTGGACAGACAGATGGACAGGCAGGCAGACTGACTTGCAAGAGTTAGACAGCTAACAGGAGGCAAAACTAACTGTGAAGCTAGCATCTTGCGGAAATCCAGGCATCACACCACGATGAACTGGAACAGACATGGTACAGAAGGCAGCTGTCTGACAGGGCCCTGGAAGCCTGCATCTGTGTTACTGGTCCACAACTATAGATTCTGTGCCCCAACTTGTAAGACTTAGGCAAATGCTCATGTGCCTTTCTATACTCAACACAGGCTAAATGGATGTTTCCGTGGGGAGGGGGATCAGAAATATAAAGGGAAAAATTATTGCAAAATCGACCTTATCCAAAACTATTTTAAATTGTCAAGAACTAACTCATAAAATTGTCACCAACCAAGCAAGTGAATTCCCCAAAGTAAGCAAGAATAAACTGTATGTAGTTTTCTTAATAAGAACCTTATTTATGTCAACTACTTAATTTTCATCTCTAAGTTTATATTTTTATTAAGAACAACTGCCTTTGCACCCTATTAACTGTGCCACTGCAATACAAGTATTCTATCCCTTTAAATTATTAAAGCTTTCCATTAATACTTAGGAGTTTACAGAAACAGATGAGAAAATGTAAAAGCTAGAACACAGTTCAGACTCTGGTTTCTTTCTCCACCGCAGTTCTAGGCCGTCAGCCAACAATCATGGTCCTGAAGCTGGCAGACAGAATCAGATCCTCAAGTTCGATAAGCAGAAGTTTCTCTGATGTCATCTGAGGAACAACCACAAGGCTGCCCCTCCCCCGCCCTGAGAAACTTTCCCATGGCCACCTTGAAGCGCTGGTGTCCTAAACACCATCTTCTAAGAGACTTTTGTTGGCCACTATGATCCTTTTCTGAACGTCACTGTCAACAAAGCATCCGTAGTTATTCTTTCTTGAGGGCCTACTGTGTGCTGGGCATATTAAGGTATGACATGACATCTAACCACGATCCCCCAGAAATGGAAGGTACTTGTCACTAGCAGTGTTGAGATAGTAGCCCTGAGCTGGCTGGCTCCCACTCTCCCCTCTTGCCACCATCCTGACCTGGGTCTCACACACCAGGCTGCTCTGTCTCTGCCTGAGCACCTTGCTCTAACCTTCCCACAGCCGTGTGCTTCTTCTGTGCACTCTCCTCTGCAGTTCTGGACAAAGCAGCTTTGGTTCTTTCGATTAGCACCACGGTTTGACCTTGCAGCAAATCTCTGTGTAATTTGTTATATTCTCTTCATCACTTGACGTTTAGTATTTTTTTTTTTTGACACTCCATCTCTTGTAGCCCAGACTTGCCATGTGTTTGCTATACAGCTGAAGATGACTTCGAATTTCCAATCCTTCTGACTCTCCCTCCCGAGGACTGGCATTACAGGCATGCCCCCACCATACCCAGTTTATGCTGTGTTTGGCATCCAATCTGGGGCCACCTGCTTGCTAGGTCAGCTTCTGCCAACTGGTCATTTCCCCACCCTCTCCTTTATTGACCTATCTGTGCAGGCAACAGCTCCATGAGGTTACGGCTCTGGGTCACGGACCCCCCTTGAACACACCTAGGCACGCAGTAGCACCTGACAAGCACCTGTGAAAGGCTGGTATTTACACTACCCCACTTCGGGGTGCAGTGGAGAGAGAATGTTGGCCTAAAGTGCATGACCCAAGCTATAGGAGACCGGCAACTCCAAAGATAAGAGAAATGCAGAACTGCTACCCATGTCAGGAATCTGTCTTGCACTGACAGCCATACACCACAAAGCTATTACATCTCCCAAAAATGGCAAAGGGTTTTTAGCGGAAGTTACAGAACAGACAAACCCTATTCCATCTCCAGGGGAAAGTTTAGATCTTCAGAAGATACCAAACCAAGGTCACTCAACGTGCCCCAGTTTTGAATTTTCTTTTTGTCTGCTGCAAACCTCAAAGCTCCTGTTCAAATACAGAGGCTTTTGAATGAACCTACCTAAATAACACGACCAAATGGTCCTAAAGCCAGCCAGGGTCTACTGTGTTCCACCAGGAGCCAGAACTAAAAAGAAAAATCAGAGCTTTTAAAGCACAACCTCAAAATGCATAGCTTCTCTCTTTTTGTAACTGGCCAACTGTCTCCTAAGATTAATGGGGGGGGGAAGGTGTCTTCCAACACAAGGGACAAAGACTAGAACCACACTATGTGAGAAACAAAAGCCTGAACTCCCACATGTTTCAAGCAGGCATTTTTACCTGATACTCTATATCATCCAAAGTCAGGAGTCAGGATACCACTAATCAGGTGACTCCCAGAATATGGTCAGAAAAAAAAAAAAAAAAACACATGCACAGGTCCATAGTTTTTACCAGTCAGGACACTGAAATGGTTTCTGAGCCATCTGCTTAGCCTGAACCCTGCTCTCAACTCTTCCAGCCACACGAAACACAGACAAGCATGTCAACATGTCCAAGAGACTCGCAGTTGATGAACAAATGAACACATTTCCATTTAGAAAACCATGCTAATGCATACATGACTTAAAGTCAGAGGCCACACAATTCCACAGGTTAAGTACTGCAGACATGTAGGGATGGCATTGTGCCTGTACATGGGATAAATATGACTTAAAAAAATTAAAATGCAGCCTGTGGTTTTAGCAGAGAATGAAGCCTAGGTCTGAAATTAGGTTCGCAGGGCCGGATAGAACATGCTCACACAGGCCCCAAATGACCTGGTTTATTAACGCAATTATGAGGGGCTCAGGTTGACCATGGTTCTATGCTCTGGCAAATTTCTTCAAGCACAAACCAAACACCACTGCTATCCCATTAAGCATTCCTCTGCCTGTGAGGTTGAGGTACAAGGGTAAGACAGGAAACCAAAGGACCTTTCTGAGAAGGCAGCAAACAGTAAACACCTTCTGATGAGTGGCCTGTAGGGTCTCTCTACCACACCAGTCTCTTGTGACTTGACGGTCAGGGCTCTGATTCACAGGGTCCTACAGAAGCAGACTGGCATCATACCTGTGATGGAACCTTCTGGATGGTACTCAGCAAGACGTTCTGCCTTACAAGACTCTTCAGCACAGCCTTGCAGGGCTGTGAAAGCCAGTCCCCTTGGGCTCCTTCCTCTATCTAATTAAAACATCTGTCCTGCAAGTTGATTTATTGTATTGTCACCGCCTAGGGTGGAGATGTAGACTGGTGGCTACAGACACTTCCAGACTACAAAGCTTTAATTACCCTGCTAATGAGAATCTATCAAAAGCTTAAACAGTGGGCTAGTCAGTCTCTGTCAGTCTCTCTCTCTCCCCCTCTGACACGAGGTACGAGGGATATAACTTACAAGTGCCCTATAGAAGAATAAGTGAACTAATGTAAATTAAGAACTACGACCACCTGGCTTAAAATGAGGCTGTACCATAATTACTTCAGTCTGATTTTTTTAAGCCAAAGAAATAACACCAACATCACTGTTGGTGCCGGACAACTCATTTGGACACAGGCTAACTACTCTCCAAGCCTGAGCAATTTAGATTTGGGGCCAATTCAGTTCCTAGGAGTCACTAACTCTGATGAGACATAACTCACATTGACTGCTTTACCAACCCAGCTACTTCCAAAGGAAGGAAATGACAGTCACCTAGAGCAGGAAATGACATATATAGTCACCTACAGGATCGAGGCAGAGGCTATACAAATGGAAGGGTCCTTAGGGATATTCTGGTGTGATACTTTGGTGATAAAAGCCAGAAAGCTGAGACTCTCAGAAGTGAAGATTTCCCTAAGATCCCAGCTAACGGGACAAAGTCACACGCCAAGTCCAGTTCTCCTGAGTTACAGCACAGCCCTCAGATACGCTGTAAGTTGTGGACTACAAAACAAAGTGAGGCTCACCTCATCTATGCAAGCACTGGATTCAAACCTTAGCACTATCATAAAATAAGATACAAAGGGTCTTCTTCTAATGGGATAGTTAATAAACACTAATTTCCAGGAAAAGTTAACTCCCCAACATAATTATTGGGACATCCGCTTCTCTGAATAGGACACACCTCGACAGAGCTAAACTGGAATCTAGATAAATATTGATTTGTATATTTCTAAGTTAATAAGTGTCTTGTGTGCATGGTATACAGATCTTGAATGCATTCATGTTTGTGTGTCACACTTCCTGTGAGCACGGCAACAATAATGCTTGGGCTGGAATTTTAGTTCCCACATTCCGAAAATGAAGGCTATGGTGTTACCAGCTTGAACCCTCCCAGGACTGAGAAGGCACTGAGTCAAAGGGTCTGCTTTTGTAACAGGGAGTGGTGGAGCCCGTGGCAAACTGGAGTGTCACCGTACTAAATGGCTCCTGGTTCTGTGTAACAGGCATTTGTGCCAAGTATGTCCACCTCCAGGCTGTGTGCAGGCACAGGTACTGTCAGACTTACTGTGGTGCTTCGGAGTTAGGTTGATATTTTTCAGCTCAACCTCTACAACTCTCCTAAGATACACATCTGAGGTGCTGTATGAGTCAAATACAGTGTTAACCGCTTTCTTGCCTATGGAAGTCACAAGTATTTGCAGGCTATTTACAGATATCAAAACTTAATTCCTTCCCATAGTTTCCAAAGCCTCTGGGGGCAGGGGGATCAGAGACACAGGAAAGCCTTTCTCACCTGTGATGTCTCCTGGAGAGCTTCATCAGGTCAGAAGTTCCTGTTCCTCTTGAGGAAGGATCTTTCCGTCATTTAAGCATAGCAGGCCACCCAGGCTTCTATGTAAGAGCATTATAAAGCAGCTCCCTGCGCCTCCAGGAAAACGTTCCGTATTTTCCCCAAACCAGTTGCTTACCAATACCTGACAACGGCCTCTGTGCTGTAATTTCCTGGCTGGTTTTGTTTATGGGTTTTCCATCCCCAATTTATCTCCTCATTGGAACTATGAGACCTGCAAAGGAACAGGCTGAATCTATTTCACCCACGGACTCTCAAGGGTACAACCTCAAACCTGGCCCACGGTTCACTCTGCCAAGATGGGCATTCATAGCTAGGCATTTCGGACAGAAATGTATGTTACACTAGTGACCTCCAACCAAAAAAAAGGCTTAGTCACTTGCCCACTGTTATGTTCCGAACGGCTGCAGAGCAGTTCCACAAATGTATGTGAGAGACAACCCTGTCACACTCCATTCCTTCGGGTTGGAGATGTTGAAGCCAAGAGAGATTGAAGGAGTGGCAAACCACAACCGGGTAGTTCAGAGAAGCTTCTCTGGGCTCGTACTCTCTGTTACAAAGCCTGTAGGTAGGAATAACACTATGCTTGGCCTGTGAGGAACTGGACTAGAGATCGGGGAGATTTACGTCTCAAGAGGAAACCAGCAGCAGAACAAAGGAGAACATCCCTAACCAAATTAGAGCCTGTAGGTTTCTCTGATTAGGCCTGAGAAACGGAGGAAGAGTTGAAGTTTCTGGCTAGCAACTGAAAAAAGCCACTTTGGGTTTTATAATAACACGAGTGGAACTATGCAGGCTCCATCTTTTATTACATCCTAATAAAGGGGAACTTAGCCATCAATACACAACGAGGTATACGATAACCAACTGTTGCATAAAATAGGAAAAAAAACCTGCAGAAGACCTCACAGACTTCCCTCCCTAACTGCTACCCACCTCATACAAATTTGTTTACCTCCATCGCCATAAGGTATCTTTTCAGATGCACTCTAGATAACCACGCTGCACAAGGGAGATGATCAGACTTCACCCACCAACCTCAGTAGCTCTCCAAGGCGAAAGATATGCTGTTCTTGCATACGCCTCCAGACTTAACGTGGGGCTCAAAACTGAAGGAACGGGCCAGGTGTTACCAATGCAGAAACCCATAGACTTTTAGAATGAATAAAGCCAGGAATGTTCCATCTGTGTTAGTTTGCTTGCTATTGCTGTCGTAGAGACCATGACTGGGGAACCTGGGAAATAAAAGGTCATAGTCCTTTATTGAGAAAACTCAAGGCAGGAGTCCGGAGGTGGAAACTGAGGCAGAGGCCATGGAGGAACTCTGTTTGCTGGTTTATTTTTTTTTTTATACAACCCACGAGCACCTTCCCAGGGTTGACAGGGCCCTCCTGCCCCAGGAAACTAACCAGCCCACCTCGCATAGCATTTTCCATCTGCTAATATACTTAATGGACATAAACATCCAACCCAGTCTTTCAAGTTTACATGGCCACTGACAAACAGATACAGCACTGATTGGCTCAGAAGATGATTGAAGTGTTTAAAGAAAAATACATACACTTTATTTGCCCCAACATCACATAAAACTTCTTTGTTTTATTTATTTAGGGTTTTTTGTTTGTTTTTGTATTTCTTTGCTTGTTTTAGCAAATATCTAATGTCACATACCACAGACTGTTCACAGTGCTGAGGTCAGAATAGTACCCTGCTCCCAGAGACCTTACACTCTATAGAAGGAAGATGTGAGGACTATACAGGTACCTCAGTGATGGAGAGACCGGCTAGCACGGGTGAAGCCCTGGGTTCAATCACCAAGGCTGAAAAAAAAAATAGGAGAGGTACAATAAAGAAATTGATTAGCAGAGTGATCTCAGAGAGTGATAAGAAGAGAAATTCAAGTGGCAAAACAAGATTGTGGGACGATGTTCCTATGGTGCAACGTGACAAGAAGGACTGCTCCTGAGGGGGGCAGAGTCCATCCCAGCCATAACCTATATGACAAAGCAACCAGCTCTCCCAGAGCAAAATCCATCTCCCGATGAAATGGAAGGACTAGATAGCTCATTCAGACAGCAGAACAGACCTCCCTAGAGAGTCTAAATCACATTCCCCTAAAACACTGCAAGCTAGCCAGCTTCTTACAGCTGGCTGGGGAGGGGGGGATTGAAAAATCAATCATGAGAATTAATAACCACTACAGAGTACAAAAGACAATAAGCCAAGTGATAGGAAATAGAGAATTTGGGTGTAAAAAAAGCTCATGTCCTTGTGTTCAGGTCAAAAGACAGTCACTGACTGGGCACAGGGCACCAGAAGGCTTCACTTGACAGGACTATCAAACCGGTATCTCAGAGAGAAACTGAGAGAGCTGCTCCCAATGGCCACACAGAACAGAATGTCTTCAGGAGTTGAACAGGAAGAGAGCCTGGGACCCCGCCAAGCAGGTCCTTCCTTCCTGAGGGGCGCCAAGGTCTTTCCGTGACGCAACCTCCAGCTCCTCCTGCCTCCTTAGTGTCCCCTACACCCAGCATCGAGTTCTAAATACCAGGCTCCACTTGAAAAGTCAAAAAACAAAGGCAAATACCAGGGGAAAAACAGAAACAGGGCCTTAAGCAAACTCTGGATATTCTGAAGTCCAAGAAATTATACAAAACAAACAAGTTCTAGAAGAAGAAGAATTTAAAAAAAAAAAAAAAAACATAAGTGATAATCTAGATAAGAACGTGTCCAGGAATTAATTTAAAAGGTTTGCTCTCTTAGGCTTTGGTTTTCTAGGATCCTGCTCTGAGGGAGCAACCCCGTTTCTCAGAGGCAGTGCCGATTCAAACCTGTCTTTATTAGCACCCTTTTCACACTTCCGGTAAAAAAAAGATGATACGCCTTGCCTGTTTGTCTACAACCTTCTTGAAGAGTGGCTGAAGTGGAACACAAGGCTATCCAGTGGTACTTGGTGAGCTCTTGGTGCCATCAGTGTGAGCCATCATCACTGTCAAAATACTAAATAATTCACCTGTCCCCAAAATGCCCAGGAGCCTCCATTATGTTCTATCTTTTCCCCATTTCCAGACACCCACGAACGTGCTTCCTGTCACCATGGGCTTAATTTCATTTTCCAGAACTTTTCATGAATTGAATCACACAGTTATGCTCCTTGTGTGGGGGGGGGAGGGGAGGGTATAAGAAAGAAATGGCTGTAGCCAACCCACAGGGCAGATTTCCTTTGCGATTCACCCACATTGCTGCATATATCACTAATTCATCTGCTCTGACCGGCATGGCTATAAAACACAATTATTTACACATTCCTGTTTGCTGCACACGAGTTTCCGGTTTGGGAGCCGTCACAGTTGAAACCACTGTAAACGATCATGCACAGGCCATGGTGTGAATGGTTTGATCTCTCTTGGTAAGCACACGGGTAGATAAATCATACAGTAAGTACATGTTCAGTTTTCCAAGAGGACTGCAGCATGTGACCTTCCTAAGAGCTGTGTGGGCGAGTTACAGCTGCACCCTTCCCAACCTGCACTTGTGACGGGCAGGGCGCTGACTCTGGCCTTTCCAGGGGGGATACAGTGATATTCTGTTTTGTTTTTATCTGTATTTCCTGCGTGGTTGAGATTATGGGGTCTATTTCAATATGCTATTTACCACAAAGGTAGCATGACCTGCTTTTAAACTGCACAGATCGGGTGTTTTCTCGTTGCTACTGAAATCTTAAGAGTTATTTTATTTGTGTTGCTAGTACTTTGCCTGACTTTGTATTACGCAGTTGTCTGCTCTTAGGCATTGGCTTGTGTAAGTGGTTTTATACTGTTGGTCGTCTTTTAAGAAGTAAGTTTTAAATCTGACAAAGCCCAATCTTTTTAATACTTGGGGCTTTGGGATTGCTATGTTTTCTTCCTTTATTATTTATTTATTTATTTATTTATTAGCTGAACTCAAAATTATTACAATTTTCTGCTATAATTTCTTACAGAAATCTTATAGGCTCTTTTTGAAGGCCTATAGCATTTTGAATTAACTTTGTACATGGTGTGGGGCAGAAGTCAACGCCTCAACCACTTGTTGAGAAGGTCAACTCATTCCCCACTGAACTAACTTCCGGGCTCTTTTGTCAGACGTATAACTGGTGGTTCATGTGCAGATCTGTTTCTGGGTTCTTCTGCTCCACTGGCCTATGGTAACACTACAAGAAACTCTAAAATACCAGATAGTGCAAATCCTTCCATGTGTTCTTTTTAAAAATAATTCTTAGACCAATCCAGGCCCTTTGTGTCCATCTCTATATAATTAGTATCCGTCCGTCAATTTCTATGACTTACTGAGCTGTACTGAGATCCTGACTGAGACTGCTTTACATCTACTGAATATTTTGGAAGAACAGGGTTCTTAATAATTCAGAATCCTCTCAGCCTGAATACATCATAGTCCCCGTTTCCTTGCCTCACTATTTCAGCAAAGTTTTATCATTTCCACTGGGAAAGTCTCACATCTATTTTGTCCAATTCTTCCAATTTCATTCTCAGTTTTCTTACAAGTGACATATTAAAAATAATTCCAGTTCTCAATAGTTCACTGATAATGATATCGAAACACAGTTGACTTTTGTATATTAGTTATTAGTTTGGATCCTGCAAACCAGCTAAATTTGACTGTTGGTCTTTTTTCTTCTTCTTTAGATAAAGACAATTTTACTTCTTCCTCTGTGATCTATGGGCATTTTGTTTCTGGAAACTTTTTTATTGCACTCTTGAACAGTGCGGGGAAAGTAGGAAGAGCAGCACCCCTGCCTCCTGCCTGATCAGTGGAATATTATTCAACCCTGCCTCCTGCCTGATCAGTGGAATATTATTCACCTGTCACCAAGATCTTCCTGCACATTAGCACAGACGGGCCTCTATGCTAAGAAGGTTCTCTCTGTTTCTAACTTGCTTAGAAACTTTATCCTGAATGGATCGTTCATTTTCTCAATTGTTTTTTTTTTTTTCTGAATCTGTTAAGGTGATCATGCAAGCATTCATTCTGACCCTGTCCACAAGAGGTGCACACTGGCAGTTCTACAAACATTAAATCCATCTTAGAGTCCTGAGTACAGCCCTCACTAACTTATGGTGTACTCTCTACTGGCTACGGCATTGGATTTAACTGACGAAAATTCAAAGCTTTTGCACCTAAGATCATGAAGGATGATATCTGCCTGCAGGTATTTTGTCTTGCTTTGTGATGTCTTCGTTGTGTTTTGGTATCATTTCAAATAATGAAGTAATCTGTTTCACTGCCTCCTGTTTTCTGAAAGAATCTGTACAAAGCAGGTAATCATTCATCTTTAAGCACATAAGTCATCAGTGAAGCCATCTGGGACACTGAGTTGTGTTGTTGCAGACTCCTAACTATAAACTCAATCAGTTTAATGATCACAAAACTATCTGAGTTACTTGAGGGGAAGTGGGCAGTTTGTCTTTTCGAGCTATATGTGCATTTGGTCTGAGACATAGAGCTCACTGGCCTGACACTGTGACATTCCTGTGCCCCCCTCTGTAGTGTTGGTAGGCTCTGGAGCACTTCTGATTCCAAACACTGGTAATGAGCATCATGCCTCCCCTTACATCATAACTCAAGCTCGGGGCTTATCAATCGAAAAACGGAAAGGCTCTGCTTTTTCTTTGTGAAGTTCCTGTTTTCTGCTTGGCTGCATCCTGTTATCTCTACGAACTTCCTTATTCTTGGCTCCCTTTGCTCTTCAGGTTCAAGGTGAAAACACAGATCTTTGACTTGAGGTCTTAATCAATTTCAGAGTAAGATGTGATCAGTTTCCATTTAAGAAAACTTTTAACCTGCATCCCACCACCTTCGTTTCTCTTATATATACTGAATAAGGTGAGTGCACAGTGAATAAGAACGTAAGGTGCCGGACCTGGCACCAGATAAACATTTTGTTAAAATAGCTCTTTACACTTCTCCCACCAAGGAACACCAAAAAACTATCGTATTAAAGCCAGAATAGCTGGTTACCATCTTCATTCTTGGAAAGTGTCCCAGGCAACGAAGCATAGAGAGGTTTGCGGTCTAGTCTAATGAGGAAAAAAGGCTGGTTTATAATGAACTCATAGTTACATCCCTTTCTTATGCTCCAGCAGTTGCTAGTTTTTCTTCTTTTTTAGGTCAGCAATTTGTAGTTCTACTAGCAAGCAGAGTAATTTTTACTCTTGCACTTGAACTGTGAACAAATTACGCATTTGAGTTTGATATGCAAATACATTTCTACAGACTATAAAATATAATTTTGAAGAATATTCTTAACAAGAAAACATTCTAGTCATACTATCCTCGGTTTCAAAACACTTAGAACTATATATACTTATACATACACATTATACATATACATACACATACACACATATATAGACAGACATCTATATGCCATCTAAGTGAATATAAATTGATGACAAATCACTGGCTCCAATGTCATTTAAATGCTGGCCCCTATCCTGCCATTAAAGTTTTCCAAAATGCCACTGGTGGGTCCTATCAAACATCTAGGCATAACGTTAAACAACATAGATCTTTGAACTGCAGTTCACATCTAAATCTTCACTCATACCCTGCAACAATACGAAGCTCCACGCCCTCCCCAGCTGGTCAACCCTCCGCTAAGCTTTTTTTCTTTTAAATCATAACTCATGTCTAGGTCTTCCTTTATGCTCCATGCTCTCAATCCTATTTTTTTTCTCTGTCACCAAGGAAGTCTCTAAGTACTGATGCTGGAGGCCCACAGCCAGAGGCTCCTATCTAGTTTATTTAAAAGTGAGGTGTTTAAAAGCTCCCATGGGATTCAAATCTTCAAGCTAATCTAGGCTGTCTCCAGGATGACGTGCTTGTCATGGCCGACGGCCAGCCTGCACCACCATACCCCAGTACCTAATACCGATAGAGACGGCCAGCCTGCACCACCATACCCCAGTACCTAATACCGATAGAGATGGCCAGCCTGCACCACCATACCCCAGTACCTAATACCGAGACGGCCAGCCTGCACCACCATACCCCAGTACCTAATACCGCTAGAGACTTGCCCAGCCTAACTTCTAACCAAACACTACTTCAAATTCCTCATGCTCAGTTCCATTCCATGTCTGGACATTCACAGAAAACTTGGAAACTTATTTGGGGAAACTGAGGCAAAAGGTTTGTCCCAAAGTCATGCCAGCCTGGACTACTGAGTGAGACCCTGCCTCAAACAAACAACAAAATTAATTTTTAACTGTATTTAATCAGACCCCATCTGGCCCACTACTAAATTCCAAAAAGAAAAAGAGAGTTAGGCCAAGGTGAATAAAATTAACTGCATAATATGAGAACCAAAGTTAACAGTCATGGATTTTTTTTTTTTAATTTTCTATTTAAAAGGTGAATTTTTACAAGCCTTCTGTACTATTATAGAATATATGGTGAAAATAACACTCCAAAGCATAAAATACATAGCAAATCTTTGTCACTATTCATCTGGTTCTACCACTTGTGAATTTCAAACAGACTCTGCATAACGATGTACCTCGGGTTCCAAACTCGCTCCTGTCAGAGCCTAGACCATTATTAAACTCTAGAGTCTTTACCGCACACTACACTTTGCCAAACCACTTCGTTGTAATTATCGTTTCAGCGTCTCAGAGTGAGCACAATAACCCCAGCATCACAAAGGCACAGTGAGGATTAAGACGTAAGGGCATTCTGGCGCTGTGTGAGGCACTCTAGAAATTTACAGTAGAAACTCTATCTCTAGGGAACTATGGGAACGGCGGCAACGTATAGGAAGTTGTGGGCAACTATAAGTCAACGCAGAGGGAGGACATCCAAACCTAAGGTGTCCTGGCCACCTCTTCTCAGAGCAATAGTTTGGAAACACTACTGCAGCACCCACACACTCCAGGCTGACTGAACTTAAGAGCAAACATAGAGAAGTTTTAGTCACCACCGCCACCATCACCAATACCGCCACAGCCGCCCGCCCCACCCCCCACCCCCTCCACCCCCGCCCCAATCCCCAAGGGAAAAGCTAAACAAAACTGCCTGGGTGCAAAGCCATGCATGTATTCACTCTGATCCCTGCCGGTGTAGCTTTTGTACCTCTGGGAAGTAATGGATGTGCATGCTGAAACACGTGTGCACGTCTGTGTAGCTGAACCAACATGCATCCATAAACACTATGAATAATATTCGCGAGAATGTATGGCTTTCTCCTAAGAAGTCTTCGAAGCACTTGACTGAAACCATATCCCTTTCATATCGCCCCTTCTCTGCTTTTCTTTATCTACCAGTGGGCTGAGAGTTGAGATTCCTAAACCCCCTACCCTGAGAGGAGGGGGATGGAGCTCTGTATCGCCACGGGGCTTCCCCTACGTGCAAAGTCCAGGTCCACAAAGAGGACGGCTTCCCAGAGTCACACCTGCGCCCGCATACACCCACAGCTGTCGCGTCAACAGTGCAGGCCACCTGGAAAGGACCAAAGTCTAGAGGGAATTCCTATCCCTGCAGGGCGATGAGAAAGCGGGACCCTGCCGAGTTTCGAAAATTAAAAGGAGAAAAGGTCCAGCAGACCTGAAGGGGCGAGGCGATCGCAACTTACCCAGCCCTCGAAGGTGTCCGAGGTGCCCGCCGTGCGCAACAGCTCCTGGAACTGCAGCGTGCAGTTGGCCACAAAGTGGTCGTAGCCCAGGGGCGTCTCGTGGAAGACGGCTAGCTCCAGGTGGCCGCCGTCGGTGACATTGGCGCAGAACTCCTCGTTGTAGGTAGGTTTGTTGGTCTTCTGCTTTGTGCTGGTCTGGCCCACGCGTACCTGGTCTACGCTCACCGTCAGGTAGGGGTCCAGCAGCTGGTGGCCCTTTTTGAAGAGCGAGTGCCGCAGGGACCAGCGGGTGGGCTGCAGCCCCACAGCCTCTCCGATGCGGACCCTCAGATAGCCATTGAACTTCATCGTGCCGGACGACATGCCGGCGCTGCTGCCGGAGCCCCGAGGGGGCCGCGGAGGCTGGCACCAGGGAGCTGGGAGCCCGGGCTCAGAGCAGTCCTCTCCGCAGCCACGGGCGTGGAGACAGCTCCGGGGAGAAGAGCCCCCTGCGACCGGCCATTCCGCCTCCTCCAAGGGACCTTCCCCTCCCCTCCTTCCCTCCCGCCCTTTCTCCCGAGGTGGAAAGGAGGGGAGCCGGGCTCCGAGCCCTCGGCGGGCTGCTGGGCTCCCGATCGTCCTTCCGGAGAGCGCGGGGCTCGCCCCTTCTCCGGGGCCGGATAGATAGTCGCCCCGGAGAGCAGGAGCGACCCGTCCGGCTAGCTCCAGCTTTGGCGTCTCTGCCCCCGCCTCCGCCCGCTCCTCCTGCCCCCGCCTCCGCGGGCTCACGCTCTCCCCCACTCGGCGAGCTGAGAACCAGGAAGCAGCAGCAGCCGCCGCATCCCGGGCTGGAGCCGCGCGCCACCAGGCTCCAAGTTCTCAGAAACCCGGCTCGGGCTGCCACGCCTTCCGGACCCCGGGGGCGTGTCGCGCCGCCCGCAGCCTGGCCTTGCGGGGTGGGTGCCGGGACGCACTCGGTGGAGGGGGCCCGCACTCCCCACCCACCCCGAGGGCGGTTCCCGCCCGGAGTGCTCGCCGATCCCAGCTCCTGGCGGCCGGGTTGGGGGTGCGGTTTGGGCCAGAGGCTGCCCTAAGGGGGGTTGAACAAAAAGAAAGGATTCCAGGCCCACCGCCAGCAAACACCTGAGGCGTGGGAGACAGCCTGGGAGAGAGTTGGCAGGACTGGTGGATGCGGAAGATCAGCAGCAAGGAGCCCTATCTCCCACCCTAAGCGGTGGCCCGAAGACCCTGCCGGAGGGTAGCAGAGCCCGAGGCAGAGGCGGATGCTCAGTGAGGAAGGGGAGGTTCCTTTCCTAATCTTTGCCAGGATGGCTCATCCCAGATTCAGCTTAGACTCATCCTGTTTATGTGCCTTTCCTGCAGAGAGTAATTAGTTGTTTTGTTTGTGTATTTTTTAATAGGGCAATGGTAATGATGGAAATCCTGTGCTCCTCCTTCCTCAGAGAGGTGTGTCACTGCACAAAGAGCAGGAAAGATTGGTTCTGCTGGAGACAGACAAGGCCACGATGTAATAAGTCCCTTCCTCCGCGAGAGGTAGTAGTAACTGGTCCACCTAGTCCTGAATTATAAGGGCAGAAAAGAGTTCACATGCGCCACCCTGACACACAGAGGCTTAGGAGCTACCTCTACTAGGAACACTGTAGGTTGTTCTTGTCAGAGTGGGCAGACTCTGAATTTACCCATCTCATGGCTTCTGCAGATTTTGTCCCCTAGGAACGCTTTTTGGTCTAATCCATCCTACCATAAAGCTTGCTCCCTGAGGTGCCAGCCACAACCAATATGTCTCCCATAAAGTCCAAGCCATTCTTAAGATTCTTAAGGACACTCGCCATACTGGTTCTTACTAAACAGGTTGGTTGGTCATCTGTCCCCTTTCTAGAACCTGGATTGGCTCTCTGAGAAGGTTCTGGGCAATTTCACATTAGTGAATTGAGGCCTCGGCCAGTAACTGCTTCACACTATAGGATGAAATGGAGAACAATGGGGCTGGCCGGATGGGCCTCTCTTGGAAATACCAAAGCTTCCTGAAAGAGTGGGGCAAGGAAGTAGATAGAGGGTCACTTCAGTTCAGGCAGAGCTCTCTAAAGTATGCCAGCAAATGCTGGAGGAACAGAGAAGAGTCCGCTGGGTGAAATCAACTCCATCTGCTTCCCTAAAGAGCTGGGCCTGGCTCCTCCAAAGAGCTGCTGGCTCACCTTAAAAAATTCTGAGGGATGCCTGCTCAGCTAAGAAGACTGTCCCCGGATAAACAGGGGCCACACAGCTGACCTGGGTTTGGGGAACGCCAGATATTTTATGTTCACCTTACCAGGCACCAGGATGGACAGCTGCAGGACAGCCAAGTGCCCAATACCCTTGTGGGACCGAGAAACATCACGTGTGGCGAGTGTAGAGAAGGAAAATGTCAGGGGTCCTGACACATGTAATCCCTGTGAATGAGTAGAGATGAGTCCTCTGAGGAAGTAAGCGGCAGCAGGGAAAGGTCAGACTACCAGAGACGCGGCACGGTTTAACCTGTCTGGAGAAAGGACTGGGTAGCTGGAGACAGAATATGGGAGTCAGATGGGTTAGAGGATGCTGAATAGGTAGCCACACATTCTATGAGCCATCTTAGCAGCCCAGGAAGCTGTTAAGCAGAGCCAAGGCAGAATGAGATTTATGTATTTAAAGGTATTTCTTGGGCCATGTGGCCAGTCTATTGAAAGAAGAAGTGGAAAGGGCCCTGTGAGGAGGCTGCTGTTGACTGGGATTTCCGGTGTTAATGGAGATGAAGAAAAATGGGTTGATTTGAGAACTGTTAAGGAGGGAGAATTAACAGGTCGGGAGGCTGGATCGAACGGGAAGGAACGAGGAAAGGAAAGATTGAGCGTGACTTGCAGAACGCAGCTTAAGCAACTGGGTCCGCTGGGGAGCCGTTAAGGAGTTCAGAAACATTGCTGGAGAAGAGATTTGTGGGAGGAGATGAAGAGTTCAATTTGAAACCTGTCGGGTTTGATGTATGTTTGATACATTTAAGTGGAAATCTGAAACTGGGCAATTGGCTGGGTGATTGTGACAGTGTTAGGGACAGTCTGGGCTAGAGGCATAAATTTAGGAGCCAAGGTATACAATTAATAATGGAAGCCAGAAGAGTGGGTGAAGCTCTGCTGGAGGAGAGGAAAAAAAGACAAAGGCAGTGCAGCGTGAGATAAAAAGAACAAAGACAGAGCTACTCAGAAGCCCTAACAGTCATGGGTGGAGAAGACGAAGACGGGGTACTGAGAAGCACCCATGGAAGGAAGAGGAAGGCTAAGAAGGTGCCGTGCACAGATACTGTGGAAGGCAAAAGAAAAAGGGTTCAAGCAGAGAGGAGTTCAGCTGGGCCAGATGATGCTGAGGTTACATAAGCACACAGCAAAGGTACCCTGTAGTTTGGGCAATGAATAAGGCTTTTGGGGGCAGTAGATGACCACCCAGAGTGAGCTGAGCTGAAAAAATAAAGAAGTAAAGATTGTAAGATAAAAACCACAAGGTTTGGTCAGAACAAAGAGAGTGTGTACCAAAGAGGAGACAACACTGGAAGGGGCTCTCAAGAGAGACTGCACACGGCCCTGACAATACGGGAGCAGTAAAGGGAAGGGCCCGGCTTTAAAAGAAGCATCTACCTGAGCTCATGTGGTCGAGTGTGCTCTAGACTTAGCTTACTGGGAAGTCTGAGGTAGGATGACCTAAACCCAAATTCAAGTTCAGCCTGGGCAACACAGCCAGATACTGGTTCCAGGGTGAGAGAAACATCTGTTTGTGTTTTAGTCTGCCTGCTAAGGCTATCTGGTTAAAGTCACACATTACAGTGAGATAGTTAGATACCCCAAAATGCCACAGGCAAAGTACAGCTCACCGCTGGTATCAGTCAAACTATTTCTTAGGGCAACTCACGAGCTTTCTTACCCTCTCTGCCCCTTCCGTCACAGGCTGGTCCTTTTCATTATTTCTCGCCCACATTTTTACACAGGGTTTCTCTGTGCAGCCTGGGATGCTGTCATGCTGGCCTCAAACTTACAGACAGCCAGGGCTGTCTCAACACAAAGAAATGACAGGGAAAATGAGAGACCTGGAGCCAAAGGTATGCATCTGTAATCCCAGCAGGGAGGCAAAGGCTGGTGGATCTGTGTAGCCCTGGCTATCCTGGGACTCTACATAGACCAGACTGGCCTCAGACTCACAGAGACTCATTCAACCTGCCTCTGCCTCCTGAGTGCTGAGATAAAAGGCATGAACTACTTGGCAGCTTTTTCTTCTCTCATTGCTTTTCTGCTTTTCTCCTCTAGTAGCTGACTCTTTCTAGACAGCCAAAGGAGAAAGCCACAGGCAGCTCCAGATCCCCAGGTCCCCAGCTTAGCGCCCTGGCAGAGCAAAGATTCACCCTACCAGCATCTTCAAGCCAACATCCAGGAAGATGAGTAGCTTCCAGGAGACACTAGACAAATATGAGCCTGTTGCAGAAGAAAGGCAAATGGTCAAGAAGTTCCTTATGTCTGTGCACCCTTCCCAGCTCACTAGATGTATGAGATACAACAAAGCAACCAATGGAATAGGGTCAGATCTGTGCCGCCACTGTGAAATCTGTGCTACTGATTTTTTTTCTAGTGCTTCTCAGCCTCACAGTCAGTAAGTGAGCTTCTCTGTATGTGATTCCTAGCACATTTTTGAGACATCATAATTATCATCATTGGGGACAGGAGAGAGGGCTCAGTGGTTAAGAGCACCGAATGCTCTTCCAGAGGTCCCAGCAACCACATGGTGGCTCACAACCATCTATAATGAGATCTGATGCCCTCTTCTGGTGTATCTGAAGACAGCTACAGTGTACTGTATAATAAATAAATAAATAAATAAATAAATAAATAAATAAATAAATAAATAAATCTTTAAAAAAATTCATCATCAGCCGCAGCATATTGGGTTGACTGAATCACTGCCAATTTTCTGATTTCTTAAGGACCGTTTCATGCAATGTTCATTCCCCTTTTAAAATAGAATTAGAGAATGTAGCAAGTGTCACGGGCCAGGTCAAAACTTACTTCTTGTAACTATGTCACACACAGCCTTTGAGGAGCAAGCTGACAGTGGACATCAACGGACCCAAAGCTTATACTGGAAACATCTAGTAAAACTTGGATGTGTAAGTAAACCTGGGAGTAGCAACTCAATGGACTACTATATAGTCATTAAAAGTACATATAATTAACAGCAAAGGAAAACACAGAGTAAATAACACTTAAACTAGACTATTAAATTTAAATATGTTATAAAGTACACAACATACATTTAATAAAATATTACATTACAAAATAAATGAAAACAAGTGTTAAATTGTTGTGCTTGTGAACAAACCATAAGCTTACTTATCTCAAAAGGTTCTTTAGATAACCAGGTTACAAAGACCGTGAGATCCATTTTTGGATGGGTAGTGTACTTTGGTCATGATGTTGGCTGCCATATTACAGTGTAATGAGCATCCACCATTGTAACAAGACACTTGACAAACTATTTGTTTGAGCCCCATGACAACAATACAATTTTTTATTGGACTCCATGCTTTACAAGTAAGGGAACCCAGGGTCAAAAGATTTGTATGAATTTGATCAGAGTTAATACATAGTTAAGCTGGGTTTGGCCCATTTCTTTTTAAAAACATGCCCCATGCTGGAGTGATTCCAATCCTTAATATGTCAGGAAAGGACGGCTGGTTCTGAGTAGAAGGCAAAGAAGGACACAGTGGCATGCAGGGAGGGTTCTGTTCCATATCTGCGGCTAAGCATGCAGAGGAACATCTAAACAGGAGGGGCCACGATGTCCTACTTCCAAGGGTTCCGAAAAGAACAGAAAATGCTAGATGCTTCACAGAAACTAAGATTTCTCAGAATGGAAGAAGCATATTACAGGGAAGGAGGAAAAGGACCCATGCCCAGGCGTGTCATCACGAAGCCTCTGAAGGGAACAGGGAATACAGGAAGTGCTTCAACCTCTTCAGAGGAAGAGCTAAGCAAAGCGGGGCCTGGGAAGAACAATGAGATCAGAGAGGTTTGTCAGCCCAGGATCCTGACACAACAACCAGCTAGGTGTCTGTAGGAAAGACAGCCCCCGAGGAAAAAAGGAAGGGAGGTGTAAAGAAAAATTCCGACTGTTTCTGTGTCCTCTGAAGACACAAGAAAGACAGACAGGTTCCCCAGACCGAGGGCAGAACAGACCATGAAAACAGTGTCCATAAAGAACAGTCATCTGGTGACTCTGTACTGTCCCCAGCCCAGTGATCAGGGGCAGCAGCTCTGTAAAACACTTCAGCCGCTGTTTTCTAACAGGAAAATCGAGGGAGGCTAAATAGTTGATGTGCCTAAAAGAACAAATGCAAATCTCTTCCATGGCATAACTCACTGGCTGAATCTACCTAGCTTAGAGTGTTACAGTCCGATCGTCTGCATGTGAGGTTGGGTGTCACCCCTAGAAAACCTATGACAGTCTATTAGGAAGCAGACTCAAAAGGCCTGATTATAGTTTTGTCAATTAAGAAAACACATTTTGTATGTAATAAAAAGATAAATCATTTATGGGAGTCAAAAGTAATTGCACGTAGTCACCCCAAACTTCTTGTCTCCAAGTGTACAATAACAACTGGAAATTTAACCGTGTCACACGAGGCAAGACGCTCACTTCAGATTAAAATATAAAATGTACTATGTATCTTCATTGCTAATATTTTTTCTTGGCACATAAAAAGGCATTTGTGAAAGAAGCACGTGAACATGGCTTAAAATAGTAATCATTTTTCTCTAAACCTATTATTAGTACTGCCCATAGTCAGTTTATCCCATCAATTTGTCCGGTTTGGTTCTGATCCATTAGCAAGTCAAGTGATTATTAACTACAAATATCAACCAAGTTATTAGCTAGTGTCACTTGTGTGAGAAATCCCATTCCGGATGATGCCATCATACTTGGATTATTAAGATCCTCCACAATTACCTTTAGGTCATTTAAAAGAACCTTTGTACGCAGATATACCACTCAACACACACACACACACACACACACACACACACACACACACACCACAGCCTTTGAGTAAATCATTTGGTAATGATAAAATTTAATACACAAAATGCTTTTTCATCAGGTCACATGGGTTTGGGTGGGGAAGATTCCCGTGAAAACATCACTGGGATAAAGCTGCACCCGATTACTCACTATTCTGCCCATCCTACTTTTTTCATGATACAGAGTGAACAAAACAGCGGTTCGGTTGACCAGAGGATCCTGTCATGTATAAGTACTGTATTTTGTAAATTTGGAAGGGTGTACCCCTAAATGTGAACAGCGTTTGTCATGGGTCGTGAGTAGATTCATGGATGGATAGGCAGCCCATCCTAATGGCAGGAATTTATGCCCTATGACCCTTACTGCACTTCACGGTCCTTACCTACTCTACAAGTTCTTCCACCTGATTGGAGCAGTGCCTACTGAGTAGAAAGCAACTTTATGTGCGCTTCTGTTGCTGTGGGTTCTTCTCCAGTTATCCCTATTTTGTACTTTTTCCACAGTGAAAACTTAAGCAGTATAATAAAGGGTTTTGAGGTCATATTAGAATTTCTAAAACTATACACAAATCAGAGTAAAGCCAGCTTTGATCATTTTAAATGTTAACCATTCCCTGTATTCTCTCTGGTGAGATGTGAACTGGTTGGTTGGTTGGCTGGTAGTTGAAGACCCAAACTAAGCCCTGTACCCAGAGCTTGTAGCTTTTAAGAATCCACAACAGACTTCTGTCCTTGACATTCTGCCTAAAACCTCGATCATTCTTATCATGGAAGAAGATAAAGCAGAAGGAGGAGGAGGAAGAGGAGGAAGAAGAAGAGGAAGAAGAGGAGGAGGAATAAGGGGAGAAGGAAGAAGAAAAGGAAAGTGAAGAAAAGGAGGAGGAAGAAGAGGAAGAAGAGGAGGAAGGGGAGAAGGAAGAAGAGAAGGAGGGTGAAGAAGAGGAAGAGGAAGAAGAGGAGGAGGAAGAAGAGGAGGAGGAAGAGGAGGGGAAGAGGAGGAGGAAGAAGAAGAGGAGGAGGGGGAAGAATAGGAAGAGAAAGAGGGGAAAGAGGAGGAGAAGGAGAAGGAAACAATGACAAAGACAACAACGTTGTCTATATAACTGGCTAAGACATACTTCTACATTGAAATCTTCCAAATCCCTTCGTCTCCTGTCTCCTCTTGTAGAACTCTCACTTGGGTAGCTGGCAGGATGGCTCAATGGTTAAGAGCACCTGCTGCTCTCCTCCAGAGGACCACATGTTTCCCAGAAGCACACTAAATAGCTTCATCTCCAGAAAAACACACACACACTAAAACAAGCAGAGCTGGCTGTAGTGGCACATGCCTTTAATCCCAACATTCATGAGGCAGAAGCAGGTGGATCTGAGTTCCTGTCTAACCTAGTCTAGATAGTGAAATGTTGTCTAAAAAAAAAAAAAATAAAAAAAAAAAATAAACAAGCAAGCAAACACCAACCAAAGAAAAAACCCTGACCAAACATAAATAAATAGATAAAATTCAGAACTGAGGCTTTTGTCCTTTGGGGTTTTGTGGGTAGTGACTCCCTAAGAGGTCACATATTAGGAATCCTGCATATCAGATATTTACTTTACAATTTATAAGAGTAACAAGATTACAATTATGAATTATCAATTACATAATTTTATAATTGATTTTATATTATCGATGAAATATCAATTTTATAATTGGGGTCACTACAACATGAGAAGCTGTACTAAAGAGTACTCAGAGGGTATTTCTGACAACACTTTCAGAGTAGCCTGGGGAGTTAGATGACCCAGTACCTGGAATCTCCGACAGTGTTTAACGAGTCAACGTGATCTTTCTGGAGGAAATGGCATTCAAGCATGTAGACTCACATCCTCGAAAGCTATTGGCCACTGGACAAATCATACCTTTTACATTTGTGAGCAACTGGAGTTAATCTAAAGGAGGCAGCCTGAGGAAATGCACCACGAGAGCACGCTGCCCTGCGGCTCACCTCATCCCTCCTACAGCATGCTCCATACCATGTGCCTGCCGACTGAAAGCCAGTAAGAGATCTAGGCAGAGGGACGCGCTGAGATCTCCAATGCTCTCGGTCCAAACACACTCACCAGCTGTGAGTCCAGGGCAAATCCCAGAGACAACACACGGTGCAATGACGGGATGCACGGGGTGGGGGGGGGGGGGAAGACTGGTGAAAATCACAAGAAAGGAACCCAGCAAGCTCAATGGCAGCACGGCACGGGATGCAGTATCCCCCAGCACGCAAGAATGAAACTCGGGCTCCATACTCAGAACGGAAGTCCACAAAGGAATTCTCCACGTTTCCCTAGGTTACTCATTTTTTTTCAGGGTCTGAACAACTGAAATCAGGAAACACCTGGGGTTTTTAACATTAGTTAGGAAATGACTTTAAAAACTTGGGCTCCGTTTGCGATAACGGGTGTCAGGCTGTGATGGGGCCCTTGTGTCTGTGATCTCATAAAAACGCACACGCTGTTTCTCTTCCTTTGGATCCATTTTCATAACAACAACTAAAAAGTCAATGTGTTTATGTTTTAAGTTTTAAAATTGCCTGGTATTTAGCTGCATTTTTTGTCTATATTTATAATCATATAAAGATGTTGTTTTAAGTGATGTGAAAATAAATGCATGGAATAATAGACTTAAGATAAAATATTTTTAATAATGGGGCTGGAGAGCTAGCTTGGTGGTTAAGAGCACGGGCTGCTCTTCCAGGGGACTTGGGTTAAAATCCCAGCAACCTCATGGGCGGTTCACAGCTGCAGGAGACCCAATGCTCTCTTACTGGTAAAAGCTCCAATGCACATTAAATAAACAGGAATAATTTAAATCTTATGTGTATGCTGTTTTTAAGAGGAAGATGGGCTAGAAAGTAGAATTCAGGACACACAGAAAGGTGGATTGTGTGGGAAGGCTTGCTAACAGAACTCCAGATGGGACCTGTTTTAGCGCCCAGGAGCTGGGCTGGGAAGGCGAGCCCTTGTCAGGCTGTTTGTTAAGTTTTCCCTGAGTTGGAGGGACTTGGAGCCCTAGCTCTCCAGTTTCACTCTCAAGTAAACGGCTGACTAGCAGGCATTATGGCCGACTGGTGTATAGAAGCAACATTGTTACTTACATTGGGATGTGCTTTGTTAAACGGTGGGGGAAACACACACCTCACAGTGCAATTCTTTCTATCGGTGTTCTTAGAAAACACCGAGCCAGGCAAGTTTGTTTCCTGCACTTTCCTTTCATACGTCATTTAGATTATTAGTTATGAAAAATGGTTATTTTGTTATTTTTTAAAAAGCAACAGATTGGTCTTTTTCTTAGAGAATAAAATATATACAGAACATTTGTCTTATAATTTTATCATGTTTCACTTTTGAACACGTATGTGTTCCTGTACATGCAGGTTCGTGTGTGTGTGTGTGTGTGTGTGTGTGTGTGTGTGTGTGTGTGTGTGTGTGTGTAGACCAGAGACTGACATTTGGGTGTCTTCCTCTCTCGTTCTCCATGATGGTTGGTTGAAACAGGTCTCTCACTAAACGAGGAACTTACACAGTCCTCTACCACTTTCCGTTGTCGCCTCTGGTTCACCCGTAGGTGTCATTCACTGCTCTGGCACTATGCCTGCCTACCGGCTACTACACCACCACCATCATGGGCATGACCGCTCACCCCCTAGAACGGTGAGCCCTCAAATGAACTTTTATAAGTTGACCAGACCATGGTGTTTGGTCATAGCGACAGTAAAGTAACTAAGACATGTTATAAATATTATATGTTAACATGTTACAGATATGTAGAGCAAAGCCTGGCTGTTTACACAGCTGCTGCAGGTGCAAATTCAGGGCCTTATATTTCATAGCAAGCCTTTTACCAGCTGAGCTATCCCCTGCACCTCAGCTCTTAGAGAGACACATACTAGAAACACACTGTTCCACACGAATTTGTACTAAACTCTTGACAAACGTGTTCCAGTGTTTGGTTAAATAAATGTTATTAATCATTATCATTTATACAAATTAGTTGCAATCATTTACGTGAACTCCAGTAAGCTACTTGTTTTAGTCCTGAGAGATGAACCCTAGGCCTACATGTGCTGGGCCAGCATTTGCCAGGGAGTGGTGTCCTATATTTAAACTAATGATCACTAAGAACTAAGATCAGATTAAGAATACAAAATGATCATCAAGAACGACAGTCTGACACAGAAGTGAAACACAGATCTGTCATGTCAGGATGTGGCTCGGTGGTAGACGTGGGGGGGGCTAAGCATGCACTGGGCCTTTCATTAAACCCTAGAATGTGTGTCAGGGGAGGGAAGGAGCAAGAGAAGGATGAGAAAGGGGAGGGGAAGGGGGAGTGATAATGAATGAGAATAGAGGAAGATGAGGAAGAAGTAGATAACAAGGATGAGGAAGAAGTAGATAAGGAGAAAGAGATAGAGGAGATGGGGGGAAGGATAAGAGTAGGAAGAGGATGGGGAATCCCAGGCTTCATGAGGCGAGGCAGAAGGATCTGAAGTTTAAAGCTAGCCTGGGCTACATATGAAACTTTGTCTCCAAAACAAAGCAAAAACAAAAACCTAAAATAGAGCTGCCCAAACAGGTAATTTTTTTAAAGCCTCGTAATATTCTGAGGAGTTTTTAGTAACCCAAACGCCTGGTAGAGTAAATGCTGACAATTTAACAGAGAATCCAGTTGTTACACAATATAATTATACATTACACAGTCCTTTACAGTGCTGTCCAGCATGGTGGGAAGGGCCTGTAGAACCAATTACATGAGAAGCTGGAGTCAAGTCCAGAAACTCTCAAGCAGAATAAATACAAACTCACAATAACACAGAAATGTCAACCTAAATGTATTACTGTCAAAAGTCGAAAACACAAAGATGAAGTGTCAGCCTTGAGATCAGAAGAGCACTTACTTCCAGGGGAGGACAATGTCATGAATGACAGTTTTCATCTCCTTAGAAAGGGGGAAAGTGGATGGAATGGAACAGCCGCTGGCCCAGAATTCCACTCAGAAGTGAAAACAGGGCTGGAGAGATGGTTCAGAGGTTAGGACCACAGATCACATACTCATCTTTCAGAGGACCTAAGTTCTGTTCCCAGCACCACATCAGGTGGTTCACAACATCCCTTCACTCCCAATTCAGGGGATTCAGTGGCTCAGCACCTCTTCTGAGGACACCTGAACTAATGCATGAGTGCATGTACAAGCACACACACAAATACACACACACACAAATATGCACAACACACAAATACACACATATGCACACACACATGCACATACACATGCAAATATACACACATGCACATACACATGCAAATACACACACATGCACATACACATGCAAACACACACACACAGAGACATATTACAAGTGACTTGAAGTGAAAAACCATAACAGATAACTTTGGATAAATGATTCAGAGAGAATTCATAACAGAAGAAAAATGAATAGCGGGGAATTATTTAGCATGACGTGCTGGCAGGGAGAAATCAAAGCCACAGAAATAAACAGCACCACAGATAAACTTTTCATATAAACATTTATAAATATGTATGTTTACTACAACCAATTGTTTAAAGATAGTTCATTTTTATGTTTATTTAGTGTACCTGTGTGTCTGTGTGTGTGCCCGTGCACATGCCCATGGTGCACATATGGATGGCGGAGGACACCCTGAAGGTTGGTTCTCTCCTTCTACTATGTTGATTCCAGGCATCAAACTTACACCTATAGACTTGGAGGAGCATGCTTCATCTGCTGAACCATCTCACCAACCCCAGGTAAAATTCTCATATTTTTTACATAGAGTGGTCCAATTGGTCCAATATGCTACTAACTTAAATAGATTAACTAATAAAAATTTACTATCCAATTAAAAAATCTAGCCAAACATGACCACATTTAAACTTAAATTGATAGAAAATAAATAAACAGAAATTTAAATTTCAGCCCTTTGGTGGTATTTTCTTCCAAGTTACTGGGATGAACTGTTATCATGAAGTAAAGTGTAAGATTGAGAAACTCTTTCTTTCCAAAGTTATTTTGGTCATTGTACTGGCTTGTTTTCTGTGTCAACTTGATACAAGCTGGAGTTATCACAGAGAAAGGAGCCCCAGTTGAGGAAATGCCTCCATGAGATCCAGCTGTAAGGCATTTTCTCAACTAGTGATCAAGGGGAGAGGGCCCAGCCCATTGTGGGTGGTTCCATCCCTATGCTAGTAGTGTTGGATTCTACAAGAAAACAAACTGAGCAAGCCAGGGGAAGCAAGCCAGCAAGTAACATCCCTCCATGTCCTCTGCATCAGCCTCTGCTTCCTGACCTGCTTGGGTTCCAGTCCTGACTTCCTTTGGTGATGAACAGCAATCCCTTTCCTCCCCAACTTGCTTCTTGGTCATGATGTTTGTGCAGGAATAGAAACCCTGACTAAAACAGTTATGGTGTTTAATCACAGCAATATAAATCCTAACTAAAGCACACCCTTAAAGAAAACTATCTACCCCCCCGCCAGAAGCTATCAAGTGACAATTGCTTCTTAGCTATGGGTGTCATTTTGTGCCCATCTGCACTGCCCTGCTGCGATCCTGTGTGTCATGAACTTGTGCACCTCTTGTGTATGTGGTAATATTTTTAGGATAATAAAAGAGGAAATGAGAAAATAAAACAAACAAAAAATGAATATCAGGTGGTATACAAGTCCAGCATGATAATAATATATTAAATATAAATGAACTAAAGCAAAGGAAAGGACTCTAAGGTTAAAATTAGGATTTAACTAAATGCTTCTGTATAAAACATTCTCCAAAGACTCAATTAACATGTCTAGTGCACCTCACTTATCATCAATGGAATAAATATTGTTTTCAGGAGAATATGGGATGGTTACCAAAGCCACATGCTGAGACATAAGTACAGAACAGAGGGGATGTATGCTCTGAGCCTCTGATGAACCTGAAAAATAAAATACTGAAACACTTCCTAAACTTTTGAAATTTCCCCAACATGATTGTAAGTCTTGAAGAAAAAAAAGTCACAAATGATTTTGAACAAAACACAAAAATTTGAGATATAGATAACATATTGCTTAAAAGGAAATTTAAATATTTATGCTTACATTGAAGAAAAAGAATGCTTTTAAAAGGTAGAAAAAAGGAGCAAATTAAACCCAAAATAAGTAGAAGCACGTAAGTAAGAGCAGAAACTGATGAAATAAAAGACAGACAAAGATCAGGTAAAAACTTGGCTCTTTGAAAGATTAATAAATTTTCCAACACCCCAGCAAAGTCAGCCAGTATAATTTTCCAAAAATTACCAAGAGGGTGGAAGTTCTTCTTCTCTATTCTCTTTCCAGTGTATGCACACACACACACACACACACACACACACACACACACACACACACACACTTCCATGTAGTAGTTTGAAAGAAAATAGCCCCATAAGGTCACAGGGACTGACACTATTAGGAGTGTTCTCACTGGGGTAGCTGTGTCTTTGTTGGAAAAGGTGTGTCACTGAGGGAGAGCTTTGAGATTTTAGAAGCTCAAGCCAGGGCTAGTGGCTCACTGTCTGATGGCTGACCCCAAGCCAAGCTCCTCCCCTCATCAGTGGGTGAGTTAAGAAACATCTTTGTACCTTGATTTTCTTGTCTCTAAAATGGGAGTGACAACTGTGGTACCAGCTTCAAGAGCTCTCTTGTAGAATGAGTTGGTGTGTGCAAATTGCTTATAAAGCATGTACTTGCACGCTGAAGTGTTTATGCTTGCTGTCAAAAAATGGATTCAAGCACTTGGAGTTTTGTTGTTTTTGTTTTTTTTTTTTTAAGGAGGCCTATGTGCCCACCTGAAAGTCCAGCAAATGCATCGAGACACTCTCAAGTGATAGGGTAGTTGCTGTTTTCCCAAGTAAATGTTTGAAATGTTCAAACCCTTAAATTTTAAATAAGATCATTTTAAGCGCTGAAAAATTTGGGTCAGAAAACTAAAACGAGGCTTAAACCTTCAAATCAAGTGAAAACTTTATTCTGCCTTAGTCACAATTGGCAGCATGATTCTTAGAAACAGGAAAATTGTTCTGTGAACAGCAGCACAGTGTAGCTGAGGAGGAGGCGGTGCACAGGCCAAAGGAAGGGCTCACAGGTTGTCCACAGAAACGTCATGTTCTCATTGGGTCCACAGAAAATACCACAGATGTGGCCTTGTCTCCGGATCAGCCAAGACACATGACCTAGCATGTAAGGACTGGTCATGTAACAGACTGGGAGTGTAGCTCAATGGTAGGGTACTTGAATAGTGCATGCAATGCCCTGTGTTCTCAGAAGTGCAAATGTAAACCAAAATGTAACATAAAATATTTTTAATGAGTAGAAAGGAGACTGTGGTCTGGGGTGGTGTAAGCAAGCCTTCAGTCATGCAACAAGTATTTATTGAGCACCTACTGTATGTGCAACACTAGAGTGGACCAGTAGAGATTTGGTAAGTAGGATAGATGTACAACTCTAATCAGAAGAATGAACAGACCACACGAGCTGCAATCCAGTTAAGAAGGGCCCCAAGGCCTTCTGAGAACCCACCTTAAGTAGAGATGGCTGTGTGAGGCTCCTCCCCCTACAAGAAACGGAGGAGGATGGGGAGAGGTAGGAATTGACAACTAATAAGACATTTGCAGAGGTTGAAGAGAGCAAACCGCCCTAAACGCCCGTCCTACGACAGATACAGAGGCAGAAGAGATGGGGCTGAAGATAAAGCTGGCCCAGGCCCTTCTGGTTAGAGTTTAGATCTGTCTTCAGGAAGGCGAGAGGCCATCGGGGGTTCTCATCAGGTACCAGACAGACATGCGTTATATCAGGATCACACTGGCTATAGTTCTAGTGGGTCGTGAAACCAAAACCTAACAGATGTTTGATCAGCTGGTATCCAAGTGACCTAATCCATGACCTGGTGGCACAGAGTGAACGCCAACAACTGGGGCATTGGAGAGTAGGTGGGCAGTGGGGGGCAGCCCTGGGGTGGATGAGAAGGTCCAACTTACCTCTCAGCTCTTACCTAAGGGTTAGGGTTAGGGTTAGGGCATGGGAAACACCAGCACTCCCCCAAAAGACAGGAGCATGAGTGGGCCACGGCACAGAAGTCTCATTTCAGAGGATTTAACCTGGAAAATACCCAGGGACTTCCGTGTGAAGACAGGAACACTCGGACTGAAGACAGAGCAGGAAACATCAAGGAGGGAGTTGTGCAGGCCACGCTCTAGACTGTTGAGAGAGCTGTCGAAGGAGAGGCCATGTCCCAGGTACAGGGGTTAAAACCATACATGAATTTGGACGCTCTTCGCAAGTTCATGCTTTGAATGGCGATAAGCCTCAGAATGGCAAGATTTGGTTAAATTATCACAAACTATAAACCTCTGTAAAAAGATACACGCACACGCACGCACACGCTCAGAAGAGGAGGGAAAGTGGCAGGGAGACGTGAGAGGGAGGCGCTGTTCTAGCGTCACAGCGGAGATTTTCCACACAGGTCAGCCTCGTTTGAGACTGTGGGGCTGATCTGGATTTCTGTTCAATATGCCATGACATACTGGAAATTTCATATTAAAATATTTACAACGCTTGTGACTCCTGTACAGCCTAGAATTTCCAGAGCTTTTCTTATTTGGAAACGCATAGCGCCATCTAATGGTCACGAGCCATAAAGAAAAAGAGGAAGAAAAAAACTGATAAAATCTAATACATTTCACATTTCAAAGTTATTCAGTCAACTGGCTTTGTAAACAATAATTTCATCTTTTCCAGATTTCCTGCCAAGTTGGGTGACAGATCACCCTCCACACAGAGTAGCTTTGTGTGGTATTTAAGTATTTCCAAAAAAAAGTCATATCATTTGTACATTTTTTAAATCATAAAACCATTCTAAATACCTTGGATAAAGTAGCATGTTCAACTAGAGTCATTTAATTTTTAAAAGTATTATTAAGTTGAAAAGCTCAGTAGAAGCCTTATCTTTGTTTTTGTAAGATTAAAAAGTGGCCCATCTCTAAAGACCATAATTATTACCACCACCGTCTGTGCAGCCCCTCGGGACCGCGGGAGGCCTGCGTGGTTTGATGAAGCTTATCTCTTCTGATTCTGTCTTGAAAAGTGGCAGCCTGTGGCATGGCCCTTGCACAGCTCAGCTCTGGGGTCAAGGGGATCATGCCGTTTAACCTGGGGCACGAGTGAGAGAGATGACACCAACCTCAGAAGAGGGTGGGGAGGGCGTGGGTGCTCAGTTTTCCTGGATCTGCCCTGAAGAACAGCTTGCTTTGCTCCCCCAAGAACAGAACCCTACAAACGTTCCAGCCTAGCCAGGTGACTTCCTCAGAGCGTTCATCTCTGTCCCTTCCACCACAGTTTGAGTCAGACTGTACGAATTGATGGCTCCACATAAGAACTGACTTTAAAATTGTTATTGCTCTAGGAGAGTTAATAAAAAGGGTAAAGGTGGGTGAAATCTGGCCAGAATACATTCTATACGTGTAAGAAACTGTCCAGAAGTAATACAAATTACTAATTTTGATTTAAAAATTAGAAGAATTTTCAAAAATTAAGTAGACCATTTGACTCCCCTTCGTGATATAAGGTATATTGAGCAACAAAAAACCCCTACTATATGACGCTGTGCAAAACTGGTATTTTTACCGGCCGTTTATCCCTGACTGTGTTTGCAGAGTGCAGATCATAGATCATGTGTTGCCCAGCAGATTGCTTGTGCACAACTGAAGATACGTCTTGACTTAACATCTGGGTCTACCAGACTTGTGGGGGAGCTTCCATGACCGGAAGAAAACAAACAAACAAACAAACACAGAAGTAAACCAACAATCAAGAGAAGAAAAGGAGGAGTGGGTGGGAGAGGAGAAGGAACAGCAAAGAATTTAAGTTAAAAGTTATTTATTGAGGATTTTGCCATTTGCCCACTGAGTGTTAGAAACAATGATTTTTACAGATTGGAAATTATGGTCACAGCCACACCAAATTATTGCTTTATTTCTTCTTTAGGGGTTAGAACGTGTTGCACATGGAAATGGGTGGCCACGTGTGGCGGAGGACGGGGGATAGGGCTGAGAACGTAGCTGCACGCAGTGGAGACCACACACTCACCACTAGGGCTTTCCTGGGCTCAGCACACAGTGAGCTGCTGTAGCCGTACATGAAATGTTGCTGTGGTCCTCCAATGTGTTTGAATACTCAGGTGATCTTCTGCTGACTGCTTTGAAAGGTTGTGGAACCTCTGAAAACCCAGCCTCTGTATTCTTTTGTTTTTCTGGCTGAAGACACTATGTAACCAGACACCTTGAGGTCCTGTAGCCGGGCCTTTCCTTCACAGTTTCCCTTCTAACTGACCAAAGCAAGCCTTGCCTCCCAGAGATGCTCCCTGTCTATCATCTGGTCGCATACACAAGAACAGTAACAAATGCACATGTGCTGCCTTGCCTAAGCCTCACTAACATTCTGTAAGGGAGTTATTGACACTCTGTTGAGCAGCTTTGAAGATTTTCCTTCTCGAGTCCCCTGAGGTTCCATCTTAGGCTAGTGTCTTAGGGTTTTATTGCTGTGAAGAGACACCATGACCAAGGCAACTCTTATAAGGGCATCATTTAGTTGGAGCTGGCTTACATGTTCAGAGGTTCCGTCTATTATCATCCAGGTGGGAGCATGGCAGCATCCAGGCAGACATGGTGCAGGAGGAGCTGAGAGTTTCACATCTTCATCTGAAGGCTGCAAGCAGAATACTGACTTCCAGGCAGCTAGTCTGAAGGTCTTAAAGCCCACACCCACAGTGACACACCTCCTCTAACAAGGCCATACCTTCTAATAGTGCCACGCCCTGGGCCAAGCATATTCAAACCATCACAGCTGGAGATACAGTGCAACTGGTAGATGCATGCATAGGTGCGTGCACCAGTACACGCATGGATGGATACATGGATGTGTGCATGCATGAATCTGTACATTGTCCCGTCCCGCGGGACCCAGTTATTTGTGGGGTCGAGGAGGACCAAGCCTGGAAGAGAAACAGACGAAAAAGAGGAGCGAGACTAAACAGAGTTAATGTTTCTCGGGGCTTGTGTTTTAAGCAAGGAAATGGAATGAAGGCGTGTTGCACACAAAGTTATCTTCTCAGTTGTTTGCTAGGACATTCCATGGTTAGGGTTCAATTAGTCCTCAGAACACCTGGGCACAGTCATTTCTCGGAGCTCCGGAGTATAGCTAATCTTATGTAAATATCAGGGGCTTGGGTGAAGTTCATGATCTCACGTAGGGGGAAATGGGGGGAGGAGATCATTGTGTGGACTCCGGCTCCCAACTGTACATAGGTGCAGGAAGTTCTTGGGTTGATCTTCGGCTCCACACAAACCAGGGATGGCATTGCACACCTGTCATCCCAGCATCCACATGGTAGAAGCAGGAGGATCAGAAATTCAGGGGTTAGCTCTGGCTACACAGTGAGTTTAAGGCTATCCTGGGATATAGAAGACCCTGTATCCACGAGGGAAGGGGTTGGAATGACTAAGTGGCATCATAATTAAGCAGATCCATCCTCTACCTGACCAAGAATGAGCTGCGAATGACACCACAGCTTTCCCAGGGGAGGTTCTTATTTATGTATTTATTCAGTCATTTATTATTTTAGTGTATGCATATGATGTGTGTGTAAAGCGCATACATGTGCATATGTGCATGTGGGCATCTGTGTGCCATAGTATGTATGCAGAAGTCAGGAGACTTTAGGACTTGGTCCTTACCTGATGGGGTTTCTTGTTCACTATCACACCTACCAGGCTGTCGGGCCCAGGAGCTTCCGGAAATTGTCTTCATCTGCCAACTCTTGATAGGCATGTGCCACCTCATCAGCTTTATTTGGGATCTTGGAATCTAAATCTGTTTTAGATTCCTGGTGTGTGTGGGGTGGGGGAAGGTAGGTAAATCTTTCTCAGGAACTCCCAAGCAGAGGCTACTCTGTCAAGCAGGAGAGGTCTTTAAGAGTATGCCGTGGATGAGCTTTCATCTCGTGTGAATTTTTCTTAAAACACATAAGTGTTTATTATGTCCCCGTCCCTGGAGAGAATTCATGTTTATTGGGTTATTTCTAAGAACATACAGACAGATATTAAAAGAGGAAATTGTTGGTAGTGTGATCACATAAAGAGAAATACTGACGTGTTTGATATATTTCTTTGTAAACCTTTTTCTATGTTTATACACTCCCAAATGCTGTGTAGCAACACAATCAAGATATAGACATTCAGTAGGGCAATTCAAGTAAATAAAACCGGATGTGGCCACCTGGGTCTATGCAAAATTTTAAACTCACTAGCAACATATCGAGACCTCCAGGGAAGGAGTTTGCTCTACTAGCAGGCAGCTTCCAAGGCAGCTGTCTTGGGAAGGTTGTCCCAGGAGTGAACAACAGTTCCGAAGGAGGCTGCTGCGTGGCGTGGTGCCTTCACACATCAGACAACCAAAGGCGGGCTGCTCTGTAGACCAGACTTGGAGAGTTGGATGAGCTGCTACTTGGCATGTTCTGAAAACTGATCTAAATAAAACTCGGGAAAGATTATCACCCACAAAGTCACTTCTGAGAAAGAACTAGAAACTTAGCTAATTTACAAAATTGATTACATTTGTCCTTGGTTGTTTTTGTTTGTTTGTTTTTGTCTTCAGGTGTTGGGGTGGGGGGACTGGTCTTCTGGTCCCTTTGGCAAGTGGTACGTGTTTCTACAGGCCAGCAGAGGGTGCTATGCTTGCCCCCATATTAGGATGGAAAAACCAAGAATAACCAGAGGTGGGATCTGTAGAGGAGCAATGGGGGAAGGAGGGACTTCCTTCACTTCTGAAGCGGGGTGGGGTGGGAGGGAGTGTTCAAGACCAGCCTTTCACAAACCTGGTCTTTGTTGTTTTTTTAGGGGTTGTTGTTGTTCCTGTTGTGTTTGTTTCCAAGCCTGCCAGACTGCTAGACTTTGGTGTGCTATTGTCCTTGTCATTTAGGATGGGGTGTGAAGGGCCGGTGAGATTCACGAGTTTCTGTCTGGGGCAACACTGACAGGCTCTCTGCAATGATGAGCAAGCCGGTCCACACAGATCAGCCATTGATTTATGATGCGCATGTGATGTGTGTGTGTGATGTGCCCATGTGTGATCTCCCTCTGCCGTCCTCTGAGAGCATTGCTTCTCTTCACAACCTTCCAGTCTCCTACTTCAGTCACAACTTTAACAACTACAACTCCACAGACACACAAAGCCCTCCTACCCAACTTCTGGCACAAAGCGTGAGACATCAGTGGCTTTGTAAATTGACAGGGAAGGTGAGTATCTATCTTGGTGTTTGTGTTTTTAATGAGAACATCCTCCTTGACTAGACAGGAGTTTTGTCTACCCCACTTTTCCTACTCTATGGCCCAGTGAAAATTATTGTTTTCCCGATAACTTATTAGTTCCTGGACTCTGGGGCCAGTGTTCTACATGAGGCTAGCCCAAACACGAGGCTAGCCTGACACAGCTACTCTACCACTCATTACTACATCCTTCTCATCCTTGTACAGCAATCTAGTAAGAAAAAAAATCTAAGGATGGCTGTGGCTTAATGGCTCTTTCCATAACCTTTGATTCTGGGAAGTGAAGTCCGTTACAGGCCAAGATACATAAGCTCAATTTAGATTTCTCAGCCCCACCCGCACTCCTAGCCTCAGTGACTTATAAAAGTCATCCATTTATTACAACTGTGGTTCAAGGTCCAGAATAACAGTCCACAGACGGATCGAATATGGTGCTAACTCCAATTACAAGAAATAGTGACATGAGCCTTCTCTGGTTTATTTTTCACAAAGAAGGGTCAGTTCTAAATGTAATTAACTTCTTCCTTTTCTTCTCTCTCTCTCTCTCTCTCTCTCTCTCTCTCTCTCTCTCTCTCTCACACACACACACACACACACACACATACAAACACACACACACACACACACACACATCTCTTAGGTATAGTCTTATTCTATGGGTGGTTTTACCAAGATAAGTTTATGGATTAAACAGGCAATTGGCTATATGAAAGACTTAAGATTTTTCAGGCTGAAATCATTAAGGCTTTACATTGCATACTACCTTGCTAGAATACCAAATCACTCTTTGTGAAGAACCCAAGCGTGCCAGACCTTCCATAGCCTTCTGTCCACCATATGCCTTTGCTGGGTAACTCAGATTGAATAAGAACTTGTCAGGAGCTCCCTGGCTCGCTTGCTTATTGAATATACAACTGCAGATCTAGCCGACCACACGGCAGCACTATGCCCCCAGAAGCCTATCAGATTTTTAATCTTGAAACTCATGGCTGCTCCCCCGTGTTTAATATCTTTGGAAAGTAGGGTTTGGAATGGAGGCTTGGCAGTTAAGAGCACTTGCTGTTCTTACAGAGGAACCAGATTTAGTTTCTAGGAACCATATGTTGGGTGTTTCACAACTGACTATACATAACTCTAGTCCCACAGAACCAGTGTTCTCCTCTGGCTTCCATTGGCACCAGAGATCATGTGATACACATTTATATATACACAGGGAAAACACCCATAAGTCAACACATAAAACAAAAATAAATACATCTTCCTTAAAAGCTTTGAGAGGTAAACTGCAGGCTCACCTCACCCTCTCCACAGATGTGAGGACCAAGTCTAGATCACAGGAACTCCATGGAATGGCCTCCTTCCTGACTGTAGTGGCTATACCTAGTGGTCAACTTGACTATATCTAGAATGAACCACAGTCCAGAATTGGGAGGCTTCCTGTGATCCTGATCCTGAGGTACAGAGGCGAGGAGATTCTGAGTTCAAGGTCGTCTGGGACAAAGCAAGTCCCAGATCCAGGCATGGTGGTACACACCTTTAACCTGGGACACACCTTCTGCTGGAGACCTAGATAAGGACATTGGAAGAAGGAAGGCTCTCTTCACCTGCTTGCCTCATGGGACTGAGCATCTGCTACATCCTTGGACTTCCATTAACAGCTGCTGCCAATCATTGTTGGGGAGTTGGACGACAGACTGCAAGTCACCAACAAATACCTTACTATACAGAAACGACCATAAGTTCTGTGACTCTCAAGAGCCCTGACCACACGCCATCTTCTCTCTCCGGATTGCTGAAATGGGAGTTGCTACAGCACTTACTGCAGGTCTTACAGTTTAGGGGTATTTTAGTTGTTTTTTAAACACCTATATCACATCCTTTCATAAAGAATTCTAAGGAGGTTTTTCCTGTTGTTTGTAGCAGAAATTAATGTTCCTCGAAGCTACTGTTTTGTTTTCTCTTTGGAATGCAGTGATTCACCTTCCCTTTTCCCCACTCAGCTAAGAAAGCAACCCAGTAGCTGCCACCAGAAAGGTCTCTCACCACTCAGCTGTTATCCTAACAGTCAGCTGCCCTGGGCCTTCATTCCTGTGCTCCGAAGTGTTAGTATCAAGTTGTTTAAGGTCACCAGCATTTGTTCTGAAACACTACTGAATACTAGTAAGCAATTTTAAATTATCTTAAGAATAGGATCTGCCAGCTAAAGGGAATCAGAGTTACAAGGTCTAGATGCAAAAAGCAATGGGGGGGAATTAATCAGAGCTGAACTGGCCATAAAACTCTTGGGGTGACAGCCTCTGGAGACTAGGCAGACACTAGGTAGGACCTGTTGGTCCAGAACCTCACCTGAACTTCAAGGAGTCATTGCTGGAGAGGGTTTCTCACTCTGCAGAAATATAGGCAGTGATCCAGGCTACAGCCAGAAGCCACATTGTGCACAGAGGGCCACACCCATCACACCCTGGAGATGCTACAGAAACTGAACATCTGTTCTACTCTCCGCTTAGCGAGGCCATCAGCACTGCTGCGTCTGTGGGAACTGGTCGCAGGGCCCTGGACCACTCCCTCACCCTCCCAGATGCATCCTACAGAGAACCAACGACTCCTCCACGTGACCCTTGACCCTTCTGCTCTCCAGTCCCACCCTGCCTCCCACGCTCTCAGATCCCCTCGAAAGGCAGCTGGAACCCACCATCGTCACCCAACATGCTCATTCCATACTGTGGCATCTGCAGGAATGGCTCTCCTTCAGCGCTGAACTTGAAGCTCCAGGGTATTTTACTTACACAAAAATTTAAAAATAAAAGAATGGTCTCTCATCCTGAGGAGATACCATTTAACTCTGTAACACTTAAGCAGGTGTGTCTCTGAGTCTAAAAAAATGGTTGGAGTAACTCAGAAGGAAGAAATCAGTATATTGAGTTTTCTTCTTTCTAGCACCAAACAATAACATTCAATGTTCAGGAAACAGAGGCAAGGAGAGTGTCAGAAGTTCAAGGCCAGACTAAGCTACAAGACAGGGTGGGGGAGGTACAGGGAGATAGAGGAAGAGGAGAAGATACCAGAGAGAAAACAATTTACAATAGAAACTAAATTGTATCATAATAATATCAGGTGTTTTGGAATAGTGTCATGTATTCACAATCAAAACACCAGCAAGATCTTTTAAACATTAAACAATTAAAGCCTATCTGAAAGAATAAATGCCCCACAGAAACATTTAAGAAACATATTCTTAAGGAAGTGTAAAAATGAGAAATTCCTCTTGGCGTCTTTGACAGTAAAGTTGTTCTGTGCTTATTAAAGTAGCACATACCAGGATAAGAATAGTGAATTCATGAAAAAAGCAGTATCTAGAAAGGAAATGAATAAATAAAAGTTTAATGTGGCAAAAGAATACCCAGAAGCTAGTGATGACAAAATAAGCCATTAATGAATGACATCAGGACAATGGCTGATTACTTAAACATAGAGTTGGGATTAAAATCCCCCCTGCCAAATATCCAACATTATATTTCATTTTTTAAAGATTTTTTAAATTTTATATCTGTGACTACACTGTAGCTGCCTTCAGACACACCAGAAGAGGGCATCAGATCCCATTACAGATGGATGTGAGCCACCATGTGGTTGCTGGGATTTGAACTCAGGACCTCAGGAAGAGCAGTCAGTGCTCTCAACCACTGAGCCATGTCTCCAGCCCCAACATTCCCCTTTTTAATCAAAGTAACTTGCAAAATAAGGCCCTAAAAGTAGTAGACACAACACAGGGGCGCACTGCCTTGGACTGGGAAATGGCTGCCATGTTTTAAATACTGTGAGTGAGACGTAAGTAACAAGCAGAACGATCTGTGGCAAAGTGAACATCTCAACCCACAGAGAGTTATTCCGTGTCAAGTGAAGGACAGGACACACACCAGTGGGAAGTGTAAGGAAGGGTGTAATTCAAGCGCATCAGAAAGAGCATCAGCTGGCTGAGTAATGCCCAACACCCCACTAATAACGAAGCCAGTCCAAAACTCAAGTGTGAGACACTGTCCCCTGTCAACTTGGCAAAGAGTTTTAAATAATGAAAGTAATAAATGCTTCTGAGCAAAAGTCGCTGGGTTGGCTCAAGCATCAGAAAGACGGCCTTTCGGCCAGCAATTCTGTTTGTAGCCATCAACTCTGATCGGTAACTCTGGATGCTCAGGGACTAGTCTGCAGGAATAGTCACCAAAGGCATTTTTTCTAGGCATCTACCACACCAATGCCAGAATAGCTGAAGGACTGTGTTCCAGTACATGTCGGCAGTCATTTGGTAAAATGTGGCTCAGTTATTAGAAACTGTACTGGAGGGCTTGGGGGGAAAAGCACTTGCTGCCTCCGTATGAGAATCTGAGTCCATACCTGTACAATCCTTGTAAGTAAACAAGACTTGCACAACACATTTGTAGCAGACACACCGCTTGGCTTCACATGGGTCCCCTAACAATTGGAGCGAGGCTGTCTGTGACTCTGCTGTCCGCCAGTGGGTCCTTCCCCTAACCGCACTGCCTGGTTGGACCTCAGAGGGAAAGGATGCGATAAGTCCTGCTGTAGCTTAATGTCCCAGCGCAGGGTGGTACCCAAGGGGGGGCTCCCCCTTCCCCTCCCCAGTTTACAGAGCATAGCTGTGTGCTAGTATTTACTTTATGCTATTTCAAATTCTGATAATGTTGTGATGCAGTGTGGTATATGGCCTTGCTGGCCTCAGACTGTGACTCTGCCTTCTAAGTGCAAGGATTACGAGCACGTGTCACAGCTATGGGTGTCACGGCACCCAGTTAAACTTCCTGAATAGTCATAAAATGTTTACTTTCTTTATTCCTGACACATAAGTAAGAAATTCCTAAAGTTTCTAATAGCTTCTGTAACCGAGTAGTCAGGAGGTGATGTCTTCCCTAAATTAGCAAGTTTTACTAATCAGGGACAGCCCGGCCAAGGAGTCCGCCTTTGTCTGCAGATTGTCTGACTCTACAGATGCTGTTTTAGCTTCGTGTTCCCTTACCATTTTCAATCCTTGCCTTGGGTGGCCAGTCCCCCTTACCTGATACCCAGGACTGCGCACTTCAGTTTGGATTCAATTCCATTTCCTCTTTCCTGAGGTAGCTTTCCCTGTCTTTATGCTGTCTCGAAACTTGCCCCTCCCTTATTCGGAGTCTCCACTACCCACTCACCAACAGTATCTCTGTAAGCAAATTCTCCACAGTTGAGACCAGTCCCATCCTTGTGGGCTAAACTACTGCCTTTTAATCTGGCCATTCTATATGCCTCTGATATTTACAACCTATTGGTGCCTAGCTCAATCCCATTTTCACCTTACACTGCCCCCTGCTGGTCAGCCTACGCAACTGTACTCACTGTTCACTGACCTCCACTGTTCACAGTACACCAGCAACAAAGAGCTACAAGGGAGGTGGGCTCACTTCGCCTCTGCTAGTTGGGTTTTGGTTCTCAGTATTTTCAAACGCTAAGCAATTTTGTTCGGAGCTAGTCTTTGAGGCTTCGGCCCACCGCCGTGGAGGAGCCATCAGAGAAAGTCGACCTAGTTGTAGACTCAGAAACTCCTCAGACCAGAAGCACTAGTGAAGGTCATGGAAAAGCTAACCCTAAGCCCCAGCGCCAAGCGGCCAGCACGTTGCCCCAGCCTCCGTCGCCGAACTGAGAGCAGACCTGTGGAGAACGGAAGTGAGAAAATCTTGAGGGATGTTCAAAGAACCTTTCCCAAGAGAAAGGTCCACACATTGCACAGCGCTGAAGGATCCCGTAGCTGGGATGAGACTTGTTCGGATTGAGCAGAGACAAAACAGGTTTGAAGGAAATGAGTTTGAAGGGAACAGTGAACCCTTCAGCGGTCTCTGCACTTTCTGCCATTATCAAAGATGGATCCTTCTGAGAATGCTAAAATCAGCAAAAATTTAGAATGTCATTCCTGTTTGTGATGCCACACAGCAGATGCGAAAGCTGATTTTTGCTTTTTGTTTAAGATTAAACTTTTTTTGATGTTGGTGAATCTTGAGAGAGAGAGAGAGAGAGAGAGAGAGAGAGAGAGAGAGAGAGAGAGAGAGAGAGAGAGAGAGAGAGAGAGAGAGAGAGAAAGAGAGAGAGAGAGAAAGAAAGAACTACAAAGGAAAAGAAATTGTGTCTGGAACCTCTTTGCTTCAGTGCAGGTAAACTGAAATTTCTGTAGAATGTCCACTAGGGGGCACCACCCCATAACTTTTGAAACAGGAAGGCTGCTGAATGCAGTTCTTAATGAAAATTGAGGTCCAGACACACGGAATTTTTAGAAACTTTTCTGAACACATGCTGTAATTTTACGAAGCAATTTAACTTGACTCTTTTAAAATAAAAGCTGCCCCGTGGGCAGAGCAATAGGCAGCAATCTTAAGCAGTATAAATCTATATAGGGGAACACCAATTAAAAACCCAGACTCCATTACTGTGACATAAATAGTCATGAATTACATAAAATACAGGCAAGACCTTAGTCCAGCCAGACAAGTGAAGTTATTTTTACCTTAGCAAGAGAAATAGATATTCATGGGCTGGCTTTAAAACAAAGGCTTTGCAAAAACAAAAATTAAGGGAAGCTTTAACGTTCTGGGGTTCCTTGCACAGGAACTACAATGGAATATTGTCTCTGGGGTATAAAAAGTCACCTACAATACTACAAACTGGTTCAAATTTGGAGCCTTTTGAGTTCTTTTAGGGAAAAAACTGTGAAAAGGTACAATAGGGTAGTGGTTGAAATAGGTTGACTTTTGAACCCTTCATCTCTCCCTTACTACTGTGAGAACGTGGGGACTCTTTTAGGGACTTTCTTAGTCAAAATCCTGACTCTGCATCCCTTCATCGGGAGTGATGACTGGACCCACCTCACTGGTTTGTGCTCTGAAGTAGGTGAAATAATTAACTGATGTACAGAAGACTCCCAACCAATGGTTGCTTTTATTCAGTGATTGTAATGAAGGCCTTTGAAGATGCTGTCTTAGTTGGGGTTACTGTTGCTGTGATGAGCACCATGACCAAATGCAACCTGGGGAGGAAAATTCCACATAACAGTTCCATTATCAAAAGCATGGAGCTGATTCAGAGGCCGTGGAGGGTGAGGCTCACCGGCTTACTTCCTATGGCTTGCAGAACCTGCTTTCTTACAGAACCATCCCAGGACCTCCAGCCCAGGTATAACACCACCACATGGGCTGGGCACTTCCACATTAATAACCAAAGGGCCCTATGGGCCTGCCTCTAGCCAGGTCTTTTGGAGGTGTTTTCTTGATTGAGGTTCTCTCCCTCAGATGACTTAAGCTTGCTTTTTTTTTTTTTTTTTTTTTTTTAGTTGACTTCAGTTTTAAGTACAGTTGACATAAAACTAGTTCAGATAGATGACTAGGAGCAGAAATATGTACAGAAAGAGATATTGTCATTTTTAAAGATTTAAAAATTTTTATTTTGTGTTCATTGGTGTTTTTTGACTGTGTGAGGGAGTTAGATTCCCTGGAACTGGAGTTACAGACAATTGTGAGCCACCATGTGGTGGCTGGGGAATGAACCCAGGACCTCTGGAAGAGCAGAGGTCTTAACTGCTGAGCCATCTCTCCAGCCCCCATCATTTTAATAAACACATTTATACAGGTGAGAAGTTATAAAGATAGAAAAAAATTAAGCTTGGCCACAGTCACACAGTTGTTCCCTCACCTTAAAGTCTGAACTTAATGCCAGACCAGCGCCCTTTCCTGGCGTCAAAAGCCTCTTCCGGCATTCGATAACTAACGTGGACTAAATATATCCCTTGGCTAAAATAGATTTTTTTCGGACAAACTTTTGCTAAAGTAACAAAATGCATTGTGTGACAGTTTGAAAGAAGCTCCTTGCACATATCCAAGAGTTTGAATTTTGCTGGGCTGTGGTGGTGCATGCCTTTAGTCTTAGCACTTGGGAGGCACAGGCAGGCAGATCTCTGTAAGTTCAAAGCCAGCCTGATCTACAGAGCGACTTCTGGGATAGCCAAGGCTGCTCAGAGAAACCCTGTCTCTAAACGACAACAACAATAACAAGAGTTTGAAATTTAAGCTCATTTCTTGCCTTAGAAAATGTATCTTTGGGAAATAATCTAAAAGGAAATTCTATGTAAGACCAGTCACTACCACATACCTTGGAATGCTGAAAAGGTGAACCCGCTCAATCAGTGGCAGGAGGACAGTTAAAGATGGCGGACCTGTGCATGGAACTGCCAGCGAACGACAGAGAAGCCCGGGCTGCATCCCCAGCTCTGAGGGAAAAAAGAAGTTGGAAAATGGGTTGTTAGAAGGAAAGAATAAAAGAAGAAAATGAGAAAGAAGAAGAAAGACAAAAAAAAAAAAAAAAAAAAAACAAAAAAAAAAACAAGGGAACATAGAAAATATTTATTTATTTCATTCCAAAAGGCAGTGACCTTGGGAAGTAGAGTAAGAGTCTATTTTTATCCGAATTATAACCAATTAAAATTAATGCTTACTTGGTTAAAAACCTAGAGAATAGAAAGACAGCGTGAGGTAATTTTAGAAGGATGTAAACAAGAAGGTTTTTTTTTTCCCCTTTGAGTGTTGTTTAAGAGTGACAATAAAGGACGCAGAATGAATGCATTTCTTCATGTGACGGTTACTAGAGAGCTCCCATGATCCAAGCACCCTTCAGTGCATGATGATAATATGTACAATAACAAGGAAAGGCTGGGGCTGGAGAGATGGCTCAGTGGTTAAGAGCACTGACTGCTCTTCCAGAGGTCCTGAGTTCAAATCCCAGCAACCACATGTTGGCTCACAACCATCTGTAATGAGATCTGATGCCCTCTTCTGGTGTGTCTGAAGTCAGCTACAGTGTACTCATATAAAATAAATGTTAAAAAAAAAAAAAAAAAAAAAAAAAAAAAAAAAAGGAAAGACTAAAACTTTGGGTTTTGGTCATGCAGTCAGTTCTGGGGGGTATGTACCATATATACCATGGTACATATCAGTCCCCAGGTTTTCAGAATTCGAGAGCTGGTATGAGAAATACACTACCATCCCTTCAGATCCTAGGCATATTGATTACAGGAACCCTGAAGGATGCCAAGATCTAAAGATGCTCAAATCTCTGTCATAAACTGGTGTAGCGTTTGCATGTAACCTACACATACAGCTGCCCGAATACTGCAAACCACCTCTAGATTTCTTGCAATAAGAGAAATGTTCTTTACTGTCTAGAAAAGGACGCAAGAAATGTCTGTGCATATTTAGTTCAGGCAATTTTTTTTTCTTAAATGTTTTCTGTTGAATCTGCAGACATGGATCTCAGCATCACTTTACCTCAGCATCAATACCCCATCTCAGACAGGTAGGTGCTCTTTCCCACCTTCCTGCCAACAGCCCATGAATTTCACCAGAGCTGCCAGCCTGCTGGAATCTTCGTCTTCCTCTGGACCGCCAGCTTGGCTTGACTTATTTTCTTTTCCGCTGTTTTTCTGAAATACTAAGATTCATCACATCAGCTGCCTCTCCACAGGGATTAGAAGATGTTAAACGTTTTCTTTGGATTCATTTGTCCAGAAAGCCCCCTAAGGTGGGGTTATTCTGAGCTGAGTTCCACAGTTCTCTGGAACTCCTTAAGTATTTGTGACAGGGACTTCCTTCCCATCCCTCAACCCTTCCTCAGCCCACTCACACCGATACTGCCTTTCCTTGTACAGAAGGGAATCCTGGGCTCAGGAGTTTATTAGGCACCAGCTTCTCCAGTGACACAGTGAGTCACTGTGACAGGCCAGAAAGAATTCCTTAATGAAACCTTGCTGTGCTCCGTTGTAGTTTTCTGTTCCTAACTTCCCACCCTCTGGTTTCAGAGATAACAAGGCACTTGCTCTCTGGCCCCAGGGCCTTCAGCCTACTCCAGTCTTGGTGTAACCTTGTCTATGACATTATCTGCCCTGCCCCTATTGCATGCCCCTGCCACCTAGAAACAGGTCCTTCCCTTAGGGTACAAGTTCTTCTACATCATTACCACTAGCTTTTCTCCTCCCTACAACGTTCTAAAGAGCTCTTTTCCCAATGCCCACCTCCCCTCTCTCCAGCTCCTGACTTCCGCTGACTCCTCCCACTCGGACACTGAGGTAACCTCAGTGGTTCCTGTCCACTTTCATTTAGGTTTCAACCCTGGGACAATGGCTGAGGTGCTTCTTTAACACATCAAAGCAGACTCGGCCACCAGGTTCTCTCTGCAATTGCTCAACTCTTACTGGTTCCTGGCCCTCCTCACTGGCCACCCTGCCCCCTACCCTGACTCTCTAGCCCAAGGGGCTGTAGTTCCCAGGGGAAGGCAAGAGAGTTAGGAGAGAACAGGGAGAAAAGGCCCAGACCCAGACAGGGGTAGCAGGCCAGACTGATAAATTTGAGGAGCTGAGGTGGGTAAAGTGTTCTGGTGACAAAAATTCCCATCCCGGTGTCCCCTAGCATAATGAGAAACTTGTCAGAGAGAAAAATGTTCCAAAAAAACAGAGGAAAGGTGTCTCTTGTCCCTTAGAATAGAGCCCAGTGGGGTTGAGAGGGACTTCCTGGCATGGTGTGTCTTCTGTAGTAACAGTAAACAAAGCAGGCTGCTCTGACGCTTACCCGGTAGAGAAGTGTATACAAAAATCTATATAAATCAATACAAATATTTTGGAAACTAGTTGTTGCTTCCTATATATAGCGAGACTATCTCAGACCTGCCGGCTGTATAAATAACAACACAGAGGCTTATTAATATTTTAAAGCGTAGGCCTTCTGCTGGACAGGAGAGTCATCTAACCCTGGCACTCTGCCCACCCCCTGGCCAGGTCTCCCTCTGCTCCTCTCTGGTTAGCCTGTTCACCTCCTTGTCAGCTGGCTGACTCTCCCAACCTCTCCTGTTCTTCCTGGCTGTCAGCTCTTTATTAAACCCAGTCAGATACAACTCTAGATTGCCTTAGGCAGGTGAGGAAGGAACAACTATTTAACAAACATGAGATGGGGGAGATACAAAGATAAACTAAGGGCTTGGGAGGATTGAGACGGTTTAGAATTGTTGCTTTAAGCCATGTGGTCATCTAAAGATGGTGGAGTCACACGGCATGTGCCCTTTAACCTTAGTAGAGATGGCTGCCAGCCATGTGGCTACTTTATGTCTTGTTGAGGTTATTTGCCAAGATGGAGGAGAACCAGATGATGGTTGCTATTTAAAAACACATATTTACATAAACAAGAGTTGAATCACAAATATAGGATGTTGTAACAAATTAAAGTTCTTATGTATAGGTTTTAACTATAAACCTTTTGTTATAAAGTTTTAAGCCAAATTCTGTTACAGATTCTTTAACCATACCCAGTGAGTTTACAAATCTTGAGATAAGAGTTTACAGCATAGCCTTAAGAGGTTGGGGTTCTTCGGTTTGTTTGTTTTGTTTTTGAGAACACATTGCAAAGAAATCATAGAGATACAGGATTTAAGAACAAATTTTTTTAAAAGTTCTTTTTAAAAAAGAACAGAAAGTTGTAGAACTATTGAGATAAGAGACTTAGGGATCATTTGTTTGTTCGGTGGCAGAAGTTGCAATAATCTGGGAGAATTTGAAAAGCGGGTATCATTGATCTGTATTGAGAAGTGGTAGCCTGTGGAGGAAGCTGTACCCCGTGGAGGAAGCTTGTACCCCATGAAGGAAGCTATAGCCTGTGGAGGACAGCATGGGAAAGAAAGCCAGGAAGGGTCTTTTGTAGAGACCCAGAAGATTGTCCACATGGTGGGTGGCCCTAAAGGGAGGAATGGGAGGCTGCAGGAGACAGAGAGGTACTTCTGGAGCTCCAAGGGAGAGGGGGGAGAAAGGAAGAGTCCCAGGCTGCCATAGACAAAACTGCAGCTCCTGAGAGAGACCAGACAGTGCAGCAGGAAGAGAGAGCTGTACAGACGACAGGCATAACAGGCTGTAAGAACCAGTGCCCGCCTGCAAAAGGCTGAGCCCAGAGAGACTGGGAGCAGCGGTTAGAAAGCAGCTGGAGGAAGCAAGAGCTGGAGAATCGGACTTGAGAATCTGGAATCAAAACCTGCGGGAGGCAGAAGCCAGCAGACACAAACGATCCGTACTTAACTTACAGAGTCAGATCAGCAGCTCGGTCTGGAACGGCCACGTTCCCCAGAAGGGAGCTCACTGACGTCATTCCTGTGGTTTCGGCACAAAATAAACAAGTACAAGAAATAAGAAGTAAAATAAAGGAAAGATGACGACTCATAGGTATATGGTAAAGGAGGTTTATTGTAGTTACATTACAGTTATATTACAGTTATATTATAGTTATTATTACAGCCAGAGGCAGGAATCTCTGGCAAAGGCCAGAGTGACCATAACCAAACTCAGGAGAGGGGAGAGAGGGAAACCAGGGACAGTAGCCAGGAGGCCAAAGGCTCAAAGAGAGAATGAGTAACCAAATGGTTGGATTATATAGGCAAGAGCAGCCCCACCCCCTGGGATGGAGAGTTCAGGGTAAGGAGTAGGGTATAGCAGCCAGGAGGGTCCTGGACCAGGTAGGAACTGCAGCATTGCAGGGAGAATCTGGTGTCCAGACCTGCACTGATGTGTTTAGTGGGCACCAGTCAGCCTTGTCCTGGGTTCGAGTCCTATGTGCTTAATCCTATTGACCATCTTAAGCTGAAATATCCACCTCCTTTTGCTCGTGTTTCCTTCTCAGTGGAATGAGTGCACTGTTGCCTTTCGACCGTCAGGGAAAGCTCTGAGTCTCACGGGAGAGTTTGCAGAGGGTGTGGCAGCCATGTGACTGTAGACTTAAGATCCATTAGATAAAGCCCTGGGAAATGGGTTCCTTCCTGCAGCCAGAATCATACAGAGGGTGATTCAGAGACACTGGGTGGATGGAACTCTCCAGAAGGGTAAAGAGCCTTGTTTACTATTTATTAAAAACTAAAAGTGTAAGGGAAACCTTTGACCCTTCGGATTAAAGCAGATCTGAAGAGAGCAGGGTCTTCTGCAGCATTCTCTACGGGCTAGCACTTCCAAGCTGCATTCCTTCAATGGAACCAAATCAACTTAGTGTCACTCTTGTACAACTCCACATGAGATCATATGCCAGCTACTGGCTGTTTTGATTCTTCTTCCCACGTCGTACGTGCCTGCCTAAAGTTTCTAGTCCTGTGATAAAATACCATGACCAAAATCAACAGAGAAGGAAAGGGCTTATTTCAGACTTACACGTTTCCACCGAAGAACTCAGGGAGGGAACCCGGAGGAGAAACTGATGCGGATTTCATGGAGAAACTGCTGACTGGCTTGCTTCCCATGGCTTGCTTTCTTAAAGCCTCCAGGACCACCTGCCCAGAGGTGGCCCCACCCACATTAATCATGAATCAGAACAATACCCCTCGGGCTTGCCCACAAGCCCGGCTTATGGAGACATCTTCCTGGTGGTTCCTTCTTCTCAGATAATTCTAGTACAAACAACAACCCACACAGGGCTGTAAGAGACAACTAAGATTCCAGTTTGGTCTAATTGCCCTTTCCCTTCTTTTGTTCAGCACAGGGCTGAAGACATGGAAGACAACATTAAAACTTGAGTACCGAGTACAGTACAGGAACAGGTATGTAAGAACAGAGAACGCATTACATTTGCTTACACTTTATGGGCTGGAGTGTGTACTTCAGTACCTACGGAGATTTGACACATAGTCCCCTAGGCTCTGTGTACTCTAACCAATCAAGAAACAAACAAAACCAACAAACAATCCAACCTCAAATTCCAGGCTAATTAGAGTTCTTATACAGCCTATAAAGCCTTGTAGTACAATCTGGGCCAAACATGCAAATGTCTTTGACTATGAATGTCAGCTAGGTCTCCAACCCCACCCCCACACACCTTGGATCAGGTCTTTCTCTAGACAAGCAAAAGATCTGAAAAGAACATCACATGGCAGTCCACAGCATTTTTTTTCTCTCACTGGTGGTTTCTCCCACGAGCTAGAGAAGACATTCAAAGGCTGCAAACTCTCGAAGTCTTTGATTCTTCTTAAAAGATCATTTTGTTTTCACAGAGCTCTCCACCTTGGGTAGTTATTAAGGCAGACTGGAGCATCTGGCTAAAAAATAACCCCCCCCCCCTTAAATAAGAAGGGGAGAATAAGAACTCCCTGTTGAAATTGATACAGTTACCATAATGTAACTCCCAGGGCGCTATAATTTGTGCTCGAAAACCTTAAGTGAAACCCTACTTAAGACTCCCCCTTTTCCTTAAATGACGAGGATTAACAGCCTTAACAAGGTAATAAATAATCAAGCCAGCGGAACCCCACCCTGGAGCATGCGGAACTCTGGGGTGGAACTTTCTTGTTTAAGTCGGGCTTGTGATTTGGGGGGAGTTGCTCAGGCCCTGTAGAAGGAGAAAGGAAGCTGAGCAAAAGGTATCACTCACCCACGGAGGAGTGGGAGAAGTGTGAGGAGGGGAGGAGGAGAAAGGGGAGGGGAAGGAGGAGGAGAAGGAGGAGTCAGACGGGGAGGATCGAGGAGCCAGCGCCTGGTGAGGTGAGGAGCCTCGCCCTGCTCACCTGGGAAGGGCACCATGCAGGGGCGGAGCCAGTCCCAGGTCACCTGGGCGGAGGCGGAACTGAGCAATCCGGGCCTCACCTGCGTGGGGGCGGGGCTGGCGCACCTGCGCGGGCGGGAGGCGGGGCCGGGGAGCAGCCGTCGAGCTGAGACGGCGAGCGGAGGCGGGAGGCCTGCCGCTGAGCCGGGTTGAGTGCCAGCCGCAGGCCTCGGCTGAGACCCCGCCATGACCTGGAGCGCCTCGGCGCGGGGCGCGCAGCAGCCCGACAACACCGCCTTCACGCAGCAGCGCCTCCCCGCCTGGCAGCCGCTGCTGTCGGCCGGCATCACGCTGCCGCTCTTCTTCTGCGCCGGCCTGGCGTTTATCGGCCTGGGACTGGGCCTCTTCTACTCCTCCAACGGCATCAAGGAGCTGGAGTACGACTACACCGGCAACCCCGGCACCGGCAACTGCTCGGGGTGCGCCGTCAAGGACCAGGGCCGCGCGCCGCCGCCCAGCTGCCGGTGCTTCTGGAGCTTCACGCTGTCCGAGCTCTTCCCGGGCCCCGTGTATCTCTACTACGAGCTGTCGAACTTCTACCAGAACAACCGGCGCTACGGCGTGTCCCGCGACGACGCGCAGCTCAGCGGCCTGGCCAGCGCGCTGCGCCACCCGGCCAACGAGTGCGCCCCCTACCAGTTCAGTTCCCACGGCCTGCCCATCGCGCCGTGCGGCGCCATCGCCAACAGCCTCTTCAACGACTCCTTCTCGCTGTGGCACCAGCGCCAGCCCTCGGACCCCTTCGTCGAGGTGCCGCTCGACCGCACCGCCATCGCCTGGTGGACCGACTACCACGTCAAGTACCGCAACCCGCCGCTGGTGAACGGCAGCCTGGCGCTGGCCTTCAGCGGCACGGCGCCGCCGCCCAACTGGCACCAGCCGGTTTATAAGCTCAGCCCGGATCCCAACAACACCGGCTTCATCAACCAGGACTTCGTGGTGTGGATGCGCACCGCGGCGCTGCCCACCTTCCGCAAGCTGTACGCTCGCATCCGCCAGGGCAACTACTCGGCCGGTCTGCCCCGGGGCACCTACCGGATCAACATCACCTACAACTACCCGGTGCGCGCCTTCGGCGGCCACAAGCTCATCATCCTTAGCAACATCTCATGGATGGGTGGCAAGAACCCTTTCCTGGGCATCGCCTACCTGGTCGTCGGCTCCCTCTGCATCCTTATGGGCTTTGTCATGCTGGTCGTCTACATTCGCTACCAGGACCAGGACGAGGACGACAACGATGACGAGTGATCCTGCTTCCCAAGAACCCTTTCCTGCCTTCCTGGCCAAGCCGCTTTTCGCGGTGACTCTTTGCGCCTAGCACAGCTTCAGGCTCACTGACCTATTGTGACCAAGGGCCTGGAGAAGGGAATTACTTACCCGCTACCTCTTAAGAGATTCGGGGCTGTTCTCAGGGTTTGGACTGCAGCGTGACACATCTTGCTATTTCTCCCTATCTCTTACCGAGTTGCCATGCCAGGTCCTTAAAGTCTGCAGCATTCCAGGGCCAAGGACATGGAAGATTCCTAGATTGGAACTCATTAAGACCAACAGCCAGCAGTTGGATTCTGATTCTGAGTCTAAGCTTTTGTTTCTTCCTCTAAGCTTTCTGGGAGGGAGAGATCAGATGGTGGGGGGAGTGTTGGGTTGGAGAATGATACCCACTGATGGCCTACAGAAGCTTGGGGGAGCGGCAAAAGCATGTTTGTTAAAATTTAAGCGATGAAGAGACCCAAGGCCTCTCAGGTTCTGACACTATAAGGCCAGGATGAGCAGGCTTCTCTGGAGTCCCTGTGTCCGTGAATTTGGGACTCTTGAGCTCAGTTTTTGCTGTAATAATTTGGTCCCATGAACGGTGACAATGATAGTGTTCGTGTTTGCTCTTAAACTTGGGAAAGAAGCTTGCAATTTGTGGAATGAATGAGGAAAAATTGCTAGGTGTAGGAAACTGCAGATCTGCAGGGCAGAAGCGCATCATTCAGTGTAAAAGCAAACTTTACAAGACTGTGTAAAAATTGGAAAATGCAAGTGCAGTTTGCATGGCTCAGGGGTAAGTGTTTTAACCGGAGAACCCGGGCTGCAAACGATCTTAGCGGGAAACTGTGGAACTGTGAGGGACCGAGCCCTGCCTGCCTTCTCACCCCGTTTTGAATCATCATGATCTTTTTTTTTTTTTTTATGCTGAAGGGAATAATTTAATTCATCTGTATTATTTTCACAAAGAACTATCTTAAGTCCAGTTTCAACTCTCAAATGAAACCCATTTCTAGTGATCATGTTTAAGAATGATGAGGAATATATTCTTAGACGCAAAAATTGACTCGGGATTATTTTAGCCTTTAGGATAATGTTAAAATTACTCAGCTGATTTTATTTGATTGCATACAATTGATATAAAGCTAGTCTCAGAGGCAATTTGTACATTTTTATTTTTAAACCCCCGTTTTTATGGAATGGTGATCTAAAAGAAAATTAAAAATGAATTTTCCCATGATACTGCCTTCCAGGTTTCCTGAAGAAATGTTACTTGGCATTTTTCAGGGTCTGGGCTGGCTTCTTAGTGCAGTTATAAAAAGCTGAATGTGACATGTACTTTAGAACGTTTTATTTATTAGGAATGCTTGGTTGATCAGCTCTCTTCTGTGTCAGTTGAGGATAACTATATCTTACTATCATTTTGTAGAACATTAAACTTTTGTTATAAGTTTTTATGTGAGACCATGAAACTTAAAGTCCTGTGACTGAATTGTAGTTCTGGGCTTTGTTTTCAAGGTTTTTGAGAGAGAATAAAGGTTGTGTTTGCCTTTCTCTGCTATCGCACTGCTTAGTTCTTTTGAACTATGATCTTAAAGGCACAACAGTGCCCGCCATTACCTCATGGTAGTGGCACGTTTATATTGTAGCCAAAGCACCACCATTCCGGATGGTGTTCAGTCACCGTGAACTCACTCCTTTATTGCTAACTTCCTAAAACTTGTACCAACATCCTGTGTGCAATCCTCAATTATTTTTTAAATTTGATAAATGACCCTGTCTTTTAAATTTTTAGCGTGAAAGGTTATTAAAGAACGTGATCATGGCAGCTACTCTGCATTTTACTCGGACTGTAAACCACAGTTATCTTTTGGTATTTGAGGCTCCCGTGAGCAGGAAGTTGAAGATGAAAGTGTCAGACCTTTGCTTTGGTGACCCCTGTGCTGTGTAGTATTTTTGTCCAGTATCTGGATAGTCATATCCTTGTGTTTTCCAACTGGAGGTGTGACTTCTAGGAGGGAGAAGAAGAGTGAACCTCAGCAGCTGGACTAGAAATCAACTTTGAACCAGAAGTACTCAGTGAAATGCCCACCACCAAAAAACAAAACGAAACCAGAAAAAACAAACAAACAAACAGACAAAACCAAGCTGAGTTTCTTGCATCTCCTCAACTGAAATGGCTCAACAGTCTGCTTACTAAGCAACTGTTTAAAAAATATAAGAACAGGGCTGGAGAGATGGTTCAGTGGTTAAGAGCACTGACTTTTCTTCCAGAGGTCCTGAGTTCAATTCCCAGCAACCACATGGTGGCTCACAACCATCTGTAATAGGATCTCTGTAATAGCCCTCTTCTGGTGTGTCTAAAGACAGCTACAGTGTATAAATAAATAAATCTTTAAAAAAATAACAACCTAAGAAGAGACTTTTCTTTGGAACAAGTGTTACTCAGTAAGATATAACCAAATCTCCTTCTGACACACCAGGAAGCTGATGGTGAATATTAGTGTTCACAACCAGCTCTTTATATGGACTTGTGTGGAAATCATCAGTCATTATCAATAAAATTAAATTCTCTTTTTTAGTTCGCACTGGACATTCTTTGCAACCTACATTTTTGCCATAGGCAAAATCTGGTTAATTTTAATTGGCAATTAAAAAACAAATTCCTCCCCCCCCCCAGGAGAATTCTCTTAATTACCTCTCCAACAAACTGAAGAGTCACTTAAAGGACCCTACCAAATATGACTGGAACTCATTAAGGGCCTGAAGAGATATCACAAGATAGCTTCACTCTGTAGAGAACGTGGCTAAGTTGTTGAGCTGTTTTTCAGTTGCTGATGTGGTAAACCAGCATCTCCAATAAGTTTTCCAATAAAAAAATGGCACTGCCTTGGGGAAAACTGCTCACACTGCTGTATCACCCTGTGCTAAGATAGTCATCGTTAATCCTTGTAAGATCTCTAGAGCATGTCGGCCTTCCTTCAGCTAACATTCCTGACTGCTTAGCTTGCAAGGCACAGAGAGAATTAGGCAATGAGACCAAACAGGAAGTTGAAAGGGAAACACGCACCAGACAGGGTACGCAGAGGGCAAGGGGTCTGCTGCAAGGGAAGCTGTGGAGAAGGCAGGGTTGGCTCAGCCACAGAACCCACTAATGAGGGGCTTTGGGGGAGATGTAATGAGTGAGGAATAGTTCACCCCCTTCTGCTCCCCTTAGCTTGATTTGTTGATCATTTGAATGCAATTTACCTTTAAGTTAGGAGCATAGGTTTTGCCACGAGGAGCGTTCATAGTCCCGCCCTCCACACTGCCTCTGAACCAAGCTCCCATAGTAGATGACGCATTAAATCGCCAGTGAAAACTGTACACCATGTATCCTTAGTAAAGATTGTTTTATTATTCTAAAGGGGCTTTGTTCCAGAAGCCCCAGGTGCTTAACACTGTGTGGTCTCATTAACCTTATCCATCAAAACGTATGAGCTTCTAGAAAGTCATCAAGACCAAAGAGGCAGGAATATATTCACTTTGATTTTGTTCAGAACTCCATGTAACAATAGCAGTTCAGCCTGGGCAATGCCTCAGTAGGTAAAGGCATTTCCTGCCATCCCTGACAACCCCAGTTCTCTTCCCCAGATCTACCCTAGTGAGAGCAGGGAGCCCACTCTGAAAGCTATTCCCAAACCTGCACCCTGGAGCTCTTTCACATATACCCACACACATGCACAAGCCACTGGATAAACAAGTGTAGTAATAGTTGAGTTCCTTAGAAACAAAAGAAAAAAGCCTAATATTGAATGAAGTGACAGACACTGAAGTGGATTGCTTAATTATTTTTTAATTACTACATTCATTTATTTGCTTTGTGTGTGTGTGTGTGTGTGTGTGTGTGTGTGTGCGCGCGAGTGTGTATGTGCACACACGCACATGCTTGATTCATGCTCAAGAGCAAGTGTTCACAATCTGTAACACATGTGGAAGTCAGAGGGCAACTTTCAGGAGTCGTTTTTTTCTCAGATTTCTGTTTCATGTGTATGAGTGCTTTGCCTGCATGTATGCATGTGTGTGTGTGTGTGGCTGGTGCCCGAGGTCAGGAGAAGGCACTGGGTCCCCTGGAGCTGGAGTAATTGGTGATTGAGAGCTGCCATACGAGTGCTAGGAGTCACTCGCTGGTCCTCTGCTAGAACTGCAAGTCCTCTCGACTGCTGAACAGTCTCCAGTCTCTCCGGAGTCTCTGCTGTCTTTCTACCATGTGGGGCCTCGGCTCAAACACAGCATCAAGTTTAGTGGGCAGCATCCTTGTCTGCTGAGTTATCTTCCTGTTCCTGCTTCAATATTTAAAAGAATTAATTTCATTGTGAGGCAGTTCTATGTCTCTCTGTGTGTTGTGCTGTGTGTATGCTGTGCTGTGTATGTGTGTATGCATGTGTGTGTGTGTGGTTTGTGAGCATGTGTGTGTCTGTGTGAGTATGTGTGTACGGTGTGTGTTTGTGTGTGTTGTGCTGTGTGTCTGTATCTGTGTTTGTATTTTATCACTTTCTCCAGCATCCTTTCATTCTTTCCCATCCCCATCACAGACGCCCCCTCCCCCATCCCTAGCAGAACTTTCCCTATGCTCAGGACTTGTAGTTCTGCTTGGTTACCTATTTAATTTAGCCAGGCCCTCAGGTATTGAATTGAAAGTGCATATTGGAGCTTAAGGCGGTCATCAGTGGGTGGACAACTGAAGGCAACAGGTGCTCACTTCCTGAATCCATCAGTAGCAAATCGATGAGTCGGGACCCCAGACCTCTCCTCCATCCAAGCCTGAGGGTTGATATCTGCTTTGCTTTGTTTTGTTTTCCAGACCTGGTGTTCCTGTGAGTTTGTCTTGCCCAGAAAATGACATCTCCTAGCTCTTCTCTTTATATTCTGGCTCTTACATTCTTTCTACCCCCTCTTCCGCAGTGTTCCCTGAGCCTTAGATGGGATGATGTAAATGTTGTAACTGTATAAATGATACCGATGAGGGCTGAGCAGTCATCTGTCACTTACACAGCACTCTGTGCAGCCATGCGGTTCTGTTGGGAGACTTCATCTACTTCATCTACTCTTCCCTGAGGCAGGCATTCTCAATCAAACTCAGAGCTCACTGATACATCAAGTCCTGATAGCCAGCTTGCATCTGGGATTCCTTGTGTTTTCTTTCTGGCTCTGACATTTCAGGCAGGCTGTCGTACCACCTGGGATTTGTCTGGGTTCTCTTGCTTTCAGAAAGTGCTTTAATCACTGAGCCCATGTTTACCATTTCTGTCAACACATCTAAAATAGGAGATACAACACTTCCCACTCAGACTGAGGAATAGAATTGGAAACTCTAATCTTTTCATTTTGTTGTGCAAGTATTTAAAACTTAAGATTTATCAGTCACTTCAACACAATGTCCAAACTCCCGAATATGGTATCTGTCAAGTTTTCCTTAAAGAAGTCAACTGGTGCTTGTGTTTGCTTGCATGAATCTTTAAAACATCACAGGACTGATATATAAATGTCAACTCTCCTGCCTCCACTACTATCTTCTCTCCTGACTCACACTTCCTGTCACCTCTTAGATACACCTGAAGGTCCCCCAGATGCCACCTGCTGTGTGGTCAGAGCCAAGTCTCCTGCAGGCCTTGTACTTCTGTCTTAATTACTATTCTCTTGCTAGGAAGAAACACCACAGCCAAGGGAACTTCTAAAAGAAAGTATTTAGTTAGGGGCTGGCTTCCAGTTCCAGAAGATTAGTCTATGACCATTATGGTGGGGACCATGGAAGCAGGCAGGTGGGTAGACATGGCTCTGGAGTAGTAGCTCAGAGCTTGCATCCTGATTAAAAGGCAGCAGGCGGGGGGGGGGGGGGGGGGGGGAGGAGGGAGGGAGGGAGGGAGGAAGGGAGAGAGAGAGAGAGAGAGAGAGAGAGAGAGAGAGAGAGAGAGAGAGCAAGCGCATGGGCTTTTGAAACCTCAAAGCCCACTCCCAGTAATACACCTTCTTCAACAATGCCACACCTCCTAATCCTTTCCAGAAAATTCCATTACCAAGACCAAGCATTTGAACATGTGGGTCTATAGATGCCAATCTCACTCAAACCACCACACCTTTCTGGGTAATTCCTGGTCTTAACCTGACTTATTCCTGAACTGCCTGATTGGCTGGTCTGTGTCTGTTTTCTCTTGCTTCCACCTGTTGTCAGGCACGGTAGCATCTGTATCCCAAGGGTGTTATTCATCAAACCCATCTTTACCGGTACCCTGGTCTTGCTTTATTCTTCCTCACCTGGAAGTGGGAGGAGCCTCCTGACCAGGAGTCCAATTGACTTTCCACATTACAACCACAACCCAAATAGCAAACCTCAGGTGTTAGCTCCCAACTTACAACCACTATGATTCATACATCCCACAGGAGGGGGTCTAGATCCCCAGGTGCATCTCCATGGTCGGCTTTGCTCTGGGTCTTCAGGCACCTTTCTTGCAATACCTCCACACAATTCCATCTCTTTTGCCTCCTCCGAGTCCTGTCTTCAGCCTGGTCCTCCTTTGAATCCATTCCAGTCTTCTTTTAGGGTGTTTGCCATGTTGCCTAGACACCTGTTGTTCCCCTCTCTGTCTTCACTCTCAGTTTGTTTACTCTGCAGGAGCTGAGAACCGGTTCCCTCCTTTGTTTTTTTCATTGCCAATCCTTAGTACCTGAAACAGTACAGAGACCCTTAAATAGTCGTTGAATGACAACCAGGAAACTGATAATGCTGATACTTAACTACCACGGCACATCTCATTTCCTGTAATTGAATGTGTTGGAGACAGTTCAAGAAGAAAATGAGATGCAGGAATGACACAGTAAAAAATTACAAATTTTAGGGTTGAGGGTGCTGTGAACACACGTATATTCTGAAAGGCACACAAACCCTGAACTTGGAGTTTCCAGCTGGAGAACTTAAATGTTCAGTTGGGGCTTCCTCCATAAAGTAATTTGCAGAAATGAATGGCAGATGGATTACATTAGCCCTAGATGGCGGGATGGCTCCTTTATGCTCACAGGGAATCCATGTCCCTGCTGGTAAACTGCAGTATGTTAATGGAATATTTACATTTCTGTGGTGCTTCTTTACAGAGGAGAATTCTTTACTCACTGAAGTATTTTATAATAAAGTGTAGAATGCACATTGTTTTCCTCTGCTGGGCAATTACCTCAGACTCCATTTAAACGAAAATAGAACTACCCAAAGAGGAAGGAAAGGAAAGATACCATGGTAGCTGCCCCTCTTGCTGCCTGGCGTTTGGTTTATAACACTTGGCACATCTTGTTATCTCCACAAGAGCAATTTGAGAACTATAAAGGATACTTTACAGAGGTCACTCCGTCGTTATTTAAGTTCAGGGCTTGATTTCCCTGAACACTGAGTAGTCATGAATGAATTATGTTTAGCTTGATCTGCCACAAAAGAGTCATAAACCTCCAAGTCAGTGCAAACCATCAGATAGCTCTTCAATACGTCAGGAAAATTGCACATGGAAAAGAATAATGCAGGGCAAGGGAAAATGTGTTTATGTTTTTAAAGTAATTTATGTTGCCGGGAAGAAGTTATAAAAAATTATGTCGCATTGGACTTCCCTCTTTCTGGAAAACAAGTTAAGAAATGGCTTTGGATTTGCTCTTAGCCACGGAGGAACCAGAAAAATGAATCAGAAAGGAGCCTTGGCCCCAGAATAAGGTATGGCTTCTCCTCCTGAGTTCATCAAAAAGAGAAAAACAAAGAGAAGCCTCAAGATCCCACAGTGACTTCACAAGCATCTCAGGGTTCTTTTCCAGTGGCTCCTGGCAAGTATTTCTGTGGCCGCTAAGAACTGAGTGTAGGGAAGTGGTCAGCAAGAAGCTATAATTCACTTTTAAAGTTAAGCCCAGTTAAACAGCTTACACTGAAATGCTTCCAGATGACACCCTAGGTGAATTATCTTGGCTTTTAGCTTCATCTTGACAAGTTCAGAGTTTTTTCTATTTTGCTAGTTCGAAAACAAAACTTTGGAGAAAGAAACTGGCCCAGGCTTGAAGCTCTTTGAGAGACAGCAGGGATTCCGGCTAGCCCAGATTCCAGCTCACCCAGTGAGACTACAGAAATAGTCTGGCTCCTGGGAGTCCATTAGCTGGTGTTTGCCATGAGGTTCCCGGGGAACCTGCCAAGCACATCGGCTGTCTTGTCACGTTGTCATGCCTGTATTGATCCTGGAAAGCAGGTACTGATCTTGTCTTCACTGCACCTAGGAAGGAGCTGAAGTTAAACACCTAACTTGGGGCTGTTTAGACCCAGAGCCAGGATTTAAATTAGGCCCGTGGGCTGAGGGGATGGTGAAGTGACTGAAGGTCTCACTGTCTATTTTCCTTTTAATTTTTATGCTCATAGTGATGATTGGTTACAAATGTCGAGATTAAATCAGCGAAATTAAAAAACAAAGACTCCCACTGGGGGAGGGGCTGGTAGTGAGGGGTAGGAAGACTCTGATTGGGCCTACCCAGAAGAAGACTTACTAAATAGCCTCAGTAACTTGGGCAGGGTGGCTTTAGCACAGTGACAGGCAGCTAGGCCAATGGAATAGATCCAGATCAGAAGGAAAGGACTCAGAGGCATCCGGTGTGCGAGGCAGGTACTTGGCTCTCTGTTCTGCCCCTTTCTTCTGAACAATACTGGCTGGAGTATTTACTCAGTGCTAATGACAAACTCATTGAGCTTCTAAAACTACACTCTTGGGATATGTTCAGGTATCTTTCAGTGTTAAGAACACAAGTCAGATACGAGGTTTAAGCCCGCCATAATTCATCTATAAGCATTTGGTGCCTTGTTAAAGGACTTGGAAAAAACAAACAACCCTAATTCAGCATTTTCTTTAAATGGAATAACAAAAACAACCAGTGAATTACTGCCCAGGGCACTCGAATGGAAAGTTGGGGCTCCCAGTCCCCAACAATTCTAGTGAGGCTGCCAAGTCCAAATTGTATAAAGGAAGCAAAGTCTTGGGCAGTGCTCTTGTGGGAGGAAACTTTTCTTTTGTGCACAGCGCACAGCCTTGCAGTTTTTGCTCCTAAGCACATCACAAACTTTGGAAGAAAAGTCTTCGGCTTCTCATCAGGTCTCTTCTAGCTAGCTGATCTGGTCAAGAACTGAGATGAAACCGAACTGACAAATCCTAGTTTAAGGTTTCTAGGGCCGGTTTAATGCCATAGTAGGATCCTGTTCCAAAGGCGCACACTACTGCCCTCTACTGGAAGTAGAGAGAATCGCCGGCACTTGCTGTCCAGAGGGGAGGAGAAAGCACTGCTTGTTAGATTGTGGAAGAACAAATGAAACATTAGCAATACAAACAAAAGCCGCACTGAATGTGATCGTCCAACTTGTAATCTCAACACTTTGGACATTAAGGAAGAAAGACTGCTCTGCGTTCCAGGTCAGCCTGGGCTAACGTGAGAGCCTGTCTCAAAAGATAGGACGGGCTATCGAGATGGCCATGCCAGCCTGGGACCTGAGTTTGATCCCTACTTTTGTAAGGGTGGAAGGAAAGAGCTAATTCCACAAAGTGGTCCTCTTACTCCATCTGTGCTCTGTGGAGCAGGCATGCCTCTCTGGTCAAAACAGACAAAAGAATAAAATAAACAATAAGTATATTGATAGGTAAGCAAAACTCTTGATAGTAAATGAAATAAGTACTAACAAATTACATGATAATTATGCATGTTATACATTTAATTAAATGAATGAGAAGGATGCTGACGTGTTTATGTTTAAGTTTATTCCAATATAGACCATTTCTTCAATAGATTTCCAATGGTTGCTATCTTTTTTTTTTAAACCTAAAACATTTTTTAATGGAATAGGTAACATTCGGAGCTGTGTCATGAAGAAGGGATTTGTACTCTAATGCTAGGGAGGCATCAGTCCTTTGAGATTTGATTGTCATCATAAACATTAACTAAACAATGACAGTCACTACGGGTGTTCTTTTACCAGACAATTCTGAAAACTAAGTATCTCTTTCCTGTTTCTTCCCCTACACCCCAGGAGTGGGATTCTAGGCCATGCACATGCTAAACAATACTCTGCACTAATCTATAGTCTGCTGCCCCCGGATTTTTGAGACACAGTCTCACTTTATAGCCAAGGCTGGCCTTGAGTAGCAATTTTTCTGCTTCATCCTCCTGAGCACTGGGTATGACAAACACCATGCCTGACTCTAGTTATTTTTACATTAGCTTCCAGGATCAGATGAGCTTGGGCGTTCAGGGAGGTATGGCTATAGTTTTTTTAAAAAAATATTTATTTATTGTATTTAATGTATGTGAGTGCTCTCTGTCTGCATGTACCACTGCATGACAGAAGAGGGCGCCAGATCCCATTACGGATGGTTGTGAGTCGCCATGTGGTTGCTGGGATTTGAACTTAGGACCTCTAGAAGCCCCGCTAGTGTTCTTAACAACTGAGCCATCTCTCTAGCCCAAATCTTTTCATGTTAGAAACTGCAATTTTAAAATAAAAAAAAAAAAAACTGACAATATTGGTAGATGTTCTTCCCAGGAGCTGGATGAAGTTGCTTCCCTGCCTGATGGACTAACCGATAAACCTATTGATAGCCATTTCTCTCACAGATGAAATTCTGGCACCTTTTACTATAGGCAATGTGAGTTTACTCGATGGGGGGTAGTGATAGGATCCCTAGAAACTGCTAACACTAAAATAACCAAAACAAACTGTTTCTGTTGAGAGTGATTTTAAACCTTGCGTACTTTACTGAGGTCGGAATTATAAGAAAAGAAATAGAGTTTTTAAAAAAAAAACACTTTGGATTTTTGTGTAAGGGAACCACCCACCATGATCTAACACCCAAATAAAACATGCAAACTGCACACTCCCAGACACATTTTAACATCTCTAAAATCAAGGCGTATTCAGTTCTTGGCTTCATCTCACACTTGAGGGACTGGAGCCCAGACTCGCTGTCAGTCAGGTGACCACCATGATATAGCTGTCCATCACGCGCGGGGGCAAAACCTTGACTTATGTTCAGTAAAATGGACGCCGAGGCTTTCTTCACTGAAACAGTTCAGAACATTTAGCCCAGTACAAAGAAACTTCAGGAAAACTTGATCCAATTGACTCTGCACAGTTTTCTTCTGAGATGATCTCGTATATCCTGGACCAGCCTTGAGTTTGCTATTTGGTCAAGGATGAACTCCTGATTCTCCTGCCTCTGTGGTGTTTGCCACCACGTTGGATTATTTTTTCCTTTCTCTGTCTTCAAAGCATGATAATACATAAGTTGTATAATTTAAAAGAGCCCTTTAAGAAGGGAAATGTACAGAAGTTTAAGAAATGACTGGGCCACATTCTTAACGTTTTTGTTAACGTTTTTGTTCTTAGTGGTACATACAGCTAAGGCAGATCTTATGATTAATGCCGTCTTCAATCTCATAGCATCATGGCAGGGCCATGGGAAGAATGCTTCTGAATTTAAAAGCAGATGACGTACCACAGCAGGACACCGCTCAATTTGCACTGCCCGAAACATTGATCAATTTTGAGAACATGGGATTTTCAGAACCCTCACGCTCCTCCTAGATATTGGGAGCATAAAATAACGCACCAGATGCCAACACGGATAAACCCCGCAGCAGGCAGCATCTCATTGTAACCGCTGGGTGCAAGCCAGCCAATGTGTACATCATGGAACAGGAAGGGGAGGGACTGGGAGATCAAAGCTGACACGGAGCTCAGCTGAAGCCCTGGTAATGTACCTCACTAAAAAGATGCACAGGGGGATCGAGTGTCGGCAGAACGAGAACACCAAAGTGTCTTTTTCAGTCCCCGAGGTCTCTTTAGGACTGGGAAACATTGCTGGAAAGGCATACATCATGGGCCCGACTGTTACATCTCTCTCTGTGTTCTCAATCTGAGTGGAGTAAGAGTGTGTGAAGTTGATGACTGAATATAAATCAGAGTCATTTCTGTTGACAGGAAATAAAGTTAGGCTATCAGACATACTCAGAGCCAATATCTGCCTTCATGTTTTTCACGTTATGAGGGAAAGATGTCTTCCATTATGCTAAGCGTGTCAGAGCCGATGCTGAGCCAGGCTATGGCTTGTAGCTTCCTTTCTCCGCCAAGACTGGAAACCACATTGAGATAAAATATCGCTGGAGGGAAGGTTCCAAGTAAAGCATCCTCTTCAGACTGGCCTGGCTAAAACCTCCTTCCAGTCACCAACTGTCTCCCAGCTTAAGAAACTGGGCTTAAGTTTGGTCATCAAACATAATTTGTCATTTCCTACCTCCTGCCCCAGGCCTCATTTTAACAGGGCACAAGGAATCAGAGTTTCTTCAACTGCACACAGTCTTAATGACACGTACAAATAGCGAGAAAGCAGGCTTTTGCACAACCAACATTCATACAGAGCAGTTTACAGGCCCACATTCTTATGAGACTTATTTTGGCCTTTCATAAAGCAAATGTCCGTGTGTCTTCACTTGAGTTCTACCACCAACTTCAAGAGGTTCATGAAGGACTCTTCCTGCAGGTCCCCCTGAAGTGTCTGCTACTGTCCCTAGCAATGGTCAACCCCACCTCTCACCCCTACTCCCCATCTCCCACCCCCATTCCCCACCTTCCATTCCCCACCCCCACCCCCATTTCCCACCCTCCACCCTCACCCCCACCCCCACTCCTCACCCCCACTCCCCATCCCCCACCCCATCCCCCACCTTCTGAAAACATCCTGTTTTCTTCCTACAGCTGCAGGGTCTGATCATCTCTGCATAAGTAACTCACGGTCCAGTTTAGTGTTTCCACAGCACAGGCAAGCACCAGCACAGAGCAACCGTGTGGCAGCATGTCTACTTTCACAGATAATTTGGGATGGGGTGTTGTTAGAGGTACAGAGTGTGGCCTCCTGCACTGACTCAGGAGGTGGCGTGAGTCTAAAGGTGACTCACTTTGTCACCCTGTGCTCTACTTAAGCTGTTTGCTGTTCTATGCTTCCTCCTCTGTAAGTGTGGAGGCTCCGTCTAGCCCACTGGGTTTCTTTCTAGTGGTAGAATTGTGTGCCTCAGGCTTTGGCACACAATTTGTCTAAAGTTTAGACAGAAGCTCTTATAGTTGGTTCTAGTGGTTTAAATAAAATGGTCCCCGTAGGCCCATAGGGAGTGGCTTTGTTGGATGAAGTGTGTCAATGGGCCAGTCGAAGTCTCTCTCTCTCTCTCTCTCTCTCTCTTTTCCTGCTGCCTACTAATCCAGATGTAGACCTCTCAGCTCCTTCTCCAGCACCAAGTCTGCCTGCATGCCACCAGGCTTCCCATCATGATGATAATGGACTAAACCTCTAAACTGTAAGCCTGCCTCAGTTAGATGTTTTATAAGAGTTCAGGATCCACCCCCACCTACCCCACCCCACCTCTCTCCTGTGCCTATTGCTGTAGTGCCACGCCCAGCTTTTTGTGACTGATGAAGAGTAAAACTCAGGTCCTCGCTTCACTTCTCACTCTTACCCAGTAAGCTATGTCCCGCACCCTTCCACTGAGGACTTTTTAAAAGTTACATTGAAGTTTGACATGAAAAAAAAAAAAAAAAAAAAAAAAAAGACATGCTTTTGCTAGTCAACAACCCCTGGCAGGGGGAGAGCCCTTAATGTGAGCAGCTCTTAATGTCTCACAACCGGAAACCACCCTCCCTTCTCCATCTTTCATTACCCTCCGCACAAACTACACGGACTTTGCAGCATCTGTTCTGAGCCTGCATCGCTGAGCCCAATGGCCAAACGCTAAGGAATTCAAGCCCGTATGTTTCACTGCGAGGCACTAGCCCAGAAGGTCACTGATCTCTGAAATCCGCCAACTTCTAAATCCACTGAAGGGGCCGAGAGAGTTAAAAGGTTCCAGATGTGGACAGAGTGGCCTCTCCAATTCTTTCTACCTCTGTTGCTGATTCAGGGTGTGTGTGACCTGTGCAGGTCATGCAATCTCTATGTGCTTTCAACTCCCCATTTATTAAATGTAGCCAATGCGTACGAATCCCAGGGGTGTTTAGAGATACTTGAGTTGAGTCACTAAAAAAAAAAAAAAAAAAAAAAACTTTCTACCTGTGTTTTGTGTGGTTGCTGATAAAGACCTTTCCTGCCACCCAGCAAGCAGAAAGCAGTGGTGGATGGGGAACTGTTGGCAACGGGGGCACACTGAACCTCTCAGTTCTGGAACCCCTGCTGCTCCAGTAAATCTGCACTTTCCCCATCAGACAACATCCAGTTTATAAAAGCAAATATTTAATTAATGGGGCCCGGGGGCTGGCAAAGCTGCTTCTCACACATGTAACAAGATACCTGGATCTCAAAAGCAAACCCTGAAAAGTTAAACTACTGTAAAATTATAAAGTTTAACATAAAATGGAAATCTTTAAATGGCTGTTTTGTTGGAGGTTCTTAACAGACAAGATTGCCACACAATGGAACTATGTAACTGCTAGCAGCCGGCACTCCAGGAAGATAAAATAAACTGGCTTTATGGACCCAAGGAATTGATTTTTAATGAGATTCTGCTTGGCTGTAATGGCATCCTGAGAGGGTAATCTAGTTTCCATGGCCCCTGGTACAGTTATAAGGTGAGGAGCAAGGACTTGGTTAAACAACGCCTGGGCGTTTACTTTTCTTAGCATATGAGATTAAATAAAATAAGGATGCTGTTCTGAGACATTCTCCAGAAAGTGCATGTGAATGAACACACACAAACACACACACATACACCACACACACACCACATACAACACACATACACACACAACACACACCACACACACACCACATACAACACACATACACACATACAACACACATACACACATACAACACACACCACACACACACCACATACAACACACACACCACATACAATACACACCACATACAACACACACACAACACATACAACACACACACACACACACACACACACACACACTTGCCTTCCAAAAGCTTTTCCCAAGACATGCCCTGCTTGGATAGTCCGAGTTAGAGGACTAGACAATGAAGTTAAATGTACACACATATTTTTCTCCCAGAGTTCAGTGACCTCTAAGTCATGAGGGGAACTTGGACAGTTCTGTTGTACACTCACAGTCTGGACTCCTTGTTGACTTTCATGTTTAGATATAGCTGTGTGGAGCAGGGTAGACACAGATGGAGTGGAGACCAGGCTCAGCATCTTTGTAAAGAGCTCTGTTTTCTGTCCCTTCCTAGCCACCTATAATCAGACTTGTTAATTACATTATCTGAGCCCCAACTTTAACTTCTATACATGTGGGTGATACCTGCTTCCTGGGTTTGTAAGGAAGATTAAATGATACAAAGTTACATAATAACTTACACAAACCATAGCAATATAATAAAGAAAAGGAAGTAAATTTCCCCCGACAGTGACTATGTATAGCATTCTACCATAAAGTTAGAGATAAATGTTATGTCTCTGTGCTGATGCCGTGTCAATAAATTTATATGTCAGGTTGGATATGGTCGCACATGTGGAGTTTGGTGGTCGAGCACCTGCTTAGTGTGTGAGAGAGTGTGTGTGCATTTTAAAGGTGAGAAACTAACACAGGCTTTCAGGAGGAAGAGGAGGGGCTGAGGGAGAAGAAGGGGGACCAAAGGATGAGGTAGCAGCTAATGGTCAGCACATTTGTGTCTCGAGTATAAGCCTATGTGGACACGTTATGGTTAAAGCTAACCAAATACATCTAGCTGTGCAACCGTCAGCGATGTGCATGGGCCATAAACCATGGACCACAATTTATCCAGCTCTGGAGGACCAGCGAGGTGTTTCAGAGAAAGAATATGCACTGATGTGGCCAGCACAGTGTTGGTTGTCTAACAAGCACCCAACCGATGACAGTAAAACAGCTGAGGGCTGCCCAGAGATTTCTACATACATGCAAATATATTCTCCTCCTCCATAAGTGTAGCTTCCCCAGCGTTCCCAGTGGCTTCCCATTTCTGCGCTCTACTTTCTCCATCTTCTCCTTGTTCCTATTGTATCTGCCGAACACTTAACTTTTGATATTCCATTGAGCTATAGCATAATTCCACAACACAGACCTTAGAGGCACTGCCTGATGCATTTTGTCAACAGTGATTTTAGACAATGGCCGATATTCCACATAAGACACAGAATGCGGGCATACACACACACACACACACACACACACACACATGTTCACATACATGTGGCTCCATAAATTTCCATGTGGAGGTCAGATATCTATCTTAGGCATAGTTCCTCAGATGCCATTCACTTTGGTTCTTTTGAATGGAGTCTCTCACGGGGATCTGAGATAAATCAGGCTAGTCTGAGGGTCCCAGGCTTCTCCTGTCTCCCCATCCCTGGCTTTGAGATTATGGGCACATGTCTATGCCCTGTTTTTTATGTGAGTTCTGGGGATCAAACTCAAGTCATTGGGCTTGCACTGCAAGCACTTAGCTGACCCAGCTGCCTCCCTGTCCCCCATACAGGACATTTCCACCATTCCCAAATGGCTTCTCTGTGCCCACCAATCAGCAGATGCTCTGTCAAAAGCAACTTCTTTCAGCCTTTACTGCAGACTAGCTTTGTCTAGCTGTGTAGTCAAACAATGGTGTATTCTTTTCAGCTTCCTTTGGTGAACATAGTGTTTCAGGCTTTGTCTCTTTTGTGTGTGTCAGTAGCTTATTCCTCTTTATTGTTGAGGGACAGTCTGAAATAGGAATATGCAGTTGGCTATCCTTTGTCCCTTGGATGGATGAGTTGGTTTTTTTTCCATTTTAGAGCTACTACGCATCCTGATGCTACAAATTACTCCTGCATAATTACTTTTGTGAGGGCATCTTTTCATTTCTCTTAGGTAATGCCCAGGAGTGGAATTGCTGGGGCCGATGACTGTTTATTTTCATGAGAAACTGCCAGTTTTCCACAGCAGCCAGGGTCATTCAGAATCCTGAACTCTGTTAGATCTAGCTGCAGTTAAGAAACCACCCCAACAAAGACCCATTGTGCTGGGCCCTTGTTTTGACCAACTCTAAAAGGATGCCCAGGCCAGGCAAAATAAAAAAATCTGAAACAATATGGACGTAAATGGCAGCAGATGCATCTGGACTTGTCCAACAGCAGAATGTAGAAAGCCAGCAGAGGGGGAAAGAGCCTTCCTGCTGATTCAAACCACAGCATGAGTCGTGGTGAAGAATCCCACTTGGGTGAAGTGTGAAGCTAAATTATAAGCTCTCTGGCTGGCCGGATGCCCCTTCTGCTCCTGGGCTCAACCTCCAGATGGCACTGTCATCTGCAGGGGTGGAGGTGGGTGGGGGTGACGTTTGGTGAAGGGTGGTAGGGACATGCATTGCTTCCAATTGGCTGGTGGACTTAGTTGTAAAGACAATGGCCTGCCTGGTCCCAGGGAGCTTACATCTGTTTCTCATACAGCTTAGCCACCCATGCTGTCCCAGCCAGCCCCTCCTGCAGGCCAGGCCAGACTTTATTGACTTTTTTTTTTCTCCTGCCCTTTTAAAAAAGATGAAAGTTTCTAAAAAGCTTTTTGCATACAAGCGTGTGTGTGTTTGTGTGCTCAAAGGTGTTGGTGACAGCAGTGATCGACCCCCACCCCACTCCCTGCCAGTGGGGTGAGCCACACTGGGCTCTTGTTGGGGGGATGTTTTTGGAGTCAATTACTCTGGGCTTGGGCACTGTGGTGGCCCTGGCAGAGGCACAAGTGATGACAAGAGCATAAAGGTAATTAGTTGACAATGAGTTGGGAACTCATTAACCCCTTTAACACCTCATGGTCTGTGATTAGGGAGAAACAAATGAAGGTCCTTCCAAGGGCATCTTATCTAATAAGAAATTGATTAGGTATTGGCAAAATATTGGTGTTAAGATGGGTTTATACTATATATGTGGCCTTGAACTCACAATTCTCCAGCCTTAGCCTCCCTTGAGGATTAAAAAAAAAAAAAAAGGTCACCCTTTTTGTTCTTCTAGATTTTGTGAATCAATAGAGTTTGCTCAGATTTTTACTGAACTACCTGTAATAAAGTTGAATGGCTGTAAACTCCCATGATGGCAATTTGAAGGTTGTGCCCTTATTTAGATGAATCTGAGATATTTCAAAACCATGCCAGCTTCAAGTGCCAGGGAATATGACAGGTTTCCTCTCTTTCCCAATGGGTCCTTTCTTTTTCTTAAGGATGTATTTATTATGTATACAATGTTCTCCCTGCATGTACACCTGCAGGCCAGAAGAGGGCACCAGATCTCATGGTGGATGGCTGTGAGCCACCATGTGGTTGCTGGGATTTGAACTCAGAGTCTCTCGGAAAAATAGACAGTGCTCTTAACCTGTGAGCCATCTCTCCAGTTTCCAGCGGGTCCTTTCTAACGGTTTAACAGGAGGAGAAGCCGATGCAGCGATCCCGAGGTCTCAGTCTGCTTTCATAGCATCCCTCCATTTCAACCACTTCACACAAGTCCTGGAGGCTCTCTGCTTCTAAATGTTTCTTCTGAAAACCACAGTGCTTTGGAGAAAGCACAGCTAGAGTACTCAGACAGCATCTAAAACTTCAAAATAGTGGAATATGTTTTACTATAAATTATTATTATTAACAAAGCTATCTTTTCTGTCTTTGTTTTAGTTTTGTGTATGTGGATAACGTGTGTGTGTGTGTGTGTGTGTGTGTGTGTGTGTGTGTGTGTGTGTGTGAGGGTGCTTGTGCCCATGTGAAAGTCAAAAGTTTTCCCTCAGGAACTTCATTCTTGCTTTCCACTTTGTTCTGAGGCAGGTTCTCAACCACCTTTGACACAAAAGGTTCATATTAATAAAGCCAAGGCTATTGTGTGTGTGTACACTTTGAGGATAGTGGCCCTTGCATTTTCTCCAGTCATAGGCTTCACTTTGGCAGTTTGGTGGCACCTATGACTCTCTCAAAGAAGAAGAAAGCTCTAAGCTATTTGCACATCTGGGGTCTGTGGGTTCCGGGCCGATACAGTCCCCATCTGCAGCAGTGATGGCTTTACTCTGTCGGACATGTTGATGATTCGTACTGTATAAAAAGGGAAGGGAGAGTGGACTTCAGATCATCTTCAAACGGGAAATGGGATTTGAAAGAATCACCTCATATTCCAATAAATCCTGCGGAGGGGAGGGCAGGGAGCACTTTGTTATTATACAAGGGTCAAGTGGATAGCAGACATTTATTGAGAAGATAGATGACCAGAAGCGCTAGGTTAAGTGGGTTCCTGGTGTCATCTAAGGGACCCATCAGCTGGGACAATAATTGAAAATGTCATTCTTTGGTCCTGCCTCAGCAAACTGGGTCCCGTGCCCTTTGATAGGAGTCGGGGGCCCTAAGTTTCAGCTTACTGAGATCTCCGGGTTGTTCTAGGGCAGAGGGGAGGTTGTGTATCTGTCTCTCCCATGCTTACTCTCAACGTTTCCTTTTCTGAAAAGCATTTTATATCATTGGCCAGTCGCTGTGAGCGAAGGGCTTCCATAAACAGCCAGAAAATGCTCTTGATAACTCCAGCTTGGGCAGTGGATGTCAGCTGAGCGCCCCCAAGGAGGCAGCTGAAAACAATTGTCACCCCACCGTACTCTCCATCAGAAGGCCACTTCAGATCGGCCTATCACAGAGCTTCAGATTTTGGTACTTAGTCATCTGTCACAATAAAAATTAGGTTCCAGGAACGGAATGCTGTGACGGGATAATGGCCCCCTCTCAGAAGAAGCCAGCCTGTGTCCAATTCATCACCGAATTTATAGTGCATTAGAAGACATTATAGCCGAAGCACCGTTCCTCTGGGGCAGGGAGAGAAGCCAGAGTGAGAGAGAAAGAGGAATTCGCTCCATGAACTTGGCAAGAGTGAAATAAAAATAGAACGCAGGGACACATGTTCAGTGCCTAGTGGCTGCCGCTCACAGTCTTCGTGACTAGCGTTCCAGTGCACCAAAAAATGAACTCATCTCACTGTGTTCCACACGAGTGGCTTGTGTGACCAAATAGAATGGCGATCTGAGGAAATCAGAGGGGAAAAATGCACAAAGAAAGTGGGCAAAAGTTAAGCAATTGAAGATGATTAAAGCCTACTTACATCTTTTGCAGATATCAAGTCCTGGAAAGAGTCTTAATAATAATATTAGTCCAATAGACGGGGCCAAGATCTCTACATTGTCTGGGTATTTTAATTGGCAGATTGAAGTATCATTATAAACTCATAAGAAATCTATGTCTGTGTTCTCATAAAAGTAAAAAAAAAAAAAAATGCTCATTTGATGTCAAAAACCTGGCCCTTGGAAACCTAGGAACTGAAGGAATGTGGCATTGGGTAGGCATGCCTGCCAATTTAGGCCTGGGAACTTAATAACTTTATAGTATTTTTATGATTGGACCTTGTACTGTGGTAAGCTTGCAGGAAAATGAGGGACCTCAGGCAACCTGGAATAACGGGAGCAATGTCTTGATTCTGTGATTTTTAAGGTAATGTTTTTCCAAACTCTACTTTTATATTAAAATAACATTATTTCATAGATAGACAATTCGAGGGAGGGCTACAGCTTTTTCCTTCTTAATAAAGTCTTCGACTCACCTCAGAATATATTTGAACAAAAACCTGTGTGGTCTCATTTTCTTCTCTATCAATCTGTGTTATTTCCAGGGTGAAAGGTAATTTTGACCATAAACATGGCTTCCATCACACATTTCCAATTTTAGCCTATTTGTCTCCATTTGATTTACATTGGGTCTAGAGCAAATTAACTATTGTGAGCTTTTATTGAAAATTAATTAGGTGGCTAAAGTGCCCGTGGCAGAATCTTTGCCAGGACAAGTTTCTCTCTGGGTCGCCAGCCTTCTCCAGTTAAAACACCTAGCAACTTTAAAAAAAAAAAAAATCCATAAAACCAATGATATAATTAGTTCCAGAGTGGAACTTAATCCCTTTGAAATCAGATGCTGTTTTCTAGTGCAAAAGAGCCCTGTTAGAGCCAGCGTTTCATGGTATCACAGAGTTTTCCTTGGGGGAAAGATTCTGGCTGAATCACTTTACAGGACTCACAGGGGTGCCCTGCCGTGTGGGACTTGGCTGTACCCACTGTCCCAGGGAAGTCAGAGAAGGGAGAAAGGAGACAGGCTTAACAATACTATAAAGGTGGAAATAATAATAATGAATAATAATACATTACCTGTGTTGAAAAATAGACTTTGTATTCATAAATGTGTGTACACATAAGCAACAGAGAGAGAGAGAGAGAGCTTATATTTTCACAAATCCAGGGCATAAATGTGATTTATTGTAAATAGTTCCACAACATTGAAATGAGTTTTTATTTTCTACGTATGTTGCTTCAAAGAGGAGTTCGTGGGCTCGTAAAAATGCAGAGAACAAATAGGGGCCTCTAAGTCCAATTTATATGCCATGCCCACTGTGCACCGAGACACATATAATCTGTAAAACGTCAGCTTCAAAGTTCCACAGAGATCGGTGTTAACCCTGACCTCTGACCCCACTGCCTCTGGCTGGGCCCGTGCGCTTTCTTTACCAGCTGTTTTAGATAAATGTGGTCCACTTTTAAGAGATTGTCTTGGTGGTTTTTACATGAATCGTGGCAACATTATTAACTCTCACTGGAGAAACCACCTTTTCCAGGGGGACTTTACAGACGAACCCAATCACTTAATGCCTTGTGCAGAGAAGAGCGGATTAATAAATATGTCACTGGACCCAAAATATTTAAACAACTCTGGGAGAAAAGAGCAAGGCACACAACAAAAGGAAAGCAAAGAAGTGTGTTTCCTGTCAAAATACACAGAGGAAGCACTTTATTTGGACTGCTCTCTCCATAAAGGGACATGGTGGGCCAACATAAACAGAGAGGAGGAATCCATTGGCTCAACCAAAGTTATGAGTCCAAAGCCAGGCTCTCTCCCTTGAGGCTGCTAACCAAGGGAGACTGTGATAACGGCAAGCAGATAAACTTAGCAGATCATTGGTACCTATAGTTTTCTGTATAGTTGAGTGGAGGCACTCACTTCCTAAAATCAGTCCAGAGCAACGCATGTAAAGGCTTTGCACAGCTAAGACCATAAACAATGGTTTCAGCCAGAGCCTGGGGAGATTTTTACATTTCGACTGACCAACGATAGGTCCGGAATGAATGTTTACCGAGAACTTCCCACCTGGAAGATAGGCCTAGATGTGGGGTGATTTTAAAGAGATAGCAAACTCCCCATGTCAGCAACCCCCCAAAAAATTAACATTCAGGATTCAAAAAGCCAGTCAAGTGTCATGTGGATGAGTGAGTGTCCACGCTTAGGAGGTGGGTTCTTGAATATCTCAGGTTTTGGTAGGATGCAGAGGAGTCAGGAAAGGTTCATTTACTGGGAGAGATGCTAGGAAATTAACCCTGAGAGCTTCTGGTCAGCAACAAGGAAGTCAAAGACTCTTTTCTCAGGGAGGTCATGGCCAGAGAAGGAAACTAGCCAAAACAGAGAGACATCCTTTTGGGATGATACGTCCAGAAGCCTGTCGACTCTTCCAGTCCTGCTTAGCTCCGATAAGCTTACTGTCGTGGGTGGAATTTCTGGCTGGCAAGCATTCATATGTGAACTGTAAGACTGTGTTTTGCAAGATGTCCAGACTTTAAAACATTACAAGCCCCTAAAGGGATCACGGTCCCTTCAAATCCATGGGTGTTTGAAACAGGATCCCAGACTCTCAAGCTTAAACCTCTTTCAGGGACAGACTAACAGCAACGTAGACGCAATAAGCCACAATTAATGTTTTAACATGAAAAAGGTCCCCCAAATGGGTAAGAACCCCTAAGACCATTAAAGAGTTGTTTCGAGAAGGCGACTTTGTTCAGTCTGGGATATCACATTATCAGAGAATTGGGTCCACTCCAACATGTCACCGAAACCTTCGAGGACTAGACCAGGTGAGGGGACTGGGTTTGAAACTGATCCAGAGGAACTGTCCCTTTTAAGTAGCAGCTTTCATGGAGGACCCAGTATTTATATATTATTATAAGATAATACCCCGACCTCACCAGGCTGTGGTGAGAATTAATTAATGTTTGCCAAATACTTTGAGCTCTGTAGATGAAAGGCGTTGGAGACAGTAAGTGGTGTTCTTTGTTTCATCTGTATTTGAATTTGCCTGTTATGAAATCTTTTACTTTCTTTCTTTCTTTCTTTCTTTCTTTCTTTCTTTCTTTCTTTCTTCCTTCCTTCCTTTCTTCCTTCCTTCCTTCCTTCCTTTCCCTCCCTTCCTCCCTCCCTCCCTCTCTCTCTCTCTCTCTCTCTCTCTCTCTCTCTCTCTTTTTCTCTCTCGCTCAGATAACAACATTTTTTCTATTGGGGGGAAAAGGTAAAAACTGCCTTATCCACAAGCTGCACCCTCAAAAGGGCAGGTGTGATATTAAGGGCTTGATTTACAGAATAGATGGAAGTAGGGGCTTCACTTCAAAAGAATGTATCCCATCTCTCAAGACGTCTCCTGGGAGTGTCAAGTTCAATCTGTAATTCCTAAGATATGACCAAAGGTAAAGGCAGGGACCAGCTGGGTGTTGTGTAGCATATGAAGAACAGTCCCAAACTCTGTCAATTAGCCTCTCTGCTGAGTGGTTTGAGTGAGGTCCACAACCTGCTTACTGAAGAGAAAAATGTTTCCTTAATCCTGCCCAAGGTTCATCAAGGACCAGGATGGGAAACTGGTGTTGCTAAGAGTTCTGTAACCCTAGCAACTGGAGGGAGACAGGATGCCGTAGCCCTTGCTGGGCTCATCTTGAGAGTGTAAGTTGGAGAGGAAGACAGAGCGGTGCAGACCTTCCCTCCTCAACAGCCCTCTTCACAGACAGAGACTTTGTCGTTGTTATCTGTAGGTCTGTGTCTGCGTTTCTCAGAGTCAACATTGCATCACCAGGACAGAATACTTGACAAACTATTTATCAAGATGTTCCGGAGAGTTTGTGTCCACGGACACCAGGCTTCCTTATTTTATAACAATCCACTCCCAGTAACCCAAGAGGCCACTCAAGATCTCACACCTGATAATCTAAGGATCTTCCACAGACCCCACATATGCTTCTGTTCCTTTCAAAAATACTACCCAAGAGACCAAGCATTTCATCCCATAGGATCCTTAGAGGACACTCAACCAAGGGAAAAGTAAAGTAATATTTCTCCTAGTACTGTCCAGGTGATGGTCCAGAGCTGGTGGGGTGAGGAATCGGTGTTGTGCTCAGGTGTTAGTTTGATGGACACAGTGACGAAAAGCAGCTGAGAACGAGGCGGGTTTACCTCACAGCCCATCGGCAGAGAAGCCCAGGCAGGGACTTAAAGGCAGGAACCTGGAGACAGGAACAGGTGCAGAGACCACAGAGGAGCACTGCTTACTGGCTTGTTCCTCCTGGTTTACTGTTTTCTTTTACAACCCAGAACCTCCTGTTCAAGGCTGGCTCTGCCCACAGTGGTCTGGGTCATTCCACATTAATCACCAATCATGAAATGCCCCACAGATTTGCCTATGGGCTAATCGGATAGGGGCGCTTTCTCCATCGAGGTTCTCTTTTCTCAGATGACCGGCTTGGATTGAGTTGATGGAAAAAAACAAACAAACAAACAAAAAACAAAAAACAAACAAAAAAACAAAAATACAAGGAGAACAAGGGAGGACCACCAGAGCACAGGATGACCATCAGAGTACAGGGAGGATCACAAGAGTGCAGGGATGACCACCGGAGCACAGGATGACCACCAGAGCACAGGGATGACCACCAGAACAAGAGAGGACCACCAGAGCACAGGATGACCACCAGAACAAGGGAGGACCACCAGAGCACAGGATGACCATCAGAGTACAGGGAGGATCACAAGAGTGCAGGGATGACCACCGGAGCACAGGATGACCACCAGAGCACAGGGCTGACCACCAGAACAAGGGAGGACCACCAGAGCACAGGATGACCACCAGAGCACAGGGATGACCACCAGAACAAGGGAGGACCACCAGAGCACAGGATGACCACTAGAGCACAGGGATGACCACCAGAACAAGGGAGGACCACCAGAGCACAGGATGACCACAGAACAAGGGAGGACCACCAGAGTACAGGGATGACCACCAGAGCACAGAGATGACCACCAGAGCACAGGGATGACTACCAGTGCACAAGGGATGACCACCAGAGCACAAGGGATGACCACCAGAGCACAAGGGATGACCACCAGAGCACAGGGAAGACAGTACCTGCCTCTACCACGAGGACAGCCAGATTCCCTGTGGGTAGAAAGTTGGAGATTCCCAGGCATTTTCTAACCCCCTCCTTTAGTAAATGTTCGTATAGGCAGAGAAACCTTTAAAATTAACTTATTTTTACTCATTCCATAATTAAAGGCATGTCTACTAATGGCTCACCATTAATAATTCCCTCCCCCAAATTCACACATGCTTCCACAATTTTCCAGCATGTTTTTATAATGGCATATCAAGATTCGAAAGGCAGAAATTAAATTTCCCCCTAGGGAAAAGCTAATGCCTTGTTTTCCCGATCAACTTAATTCTCTTCTATCCATTCTTTTCTAATGTATTCACAATGTCCTCCCTACTGCTTATAAGAAGCTAAGAATAAACATCCAAATTCCCAGGCAATCAAGGCTGAGAGGTGTGTCAATGTCTCTCTGAATGCGTTTGACCCCCACATTGACCTGACTCCGACTCATCTTACCTCCAAGGAGTTCTCGCAGCGAGAGAGCCTACCACAGAGCTCAGACTTTCTTGCTTGGTCACGATCAGCTTAAAGTTCTAGGGGGCAGGTAGATGGGAGAGAAATCCATTAACTAATCAACAGCGAGGCTGCCCCAGAACGGCTGCACTGTGAGGCTCTCTGAAAAATCACGTAGGTACCAATAAACTGAGGAAGTGGCGAGCACGCGGCATATTTTTGGTTTCTACAAAGTTAGTAAGAGATAAATCTACGCGTTTGATTTAGACCCAATATAGTTTAGAAACAAAAATGAAACTTTTTCCCCCTCTGCCTCCACAAGCACCGGAGTCTTACTTTCTGGGTTAGTTCAAAGTGGTGCAACTATGCCCCATTCTCCCAGCAGAGGTCGCTGCTGCCCACCATAATCTTCAAAGGCTCTTTCCCTTGTCTAGCTAATGAACTAGCTTTAGACAGAGGCTACAGAGGAAATCGCATGGGCAAAGACCTTAGTCTTTAGAGATGGTGAAGAAAAGAATCTGTGGTTTAGGGTGTAGGATCGCAATGCTGGGGAAATTGATACTTTAATGAGTCTGGGCCGAGGAGGCTTCCATCTGGATAAAATGGTCCGAGTTCCTTTTGTAAAAATGACAGCCTAGCTCCATTCTCCCTCACTGAACCTGCCCAGTCTTTCTCTCTTTTATGAGTGTCGCCATCGGCTGAGAAAATAGAGACAGGAAAGCCAGGCAGCGCATGCTGCTGCCCACCTGCCATTCTCAACAGGATATTTATCACATTGTTGAGGGTGGTGTCTGGGACACAGCTAATCACCCAGTGTGCTCCAACCTCGGGCGTCCCAGAAGATTGTCTAACCTCAGTTAGGAGGTAGACTTTAGTGGTAGCAGCTTCCTCCTTCAGGAACTTAGCAAGTTTGTAGGTTGTGGGGATCAGGTCAGGTCTCTGTCTACATGTGATAGGCTCCCACCTCCCCATTCAGCGTGTTCTTCTGGGTAGCGAGCTGGCTGTCCTGACCAAGTGCTGACATGACACTGAGGAGACAGGTATGGGCACTAACCCAGAGGGAGGTGACCTGCCGCACACTGAGCACGGCTGCATCCTCAGTGACATTAGAAACAAAATACTCCAGGGCTGGAAAGATGACTCAGTGGTTAAGATCACATGCTGTTCTTGCAGAAGACCTGAGCTTTGTCCCCAGCACCCACATGGTGGGATGGGGGAGGTGACTCATAATAGCTTTTAACTCCAGCTCAAGGGCGCCACCTTCTGTATACTGTGGGCATCTACAATCTCACATGCACAACACGGACACACACAAGCACACATAATTAAAAATAAATAAGATAAATAAATTTTAAATGAAGCATTTTTTTCTTGCCTTCTCTAGATCCATCAGGGGCTAACCACTGGCATTTAAATAAATATTTAGAAGACTCAGGGATGGTAGCTCAGTGGTAGAAGGCTAGCATAGCTGGCCTTGTTTGTTTCTAGCGTGAAAAAATGTAAAGATAATGTTGCCTTTGCTTGCTTTCTAACATGCCAGACAAAAAGACAAAAAGAAAAAGAAAAAGAAAAGCTTTGTTTTTCAAAACTGATTTAGGACGAAAGCAAAAAGTAGGAACTACAGAGGATTTCTATATGTTCTCTGCACCCAGAACTCGGGCCCATTTGCTACAACCTCCAAACCCACATAATTATCTGCCAAAGTTCACAGCTCACATTAAGGCCTCCTTTTGTGCGTCACAGTCTAGACAAATGTACAGAGACCCCAGTCCATCATTACAGTAGGACACCATTACCACTCGGCAGAGCGTTTTCGCTGCCCTGAAATCCCCTGTGCTCTGCCAAGACAGCTCCAATCCCTGGTGACCACTGTTCACTATCTCACTGGATGTGCTCTTCCAGAACGCCACAGTGTTATGATTATCCAGCGTGTGGCTTTCTTGGACCGGCTTTCTTCACTCAGTATTCCTGCAGACCTGTTCATGGCTTGATAGTGTGCACCCGTTTATTGTTGGGTAATATGTCACCACTTGTATATTTAATCGCCTCCTGAAAGATATCCCAGTTGCTTCCAAATTGAGGAAATTACGAATAAAGCTGCACTACACATCTTCAAGCATGTGGGTTCAATGGCTCACAACCGGTCAAAGTGACGAGAAAAAGTGACCAGAGCGTTTTCCTTGCCCTTAAATCCTGTGTGTTCTGCCAAATCATCCCTCCAAGTCAGCAAGCCTCAAATGGGGTGTCTGTGCCAGGCTCCCTCTGCACGAGTCAGAAGAACCTGAGTTTCTGGGTGAGGCGGGATGCTATGAAAGGAGGAGTATGATGGAGTTGGGGTGGGTAAGATCGAGGCACGTGGTATGCTTGTATGAACTTGTCAAAGAATAAATGAAAGAAAGATGTCCTAAAAGACTTCATGAGGGTTTTTAGCGTGAATGTAAATATCACATATAGCATAACAGTTGCTATATTTTTCCACCTCCAGGCCCCAAGGCTGGGAACTAGGGCCTAATCTCAAATCCCTACCTTCTACACCCCCTTCTGGCGAAGAACTCAGTGGCTGAGCTGCGACTGTCACAGGAGAAGTCAACATGCAAGGAGACTGCAGTCTCTGCTGAATCCTCTCCAGCTGGTCACAGAAAGGGGACAAAGGGGGTTTCCTGGTGATTTGTCCAGAATTAGAGCACATCACGCGCTCACACGTGCTCCCGATCATGCTGGGGTTTCCAGCTACGAATCACCCAAATATATCGAACCACCGAGTTAGATGAGTCTCAACTTTATATTTTATATATTTATATTTTAGCAAAATACAAAAACAAAACAAACAAACCTTCTGCGCTGCAGAGTAGCCCTACTTAAGTAAATAACTTGCTGTTTCTTTCTCTCTTTTTTTTTTTCTCTCATGTTGGGGATTGAAGTTCAAGCTAATCATAGGCTAATTAATCCACTGGGCTCCTCCACCCCCTGACGGTGATTTTGGTCCTCAGCATAGAATATTTGTCAAAGAGACTAGAACTCGGGAGGCATGTCCCTGTGGCTTTGGGTGAGACGAGTGTCCCTCAGTTTTTGACCCCCCACCCAGGCTGTGCCTCTGGTCATGGCACTGGTGGGTCAGGATGGAAGCTAAAGGCTGCTGGACACCGGTGCCACCTCTTCGTTTGTCCTGGGGCAGCAACAGCCAATAGCTCCGTTTGTTTGTGCTACTCCGATTTTCCTTTCCTTAGCATCCTCTTTCCTGGAATTTTAAAAACTCGAAGCACGGAGTTTCCTAAAAAAATAAACCAACCCAGGATTAGACTGATGGCTGAGGTAAAATGTTAAATATAGAGATGCAAGTTTCCCATTAACCCAGGAGGGAGAGCCCTGACTGCTGGGGGAGACAGGGCTGTGGCTATGGTCCAACCGTCATCACGGGAGCACAGAGTCCCAAGAAGACTCTGATGGGAGTTAAAAACGTAACACCAGAGGTTCAGCTCGAGGAGGCTGAGGTGTGGGTGACTTGTGTCATTAGCACTTGCTAAGAAATACACCCATGAAGTACGAAAGGCAGGACCTGGTCTGTCACCCACAGGTAGCTGACATACCTCCTCTCCTGGAGGGCCTCTGGAAGCTTCCAGAAGTCAGAAACTGGTACTGTTTTCACCCACCAATGACTTCTGGTCACTCCAACAAACCTCCTTGTCTCAGTCAGTTTTCGAGATTTGGTGGCTCTTTATTTAAACAAATTCTCAAGGAGCTGAAGTACACACAGTACACAGAGGGATCGAGTCACAATAGAGAAACATCTATGTGGGTTTTGTTTCTGTGGAGGTAAGAGGAAGAATCACTTTCTTTTTGGTAATTACAATGTGGTTTCCTTCTTCGGTCATTTTCAAATGGTACCAGTGTGGTCAGAGAAGGGGATCTTGTGCCACAGAGGACAGGAACAAAAATATCAGTTTTTTTTTTCACCTCACTAAGCAAAACAAAAAGTACTGAACACACTGATATTTTCCCTAAAGGGAAAGGAGAAACTAAAAGGGGGTGGGGAGCTGCAGATGCTTCTGCCTGTCAACTTGGGGAGTTAGGGATCAGCGGAGAAAGGGAGATCCTGGCAGGGTTTAGCAGGGACTTTTGGATAGAAGATTCTAATGGTTATACAGCAACTCATAGCTCAGAGGGAGAAGAGCAGGAGCAAAGGGGTTACCGAGATGACGTTACTGAGAATGCCCAGCTTTAGAAGCTCAGCTGCTTCATGAGAAAACTTTTTTTTTTTCGCAGCAAGGAATGACCTCAATTGGATGTACTCAGGCAGATACACAAACACACCAGTGTACTCGGTATCCCTCCCGTTAGGAAGATGTCCTTGTGCCCCTCGTGGGTCAGGCCTCACCTGGAGACGACCTTCTTTGAACCACTAAGCATCTTTAAAACTAGAGGCCATCAGCTTCCAGGTATGATTTGGGAAACAGAGAAAGAACCCTCCCCCACCTCCTCCACTACACTCCACGCATGACTCCCTTTTATACTAGGACTCTTCATTTTTCCTTTTGTGTCTATTAGGTTTGGGTGCCGATGAGTCTGAGCAAGGTAACTGAAAACTATGCAGTCATAGCCTATACTACTGATTTTCTGATTGTTCTCAGGTGCACCCTTTTTTCCCCATGGCCTACTGTACCAGATAAACTACCTGCCTGATTCCTCTGTGAGCATCAGGGATGAGTACACATTCCCCGGTAATGACAGGCTCTCTCCCCTCACCTATGTCTTCCCATTCACCTCACTAAGCAGCCCTTTTATTTACACGATGCTTCTCGGTGAACTCGCATGAAGGCACCCCACATTTTTGCTCAGGTGAAACCTTTTCTGCATCTATACAGTGATAAGAAAAATATGGAGGCCCTGCACATGAAGATCAAGAAAGAAGATGGAGACAGAGACATAGACAGACTGAGAGATAATAGTCAAAGACAGAGAGATAGACGGAGATAGAGAGACAGAGAGACTGGAACAGACAGACAGACACGGATGACCTCCTTCCTACCTATCCTAGGGCTGGCTGACTGCCCGTCTGCTCAGGCCCTTCTTTTGCTAAGGCTTCTGTTATCTGAGAAAAAGCTGCCCCCACCAATCTGGTTTGAATTTATGTTAAAAAAAATTCCAAATTGATTTGCAAGCTCCAATCTGTAATTCATAACCACTCCATCATCGGCATTTCTTGTCTGAGTGTGTAACTTAGTCGACTCATCACATAGGAGGAAACAAGAAACATACAGATGTCATCCAATGTTGGCGGAATAATAGAGTCTTCAAGGGTTAAGAGCTGGCCACACGCTGCGCCTCAGGTACCGTAGGTTTACCAGAGCTGGTCTTTTGTGTTTTAACAATAAAGTAGTTGGTGGTCTGCTGGCTATAGCCTGTTTCACATTCCTGGGTTTTATTAGGATAACCATAAGCCTCCGAGACCCACCCTGATGTCAGTGGCAAGCTTTATAGAACACTCACAAGTTTCTTCTTGTATTCAGGGCATATATAAAGTGTGAGGCGTAATAGGTAGCAGGCCGGAGGAGTAGCTAAGGGCAGTCTCAAGTCCCAGCTCCTGACGTGAATACTTAATAACCACTCATTACAGGCAAAGGTTGACCACCAGATGCCTGTTTCTGCAGCTCCAGAGCCCACTAAACTTCAGAGTTCCTCCAGGAGCCAGCATGGAAGTTCACAGTTACTCTGCCGTTCCCAAATCCTGGAGGCCAGCACATGCCCAGATGGGGCACTGGGTGAGGTGCATTTGCTGGAAGCCTCTCCTCTGTTAGTCCACAGCCAAGTGAGTAATTACTTCTGTTACAGTCATTTCCCAAGCACACAGCATAGTGGGTTTAAAGTAGAAATGGAAGACTTTGGTGTGAGCAGCTTGAGTTCCTTGCACATCAGACGGGGGGGGGGGGGTAGGTCTGAAGTCACCACTCACACCTGTGCCGTGGACAATGGGATGGACGCTAACCTAGCTTTGCACTCCTGAGCTTTATACGCTCCCCACTTGTTGGGTTCTAGGTCTGGTGATCTGTGCAGCTGTGTTTTGATCACTTCTGGTCTAGAACTTAAATTCTGTCATGTTTCCATGGCACATGAAGTTTCATGACAGAATGCTCATGGAACAGTTACATGTCTCAACTCCTATGTCTATAGGGGAAAGGTCTCTTGTTGCTATATATGTCCCAGCATGCTCCATTGCCCTAAACCATGACAGCAGAGGCAGACCACAGGCTGGGCCCATTTCAACTCACCAGGCTCTGTGTGTAGAAGGAGATGGAGTTTTTATTACTGATTTTTATTATTTTTATATATGTGTATCTGTAGAAGTGAACACCTTACATGTCTAGGTTCCCATGGAGACCCCCTAAGAGAATGCCTAATCTCTGGAACTGGCTTTACAGGTGGCTATGATCTGTCTAATATGGGTCCTTTGGCAGAGCAGTATACTCTCCTAACTACAGAATCATATCCCTGGACCTGAAGAGAAATCTAATTATACATATGTGTATATACATATGCATGTATGTGTATATGTATATGTGTATGTATATATGTGCATGTGATTATGTATATGAGTATATGCACACACACATACACACATACACACACACACACACATATATATGCAAAGGCTGGTGTGTTGGTGCACACCTGTAATATCAGTCAATACTACGACTTTAAGGCCAGCTTGGGTTACACAACAGGAGCTTATTTCTAAACTGCATCCCACAGGCTGAAAAAATAGCCATTAACAGACTCTACAGGACCATGCTTGTCCCAGCCTATCTTCCTTGAATGGCCTGTTTTCACTCTGAGCCACTCAGGCAAGCTTTAAGCCTCTTGAAGGCGCCCTGCCTTGGGGTTTTTGAGAGTGTTACACTGTCTACCTGGGGCACTTTCTCCTCTTTCCTTCTTCTCTTCTTCCCTTTAGGCTGTGTATCTAAAACAGAAATTCAAGCAGCCCATCCCAGAAGCTTAGATAACATACCCCCTGGCTACCTTGTCTTCTGGACTTCTCGGTAGAACTTCTCGTCAATGGAAGCAATTAATTCTTGGTATGATTACTTATTCAGTGTCTGAGACTGTAAACACCAGGAGGTAATGGAGGCTGGCTAGCTCCACGCCTAGCTGAGTACCAGTATATAGACTAATGCCTAATTGTTCTATTAATTATTTAAAAACGCTTGCTTATTACAAAACAACTTACAGAAAGTACAGAAAAATAGAGAAGAAAATGGAAGAGATCAATAGTTGAGCCTCCTGAGATAACAAATATTAATATGTTGGTGTGTTTACTGGGTTTTTTTTTTCTTCTAAAAGATGGTGGATAAATAATAAACACCTAGGGGCAACAAATTTATCTTTATTTCTACCCATGGCTAAGTCTACATGGCAAGGCATCGTCTAAATGGCTTAGAGATGTCACAGAACATACCAGTGAGTTGTTGAGTCAGGGTTGTAACCCAGCCAGCCTGGCTTCTGAGCCACTGCCCAAAGTGGTTCCACCAAGTAATTCAGAATATTAAGAAGCCTCGGAGTCCTTAGAACCCATGAACTTGTATGTAAAGTTTGTGTAACCACACATCTGTTTTATTGTTTTCCTCTGGGGAAGGGGGACTGTACATTTCATCAGATTTATTTAAAACCAGACAAGAAAAGATTAATCTAAAGTAACCATTGTACTCATATTTGTTGCCTGGATACCAAGTACCATGGTACATACTTCATCTTGAATCTACTAATCCTCTTATCGTCGCTGTGAAATAGATTCTACTGCCCCCCTTTATGGCTGATGAAGCTGAGGCACTGAGATGCTATTGTTTGTATCAAGTCACACAGACATCCAGAACGGCAGGGGATCTCTTCCCATCTCATGCTGACTTCAGCTCGGAAAGCAAACACGGCATTTTCTGGCTCCTGAACTTGGGTTAATGTCTGTTAATATTTATCGATAGTGCGGTACTCCTTCCTTCCTTTAGGAAAGGAAAGGCTGTTGCTAAATGAAGTCAGCAGTGGATCTAATTGACGACATGGCAGAAGAGGAGAAACGGTGCTCCATCTAGGATTGAGAACCTAGAATGAGTTTTACCTAGTTATTTAGTTTAATACCATATATTTAAACTATTCTGCGGTTCCTCTGATATGTAGTCAGGGCAGCCAGGTTCCTGGTGGGCTGAGATCTGAATTAGAAGGGAGGCCTTTTGGTCCTAGAAAGAGAGGACATAGGAAAGGATCACGCTAACACCATTTCGTATGTGGCAGGGAGTCAAAATGTGCATGTTTGTAGAGTCGTCGTTTGGGATCACGAACTTCCCTGGTCCCTTCTACGGCACACACAGACTAAACCACATTTGATTGCTTGTGCTGACTCAGATGAATGGAATTTAAATCGCATGATACTTTCTCTATACCTTTTGAGGGAATGAGACATGAGCTAAGCTGTTCCCAGAAGCCTTTCTGCTCCACACACTTTACAGGCTTTTTCCCTGTGCAGATGGAAAAGCAGCGGAGGGAAGCAGACTGATTGTTCAGCAGCTTCTAGGAGATTTAACAGAAAGCTAAGAAGAGACTTAGGACTTTATTTTCCCTGCTGGGGACTTAGCATTTCCTTGATTAAGTGACATTGAGACAAAAAACTGAAATAACAGAGTATCAGAGACTTGGGTCTACCACAGGGTCCAGACAGAGGCAAAAGACAAAACAGGAAGTGTGCACACACTTGAAGCAAGGGGCTTTGGTGGACACCCACAGAGCCTCCCCAGCCTCAGCTGAGCGGAAGGTGGGAGTAAGTTCTGGAAAATGCACCCTGGGCAGGCTTTGGAGAGGATAATACTCTACCTTTTTTCTTTTAATGTTAAAATCTTGGCAGACTACTCCTTTCAGTCCCATTAAAATTCAGGAAAAAAAGGGGGGGAGGAAGAAAGAAAGAGTTTTTAAAGAGACAACAAACACATCCTTGCAAAAATAAAATCCTACTCCAAAAAGCCATTGTGAAAATTTCTTTTGGGTTTGAAAAACAGGAGGAGGTTGGAATGGTGTTGGGACCATGGAACGACTATTAAATGTGCCATTTGATTACCTCTTGTGCACATGCAGGCTAACCTTGTTCTGCCCTTGGAGAGCAATAGCCCTGTCTTCTCCCCTAATGGAGTAGAACCCATGTCTGGATGGACTGGCTCTGCCTGGGTGTTGATGCGCTTGGGTGGAATGCGGAGCACAGTTTGTTCTCAAGTGCTGGCTCCAAAGTCAGAGCCTCCCACTCGCTTGGGGAAGTTTCCTTCCAACCCTCTCTCCGGCGCAATCGACCCGCCAAATCCTTCCTCCAGTCTCAGATTTCTGTTATATAAACCGCTCTAATCAAATGTCTCCTTCCAATTCAGAACAAAGCTATTCAGAATAAGCATTCACCAACAAGCCAGTGACTTATGTAACTGGAGGCCAGCACACAAACTGTGAGAAATCTGGTCCCTCACTCAGGTGAGCGTCGAGTCTGCTGGACCCCAGGGCTCTGCTCTTTTGTGTCAGCACTGACAAAACCGTGAGATTGATCTCAGACAGACAAGAGACTTCTTCCTCTTTTCACACTGGCCAAGTTCAGGTTCAGGAGACCAGTGTACACTGTACTTTAGTGCCTCCCCCACCCCCCAGCAAACCTCAGGCCCAGCCTTATATTTCAACGCAATTAAATACTTCTAGGAAGCTGTTGAGTGGCTACTTGGCATTCCCACTCTACGATATTTAAGCCATCTCCTATTTCAGAGTATTTAAATGAGTCCCGTTTGGGGAGCGATTATAATTATTTCATGAGGAATGCTCTGTTATATAAATATTTATGCCACTGTTGCCATAAATTCCTAGCAGCGGAATTTCTGAGTCAAGAATATGCCCATTTTGATGGTTTTTTTGGTCCTATGTTGCCAAGTCACTTTCCAGAAAGGTGAAATGGATTTATACTCCCATCAACCACTGCCTGATACCGTATCCAAAATCCTTTTTAACTACGATGATTAAATAGGAAAGAAAAAGGAAAAAAAAAAAAAAACTCTCAGAACTACTTTTCTTAGGAAAACATCAGACACTCAGGAAATGTCTGGTGCACCATCATCTATTATCTTGTTAGCTTCTAGAAAAATGTCCCTCGGAGGGGTAAATGCGCACAGCCCCTTGGTCTTTACAACAGATTCACCTTCTGCCCATTATGACAAATCCCTGATGCCCTCCAGTTTTTCCTCCTCACAGCCTTGCAGATTCCAGTTACAGCTCTGACCTTGAATCCCCCAAGGCACTCTGGGAAGGGTGGCCCCTGACGGCAGAACAGGACTTGCTAGGTGAAGAGAAAGGAAGGCTCAGGTTCCCTGCTGTCAGCAAAAAGCTCCTATAAACAGAGGCTGACACATGCAGCCCTTGCCATTAATATGCCGTCTAGACTTAGCAAGATTGCTCTTTCTCTGTCTTCCGAGCTTCAACTTTTGACCTTGCCTCCGTCCTTGTGTAGGTACAAGTGACTGCACCCAATCATGTCTTCTCTCATGGGATTCAGTAGCCAAGTGACTCACCATCCAAGCTGCTACAAAGACCCAGTGTAGACACCATCTTAGCCTCCTCCTCTATAATGAACAGAAGTTGCCGGCTATGAGACAAAAAATCAGGCATCCTTCTTTCTCTGGGATAAGGTACAGGTACAGTCCCTGCAGAAATTAGAGCAGACAACCGTTGCCAATTGTGGGTGGCATTGTAAAGTATGTTTTTTTTAAATTTATTTTTTAACTAATGCATAAAACCATATATTATGCATATTAATGGAAGTATGTACCATGAGACTTAAAAAAGCATATGTGTATGTCTACATAAGAGTATGTGCCTATGAGTGCAGGTGCCCAGGGAAGCCAGAAACTGACATTAGATGCCCTGGTGCTTTAGTTACAATCAGTTGTGATCTGCCCAGTGCTGGGGACTGTCCTCTGGTCCTCTGGAAGAGCAGCAAGTGCCCTTACCCACTGAGCCATCAGCCTGCCTCCCTTGTTTTGTTTTGATATATGCATATAATTAGCACCAGAAAAGTTATTTGTGGCAAGGTTAGGAAAAGGTTAGGAAAGGGGTTTGAGGGCACTACATCCACAGTAGAAACAGATTACTAGCAAAATGATTTTGAACAAGGTTAATTTTACCCAGGAATGTCTCTCCACTGCCCCTCCTCCCATTACCAAGATCTGCAGCATCCTCCTTCTAATGGATGCTTCCCTCCTTCCCGAGAATGTAAATTTATTAAGCACTTGCCTTAGGCCAAACATTCTTGCTCACTAACATAAAATGTTCTCACTTAATCCTTCCTGCAACAGCACTCTCTCTCGGGGGGGGGGGGGGGGGGGGGGGGGGGGGGGACTGTGAAAAACGGGAAGAGACTAAAGTGGAAGCAGTTATGAAGCTCCCCAAAGATAACAAGCTAGCTGGGGAAGCATTCTGATTCTTAGAAACACAGTACACTAGTAACCAGTATTCTTCATTAACTGTCTATTAAGACTCCTTGGTTTGGAGTTTCACAAGTACACACACACACACACACACACACACACACACACACACACTGGTAATATCTGAGTCTTGTAAGTTAATCTGATTATCAGATATATGGGAAATCTATTTCCCATCTCAGTAAACTGATAGTCAACTAGAACTCACACTGTGAAAAGACTAGTTAGTGGTGGCAGCCAACAACATGTACGAATGACAGCCCAGAGGGAAAGGTGACAGTGATGGGTGCCACAGGTAGGACAGTCTTGGGGAATGGTGGGTAAACCTTTGGTACCTTCACTCAATGGCTCACTTGGCATTTGGGGCAAGACGTACAATGGATATAATGTGTAAGTCTTTATTAGGAATGACTGACTGTTCATATGTTTGCCATCATGAGTAAGAAATCCAAGTCTCCAGGGAACTGCTATAGTCTGTCAGTGATGACCAAACACTATGTTTAATAGAAACCACATAATTCCACCATGGTCTAGCCACATCATCTTATTTTTGTGATTAAGGAAAGCAGCAGGAATATGGCACATGCCCCACAAGCATCTGTCTGTATCCGGCCCAGCATAAACCAACTGAAATACTGCATACCCACATCAAGCTGCCACACCCGTTTTAATTTGATTGACCCACAGCATCCCACATAGCATTTCCTCTTCTAATTCTCTCTGGGGCTGGGCAGTTTATGTTAGAGAGAAGATGATGTGCCGGACGGAAGGTGTGGCCAAGAAATAATATCATCTTTGGCTTGCATATGTATACTTTGGTCTTGGAAAAGTATACTTAGAAGATTCTAATGAGTCACGAAGGTGGTGCTGACATGTAGAGCAATATTTTTCATGCTCTTCAAGATGAATAACTACCCAGTGCCTCCAAGCGGGGACCCACACATGCCCATTGGTTAAAGCAAGTGAATGAGTGCTGAGAACTCCATGGATTTGATCTACCCACACATGCCAAGGCTAGTGTGGCACCTTTGTGGGCTACAACTTTGTGAGTATCTTGAGGGGCTGCCAGGTGTAAGATACTTTATGTGTCCATTCATGATCTATGAATTAAAAACATTCCCACTTCTAAGATTACATTTGTTTCTTCCAAGAACCTTCATAGACTTCCATAAGAGTGTGTCATTTAGCCTTACTGGTTTTCATAAACTGACTCAGAAAAGGGAATCTTTTATTTCCCAGATGCCAGCACCTATTCACATGCTGATAGAGCTCTCTGTCTGTCTGTCTGTCTGTCTGTCTGAAAGCAATTTCAAAGCATTTATGAATATTATAATATGCTCTATGCTGCTTGCCCATAGTCCATTTCTGAAGCCACATTTATGGGAGGAGGTGGTCTGTGTGCCAGGGTGCATGTCACACTACCTCAGCATCATGAGTGTCTGCTCTGATTTCATCCATTGCAGGTTAACGGTGTTCAGCAGAGTGCCCTGGTGGGGTCTTATGTTTCGTCTCATATGGGCAAGAAGCTGTTCCCAGGCTCCAGGAGGCAGACTGGATTTCCTAATCCCACAGTGCAGGGACCAGGGTAGACAGAGGACTCGATGGAAGTTTTGCTCCCTAATAGAAAATTCCAGAACTGTAACAAGGAAACACATGTACCATTACAAGCTCATGTGCAAATCCTTTTATCCCCTCAAAAATGTTATCTCAGAAGCCACACACTTCTTTTCAGGACTCAGCTCAAAACAAGAGCCAGTACAAAGCTGCTGAAAAAAGAGGAGAGAGTGCTCATACTAGAGAGTGGGTGCTTCTATTGTCAAGGGCACTTTTGATGCAGAAAGTTTGAGAAGGCACGATTAAATTACAGAATGGTAGCTTAGAAGCTTCTGATAGTGGGTGAGTATCCTCTTGAGTTGATCTCCTGATAGGGAAGTTCTGGTTGCAGCCACAGCCTTAGCATGGAGTTAGGCAATACCAGTTCACTACGTACAGACTGAGAACCTGGCAGAGGAGAAACTCCTAGGGCCTGCTGAGCAATCAGGAGGCTCTGTATGAGCCCCTGAGTCAACATTAACAGCTTGGTTGTGTTAGGTGCTTGTAATCCCAGCACTGGGGAGGCAGAATTAGGACTCTCTCTGGGGTTCTCTGGCTGGCTATGGTGGGACATGCCCTTATGATTTGCTGAAGGAGGCAGAGGCAGGAGAATCACAAGTTTAAGGCTAGTCTGGTGTTATCTGGCCAGATAATTTAACTGATTCAGATGCACATAACCCCAGGTCTCAATAAGATTGTCTCAGACCAAAACAAACAAACAAACAAATGGGATAGACAGCTCCTGAGGTGTAATATCCAAGGCTGTCTTCTGGTCTTCACATGTACATAGACGCACATATGTATATGTTCTCCCAAATGAATGTGTGTACACACACATGTCCAGAAAACCCCTCTGTGACCCCTTTTGAGGATGGCTAGAAGCTTGCTTCAAAGACTAGAGCAGAGGAATAAATGTGAGGGCTGCTTTGAGAGGGGTTTGGTAGATCCTGTCTGGGACAGGAGCTCAAAGCTAACATCTACAGTTAGCTTGGTCCACAATAGTCTGGACCTCTAGATTTGTGTGACAGAGAGAACAATATACGTCCACCATCTCTTCCATGCCAAATCCATAACCTCAGTCTAATTATGAAAAAATACAAACAGGAAGAATCAAGCTTTCATTGAGAGCTATTCTATAAAACACCCAACCCAATAATTCTTGATCATCAAGCAAAGTCTGAAGAATGCTGTCTTAGTCAAGAACATCCAAAGAAGTGACAGCAAATGTAGACTCCTGAGGGGGAGAAATGATAGTGAAACACACCCACATGTTGTGACATTGTAGTTTTGACAAATGTGTCATTGTGATGTTAGAGAACATAAAGAGTTTCTGTTCTATCTTCCTGTGGGTCTGTAAGTCTAAAATTATTCTAAAATAAAGTTTAATCTGGAACTGAAGGGTGATCTTACATTATTTTAAGTTATGAATCATGTGAATACATTTGAGTGTGTGTGTGTGTGTGTGTGTGTGTGTGTGTGTGTGAGAGAGAGAGAGAGAGAGAGAGAGAGAGAGAGAGAGAATGCCTGTTCATGTGTGTCTCCTGGGACTATAGCCTGTTTCAACATGTTGAAAGAGAACAGTGACAAGTGGGGATGCTTATTAAGCAAAATGTTAATTTTTAAAAGTATAGCTTGCATAGCAAATGAAGGCCAGACATGTGGGGATAAGGCTGCCAGTTGCAAATGTGCTCCCCCACAAGGAGCTATTTGTGACGGCCTGTCTGGACTGCTGGGTTGTGAGTGTGAAGTTTTGAAAAGGCAATTTGGCTCTGAGGGGCCTCCTGAGAGTTAGCTCTCTTGCAAGCCTCTGGCCCTTTCTTTCTGGGTGCTTAGTTTCCATGACTGTTTAATGGCAAGCAGCGCCTTTCATTCACTCTGCTGCAAAGACACGGTGTCAGACAGGAAGGGAGGGCTGTATATTATAGATCTGAGCCCTAATAAATAAATTCAGAGGCCGATATCATGCTGTATAATGGAGTGTGGGAAAAGAGCAATAAAGATCGGGCAACAGTCTTCCCAGGAGGCTGGGGCAGGGGGCAGGAGGTGGGGAGAGGCTGAACTTGGGCCAAATGGTAGGAGCTGAGGATGGAGCTGTGAGCTGCAAGCAACACAGCTAAGCCCATCTCAACTGAGGTCTCAGTGCAAGACGCTCTGTCTCGAAGCTAAAGACAAAGGTTGCAAGAAAACACTTCACTTTCAACCCAAACCAATGCCAACGCTTTTACCCCCACCCCAATTGTCTTTTTGATGTCACCCATTTTATGGGGCTTGCTGGTGGAGGATGTGTGGAATCTGAAAGTTCAAACAGTCTTCTGCCGTGTAAAATCTCTCTCCTGGGCAATGGGGCACCCAGTCCATCTACCTAGATCCTTGAAACTTTTGAAACTGGATGGATGAGGCTAAATGACATTTGACTTTTCTTCCTCTTCTAAACACCCATGAACATCTTTTTTGGGGGGGGGGGGAATGGAATTCATAGTTTGAATCTTTCTTGTTGAGAAGACTGGGTAAAACCAAGAGACTTGATTGGTACAATTTAAGGATGGGAATTAAGGTTTCTTCTTTGTTTTTGTTTGTTTGTTTAGATTTTTAAGGGTGTTTTGGATAGACTTAAAATATCCCCTGGATTTTCCAAGTCTTTTAAATGTTAAGATTGTGAAACTGGCCACTGGGAATCAAATATAGAGACAGGAATTAATTAGACAGATGACTTTCCGAGGCTCAAATTTCATGAACTCATGAGAAAGCTCTGGTCTTCAGAGAAGGCAGAGTCCATGCAAGAAGCTCAAAGCATTTTGTCTATGCAGAGTTTATTTTCTCAAACACTGCTTATCCACCATAAAGTTAGCAGCCTTTGTTGAAAGACTGTCTCATGGCAACACTGAAGGTGAAGCTACAATGCTTGATGTAGCCATCAGTCCCATGAGACAACCATCTAGCACTCACATGATTCACACACCAGAGAGTTCACATTCATGGTGTCTGTAGCCAAAATCCATGGTAGACACATCAGCCTGTCCAAACCAGAGAGATCACTGTTTGTGTGCAATAATTTTAATACAGGAGATATGACGCTTCTTTGTGTCTTCTAAAGCGCATGTAGAGGAGGAAAGTTTGAGCTGAGACGCCAATGATTGTCTTGAAAAGACACATATGAGTTTAAGCATTGAAAATGTTTCTCCTCTGGTCTGATTTGCTGATTAAATGCCAAAAAAAAAAAAAAAGATACAACCAGTCAAGGCCAGTATGACTTACCTCCAATTAGAAAGGAGGAAAATATCACTTTACAAACCTGGTTTTCAGAAGGCTATCATCACCATACCTGAGAATGTCTGAGCTCGATGAAATAGAGAGATACAGTGTAGGGTTAGAAGATTCTAGAAAGGCCCACAAGCCTAGGACCGCACCACTCCATCTGTCCAAGACAGGGCATGAGCAAGCAGAGCGTGGGAAGAAGTGTTGTAACTGCTCCAGGGAACTTGGAAATAATGAGGAAGCAGCACCCGAGGGCACTCTCTGACCACTTGGATTGCAAATATTCTCCCGAGTCACCTTTTAGAAAAAAGTCACTTGGGAAAGGCTGCACCTGAAACTCTTCCTTCTCTCACTGGACCAGTGCTTAAGTAGATGATCCAAAGACTACAGGAAGAAAACAGAAAGAGGGAGAGAGGAGGGAGGGGGAGAAGGGAGGAAGAAAAGGGAGGACGGATGAGAGAGAAGAATTATGAGCTTGAGGGGGTGGCAAAGAGGGGAGCAAAACATCACTTCCAAGCAGCTGTGCTCTGAGAGGTGCGGCTGTTTGGGGGCGCCAGCTTTATCCCTGGAGGGCAGGACGAATCAGGAGAGATGGAAGCAGAAATGGGTCAGGTCTTAAGTGAGCATTACCTTGTTGTGTCTTATTCCTCTCATCAAGAAGCAAAACAGCATGAAGAAATGAAGAGGGAATGGTAGAAAAGGGAAATGGCTTGATACTTTCCTAAGATGTTAAAAAAAAAAAAAAGTACAGATTACCAGTGAAAGAGAGGAGGCTGAGAAGACAAGAGAACAAAAGAGAAGACAGAGTCCAAGAGTCCAAGTGTCTTAGCCTGCGCCCCACGTATTACCTCTGTAGGAAGCCCTCTGGGAGAATTAAGCATCCAAGGGCAGTTTCCGAGAAACAAATGCCTGCCACCTATCAGAGGGTCTCTGTGAGCCTGTTAGGATGTCTGCTGGCTCTAGGATCCAGTGGTTACCAAGCAGCACCTCACTTGCTTGGTGCCTCTCTCCTGACTTTTCCTCATTTCCTGACTCATCTGAAACCCTCACCTTTGTCCTAAATCTGAAGCCCAAGATTCATTTTTATAAAAAATGACCTGCCACTACAGCATGTAATTTTTATGAATGTCTACCTAACGCTAGGAGCACCAAGTAATAAGATTCAAATCCCCATGGCCACATTACTCTGCCAACCCCTCCATCTCCCCCAGATTTACCAGAGTGCAGGCTGCCTGCCAGGAAAATACAATAAAATGTGGGAACAGGAATAAATAAAAATAAAATGTTAAATTATGTATCTTAGCCTGCGTCGTGTTCATCTTTTAAGCTTTAATTCTTTTCTGTCCTGTTTTTTCCCATAACATGTTTGTCTTTACCCAGCTCTTGCCTCCCATGTTGACTTTAGTATGTCTAACCTTTCCTTATGAATTTTCCAGGTCAGTAGGGCACCCTCCTGCCATTTCTGAGGTCCCTCTGTGTGGAGCTGGCCTTCCAGCTTTGTCTCACAAGCTCTGGGTCAGGATTCCAGTCCTGGCTATATCTCTGGAAAATCTTACCTGGATTTTCAGTATTTCTGCCTTCCCTCTGGTGGCTATTGTAAGGACTTCCTTCCCTCCTGATCTAGTGTATACTTTAACCCTTGGATTCTCTGTCCTTCCTGACAGGCAGTGGCAGGTGTCTGTGAGCGTGTGCATGTGTGCTTACATGTGCGAGTGTGCATGTGTGCACATGTGTGTTTGCGTGTACTAGTGTATTTCTCTTCTCTTTGTCCCACTGGAAAAACTTCTGGTAACTTTTCCCTTCCTGTTATGTGGGCTTGCTACGTCTTTGGCTGGGTTGATGCAGAAAGTCCCCTTCTTGGGTTCCACTGACATGAGGATCCAGTATTCCAACAGAAGCATGAGGGTGATTGGAGCATTTGCCACTTGAGACCCATACTCCAGGGGTGTCACACGCGGCAGTCAGTTGGAGTCTGCTGTTGGAGCCATTTGAATGGGGGCAGTGATATAGTTTGGATATAATCTAGAAAAATCCATACGTTGGAATTTCCAATACAGCCTTGTTGAGAAGTGCAACCTCGGGAGGTGACAAGGTCTCTGCCCTCATCTGTAGATTTATATATTTATGGAGCGGTCGGTTGGGTTGGTTATAAAAGCCATCTCATCTTGTGACTCCCTCCCTACTATCACCACCACTTTGTATCATGTGGCAGCAAAGAGGCTGTCCCCAGCTGGGACCACACTGTCATGGAGTCCCTAGCCATCGGAACTGTGAGCTCAAAAAGATTTCTCTAGTTTTCGTAATTTAACCTCCATGTTTTGTGTAGAGTAGAAAATCATCTAGGACAGATGAAGAGGTGTGGTCCCAGGACTGTGGGCCTTTCTAGAATCTTTTAACCCTACACTGTATTTCTTACTATTTCACCGAGTTCAGAAATCCTCATGCCCCTGTACCAACACATTCCTCAATTCCATCGTGAGATTGTAGCTGAGTCTTCCCAAGGGCTGAGCAAGGATGCATGTTCTCGAATCTTACACAGTAAATCCACATTACAACCTCTCTGAGCTTTCTGCTCCCTCCTCGGTACTATACCATGGCAGATCTGACATCTCCACATACTTTCTCAGGAGCTGTTTTCTATGTGACCCTTCAGCAACAGAGAAGACAAACGTGATTTATAAGGAGCCTTTGTTATAAAGTTGAAACACATTATGCAATTCCCTAAAGTTTATAATTGGAGAAATCATAACAACTCAAATGTTATTTTTAGTGTCTTTTTTCCCCCATTATAACAATGGATGTTATTCCTCTGGGTGACATCATTAAGTAATTCAGCCAGGAGGTTAACTAAGGTCTCAGGTATGGGACTGACTGGGACAGTGGTAGCCTTGACTTTCTGTTTTGTTGGGTGGAGGTGTTTCTATACAGCCTGCCTCCTCCTGAGGCTAACTCTAACTCTAGCGGGCGTCATTGACAAGAAACTTGTATTAAAGAGAAAGCATGGGCTAACAGACACAGGCATGACTGAGTTTTCACTTGGAGTCCTTCTATCTTTGTAAAGAAAGAATATCTTGTGTTTTGTATGGATGACTTACCTGTCAATTAAAAAGACCATGGCCTATGGCTTGGGCAGGAAATGGGAGGTAGAACATCCGGGAGGAGAAAGAATTCTGGGATAGATCTAGGCAGGGGTTTCCCTGGGAGGATGTGAAGAGATGGACCCTGAGCACAGGTAAATAGCCACATGGCAGGATGTAGGTTAAAATAAATAGGTCACCTTTAGTTATGGTCTAGCCAGAGTAGAGCCTAGCCATGCGGCTAAGGTATTATATATATAAATATATAAATCTATTCTGAGTCTGATTCTCACTTCTGGGAGCATGGGGCTGGGAGGCAGTACCAGGCCTAATTTGTAGATCCTCACCTTGGTGGAAAGACATAGCATGAAGAACACAACCCCTTCTTCAGTTTTGGAGTTTCAATGGTTTTCTGGTTACCAAGCAACCATCAACCATTTATACTAAATGGTTATTTGTTATCTATTTGGAACTCAAACTCAACTTGGCATTCTGTATTTTATCTTGGGAGTCCAATAACAGGGCTGCCAGTCTTTGTTTTCATGGAGGGCCAAAGACCACTACCCATTTGTAACAATCAACTCTAACACACCTATGAGTCTTAAATTCTGTCCCTGCTCCAAAGCCAAAGGAGGTTTACATCGTCCAAATTCTGGTTCTTGCCAGCTTCAGTTTGGGTTGTTTACTTCAGGAACACTGATTAAGTCATATATTACAAAGAAGCCTCCTCTTACCTCTAATTCAAAACATCTGGACCAGCTTTTCCTGCCAGCCAAGCCTTACGGTACATGCCTTCTGAGGGGACAGGACTTGGGACAAGGGTGATGTGGGGACAGCTTTAGTATTAGGTAAGGACATCACTTTATACCCTTGTAGAAAATGTTCTTTATAGTGCATCAGGTTACAAAGCCTCAGTTAGGTTGGGGGAGAGGAGGGACAGACAGAACATGGAGGGGCACAATGTTTGAGGATCAAAGGATCCAGTCTGTCAAGTGCTGTGACATTTCTTGAGTGAGGAAGTGGGCTCACATTTTACCCCCGAGGGTTTACAGACAAAAGCCAAGGTTCCACTCAAAAATGTTAAGACATTTATTAAGATGCCAAACTCTGTCTACCCACAGATGCCTCAGCCCCCACTTGGTTTTCCTTTTAAACTCTGGGGGCAGAAGGGATTTTATTATGTGGCAGTGAGGGTCGCAATCAGCTGAAATGCAGACATTGTGAAATGTGGGAAAGGTGAGGAATGAGTTTCCGTTTAAAGTTCATCTAAAAAGGACCAGGCTGTTTGGCCTAAAGCTATGAGGTGATGGGGGGCTGACTATGGGGACACATGTAGTTCATCTCCTCCCCCATCCCCAATGTGGAGTTGGAAGAGGTTGTAATGCTAGAGAGAGAGGGAGGGAATGGCTGGGAGGATGGGAAGTCTGCAGTGAGTACAGTGAGCATTTCTCCACTCATAGAACTCTCCAGTGTTGCCTTTCTGGAGAGAATCCAGTTTGCTTTAATTTCATTTTACAGTAAACTTTGTATGAATGGACATAAAAGTGCAGTCAAGGTCAGCAGGCCATGGGATGAAACGGACCGGCTCAGAGCAGTTCCACCTCCGTGTCTATTGACCAGAAACATGACATTAGCTATGCTGAGGAAATCAACAGGAGATAAGATCAAAACTCAGTCTCTGTATGGCTCTAAGGCAGGCCCTATATTTGCCTCTGTGAAAGCTTTATGTATATCTGCTCCAGACTGACAGGCGTTTGAAAGAACAGACGTTCTGCGAGAAAGTCAAGGAGGCAGATCCTGCGCTCAGCGGCTGCCGGTCGAGATGCCAGCACAGATAGAGCAGGCCTGTAGATGTGGGCCTAGGTCTACCTCTGCGACTAGGACAAGACTGGTGGGTTCTGTTCTGTTTTGTTTCATTTCGGGGTGTAGAATCTAGGGTCTTGTGTGTGCTAGGCACATGCTCTATTAGCACTGATCTACATACCCAGTCCGATTTTAATTTTTAGATTTTTTTTTTTTTTTTGAGACAGTGTCTCACTTAGTCCCTCAGGCTGCCTTTGAACAGACCACGGTCTTGCAATCCTGCCTCCATCTCCAGAGTAGCTAGGATTACAGGTCTGGATTTTGTACTCTTTCATGTTTCATTATAACCTTTCCTTTGGCCTTACCCTAAATGTTTCTCAGAGCTGCAGAGAAGGTTCCAATAGGATAGCTGTCGAGAAGGGGGAAAGAATGGTGATGCCGTTGAGGCTCTGGTGATGTGGGTAAAGTCAGCAAGGAAACCGCACGGAGAAGACCAGACACAGGGGGCACAGGGAAGCTCCTGCAGGTGGCAATGGAAACTCAAAGATGAATTCAAGCCAGGCCTGGTGGTGCAAGCCTTTAATCCCAGCCACTTCAGAGGTCGAGATGGGCCTCAGCTTGGGCAATTTAGTGAGATCTTGTCTCAATGTAAAACAGAAAAGGGGTCTGAAAATTCAGCCCAGTGGCAGAGCACCTGCCTAGCCTTAAGAGGGCCTCAAACCTCTCAGTTCTCCAACCCCACAAAGATACACAATGAACTCAAAGTACCAGGGCTGGAGCTCAGTGGTAGGACACTTAGAGATGATACATAGCTCTTGATGGATGTTATCCCCAAAACCGCAAAAAGAAAAGATGTACTAATGACATTATTGTTATTATTGTTTATTATTATTCTGTCTCCCTCAATCCCTCCTCTCCTGAGATACCACTTATAGTAAAAGGCAAGAACCCGAAGTGTAGAGTTTGATGAATTCTCACAACTGTAGTCTGTCTTTACTTCAGATGTAGGGCAAAGCCTGGGGTGAGAGACTTGCTCACCACTGCATTCCAAGGTGTGGAGGTTCAACGCCTTTAACTGCCAGAAGCCTGTACCTCCACTCTGGCTCCAGGTCTTTGCTGCTTGGTTTTGTAGCACCGGGTTCCACAGAACAACCAAGTGTTTCATTTTCACCTCAGGGTTTAGCCAGCGCTACCATGTGACATTCAAGAGCTAGGTCTTCAGCAGCCAAAGGTCTCCTAAGCCTAGAGAGATGCACTAGGTCTTCTAGGGAGGGAGGTGGGCACTTGTGATGAACTGGGAGACGGACAGGTAACACTGAGAATCTTCTATCCTTCAGAGGGGCTGAATGACTTCCTTCACCCCTTCACCATGACTTCTTAATTTCTAGTATTTTTTGACTTTTATTATTAAATCCCTAGACGTTTTTTCCCAAGCTGATACCACAAAGTTCCCAGTATCTAGATCACATATAAATATAAAGGGATGTGGTCTGACAATGCTCATGTATATATATCTTTTATTGGATATTTTAATTTACATTTCAAATGTTATCCTCTTTTCTGGTTTCTTCTCCATAACCCTTATTCCATCTCCCCCTCCCCCTGCTTCTATGAGGGTGTTTACCTACCCACCCACTCCTTCCAACCTCCCCACCCTGACATTCTCCTACACTGGGGCATTGAGCTTTGACAGGACCAAAGGTTTCTCCTCCCAGTGATGCTCAAAAAGGCCATACTCTGCTACATATGTATCTGGAGCCATGGGTCCGTCCATGTGTACTCTTTGGATGGTGGTTTAGTCCCTGGGAGCTCTGGTTGGTTGGTATTGTTGTTCTTATGGGATTCCAAACCCCTTCAGCTCCTTCAATTATTTCTCTAACTCCTCCATTGGGAACCCCCGAACCATGTGTTTAATTAGCCAGCAGTGTGTGAACCTGCAATGGACACAGTGGAGTCCCAGAGATCCTGGTGGTCTCCTACGAGTCTCTTGAAATGCACAGCAGTTCTAAGCTGTCGTATTGTTCTGAGCTTGACACGAGTTCTTTGCATCACACAAACTTAGGCCTGGTTGACGTGGAGGATCTGTGGCTGTGTGGGACAGAACACAACAGAGGCAGAGCTATGATCTTTCCTAAGCAGTGACAAACCTGGAAGCCCCAGACTAGGAGTTAGAATGAATTAAACAATTAAATAGCAAGTGTTTATTCAATACTCATTGTTCACAAATATGTTTACAACTGTTTATAAATGTTTCTTGAAGTCTGCCCTGGCCAGAGTTCTTTGGTAAATAGAACCAATGGACTGTTTTCAAATGTACAGAGAGCTCTCTTCTGAAAAACTGGATCAGTGACTGTGGACATTCCTATGGACCCCTGGACCCCATAGAGCCAAAAATTTAGGTAATGGTTGATAGTGTCACCTCATGTCTGAAATTCATACAAGGACAGTGAGCTAAAAGGACGGGCAAGGTTCCTATGTTGTAATCTTGAGGCTGAATTCTAAACGAAACCTCAGTCTTTCACTTAGAGATTTTAATGGATTGGACAGGCCCTCTTGGTCTACAAAAGGTAATCTGCTTTATTTAAAGTCTGTGTTTGTAAATGTCAAATCTCATTTTAAAACACTTTCACATCTATACTGACATTTTACCAAACAACCCGGTACCACAGCCTGGCAAAGATGACAGATAAAATTAACCATCACGGGGTTCGGTTGTTTACTGTGTTGGGGTTTGCAGGGAAAAAAAACCTGTGGAAAATAAAACCAAAGAGAGAGCATGAGGACTTTCCATCTTAGAAGTCTGATCAGCCGGATTTCTGGTGCAGTACAAAATGTGAGTACAACCATGACTGTAAATTCTCTAACAAGGAGGGAGAAGTATCGGATATACAGAAGCCAGCAGGGAGCCAGCAATGCCCTGTCGAGACCTTGGAAGGACTGTTAAACCCTGATGACTCTCACTGTGAGGGTTCAGGACCCAGCCAAGACAAGGGATCAAAAAGGAAACCTCATGTGAAGCTGGATCCCATGAGTCATACAGTTTAGAGTAGACTAGAAAGAAGCTTCCTGTGTCAAAGTAGATATCAAGGAAAACACTGGACCAAGTTAGTCTTTGTATAGCTTTTTTTTTTTTAAACCTGATTTTGTACTATCTCTGTGATCTAAACACAAGTGAAGAATTTAGTTCAAAGCATTTTCAAGTCACGGTTTCCTCCAGGCAACTGAGAACAAGTGTAGATCTTTTTGACTGCTATCAACCACAGCTTAGGTTTCAAACAATCCCTACAAATGGGTACCAAAAACATGACATCAGTACCAAAAATCCCAAAACCCATAAACAAATAGGGCACAGTGAGTGACCATTGGCAGCGTTAGGTCCACAAGGTGTTTCCTATTTTGAAATCATCAGATTCAGAATGCAAATAGTTTTCTTGCCTTTCTTTTTTTAAATTAAAGTTTGAAAATAAAGTTTGAAATTAAAATTTCAGTGGGTGTGGTATACACCAATTGAACAGATAAAAGGGAGTTAGTGAACCGGTAAAGGGATATGAACAAATTATTCAGAGTTTAGTCAAGACAGAGATAGAATATACGATAAAGTGGCTAATAAACCTAGAGGCTAAGAGGAGAAAGTCTACTGTAAGTCAGCATTCTTGTTATTTCTAGAAGTTCTGAAGAACCTCAGATCTGCTAGCCAGGAACCAACCAATCAGTCCAATTCTGATAAGTAACACACCATTGTAATAGAACAAAAAGACAACAAAGATATAAAGAAAGTCATATAACATCTGGAGAGAAACCCAAATGAAGCTTGGAGTAGGGGTGCATACCTGGAAGGCTGGGGCAGGAAGGACAAAGGTTCAAGGACAGCCTGAACTACAGAGTAAGTTCCCAGCTGGTCTACACAGTCTCTCTCTCTCTCTCTCTCTCTCTCTCTCTCTCTCTCTCTCTCTCTCACTCACTCTCTCTCAGGAAGAAAAAGAAGGGAAGCTATAAAGAAGCATATATCAGCAAAAACAAACAAAACAAAACAAAAAACAACCCAACAAATAATGCTCTATAATACATCAAAAGACAAAGCATAATATATTAATGTGTACACTATACAAAAAAAAAGAAGTCAATCTAAAATGTTTATATCCAGAAAACTTGTCAAAACATATGTGAAGCTTGGCATGATGATGCATACCTATAATCAATCCTAGCACTTGGGAGGCAGAGGCTGGTGGATCTATGTGAGTTCAAAGCTAACCTGTTGGGGGGGGGGAGGGAAAAAGGGAAGGAGGGAAAAAATTAGTCCCAGGACTGCCAGGGCTTTTCAGGAAAAAAAAAAAACAAAGCAAAAACAAAAAACCTGTCTCAAAAAACCAAAACAAACAAGAAAAACAAAGCCAAACAATTTAAAACAGAGAAACAATAAAGAGTTTATTTAATACCAAAAGATACTCAGAAAAACTACAAGGAGTGAGAAACACAAACAGGAACACAAGAACAGATGGTAAGTGTGCAGGTTAGCTTTATGTCAGCTTGACACAAGCCAGTCATTTGGAAGAGGAAACACAATAAAAAACATGTCACCACCAGATTGGCCTCTGGGCAAGCCTGTGGTGCAGTCTCTTGACTGATAATTGATGTGGGAGGGCCCAGCTTATTGTGGGCAGTGCCACTCTGGGCTGGAGGTCCTGTTGTTATGGGAAAGCAGAGTGAGCAAGCCACGAGGAGCAAGCCAATAAGCAGCACCCCTCCAAGGCTTCTGCTCCAGTTCATGACTCATGGTTCTTGCCCTGCTTGAGCTCCTGCCCTGACTTTATTCAGTGGCGGACTCTGGCTGTGGAACTATGAGCTGAAGTAAACCTTCCCTTCCCAAGCTGCTCTTAGAGTGTTTTACCCTAACTAAAACAGTACACACATCGTTTTTCATAGTGTGTTAAACATTGCACTCATTTTATAAAGTCTAAAACTAAACTAGAACTTAGTATCAAATAACAACTAAATTGGAAAATGGATTACTAAAGTAAACAATGTTTTAAGAGTCTTGCATTTCAGGGCTGGAGAGATGGCTCAGTGGTTAAGAGCACTGACTGCTCTTCCAGTGGTCCTGAGTTCAATTCCCAGCAACCACATGGTGGCTCACAACCATCTGTAATAGGATCTGATGCCCTCTTCTGGTGTGTCTGAAGACAGCTACAGTGTACTTATATATAATAAATAAGTCTTTTTTTAAAAAAGTGATGAGATATTTAAAAAAAGAGTCTTTCATTTCTTAGGGCATCAATTGGGATGTAAAGTGAATAAATACAGTTTTTAAAAAAGGAAAAGAAGATTCTTGCATTTCACAGGAAGAGGGGAAATTTATAAAACTGATATACTTAATTAAACTAGTATATTAAATACCCAGAACACACAGTAATAGAAATGTTCAGATCCAGACTTGCAGAGGAGGATAAATAATAAAAGTCAATCCATCTGCAAGTAAGAAGGGAGAATAAGATGAACAAAAGAAAGGACAGGTACAACCAAACCCACACACAAGGCAGGAAAGCAAAAGCTAGACGTTATGGTAACCAAAGGAAATGTGAGAGGGGAGTGCAAGCATTCTCTGTTTATGAAGATTACTCATAAAAACACAGAAAGGTTAGGAGTAAAAATAAACACACAAAACAATAGAAGGCTGCTACTGTTGCTTTAACAACATACTTAAAAGATGCTGCATGTCTGTGCAATGCAGAAAACCAAACCAGAGCCTTCCACAAGACCAGGTAAACATGGGCACTGAACTATCTCCAGCCCAAATAAATTTTAGGGGGGTGGGGACAATACCTACTATTGCCGAGGAGACTTGTTGCAAAATGATACAATGTTAGATATATTAAAATAGATTACAGGCCTAACTTGATTTGTCCTTTGTGGACGGATAAAGACTGAGAAGACATAACTGGAGAGTGCAATGTTACTGACATGCTCCCTCTGAGAAGGGGGCAGCGCATGTCGATCACTGGAGGACAGGAATGGATGGTGGTTAATAGGGCTGGAAACGTCTGTTAGGGCCGGTTTTCAGCCTGTGCTGATGTCATAGGAACATGGACTCAGTGCTGGAGGAAGCTGCACTGAGTTTGTAGTCTTAGCTGGGTGGGGCATACACAGCAGAGATGGTGATATACGCAGAAACCCAGAAAATATGGCTGTCTGCAAGGCGGAATGGACAGGGTCAAACCAACAGAGGTCACAAAACCTTGGATTTGGGGGATGGGAGAACCTGAGAAAAGAGCGTTGTCTAAGAATAGTAACAAGTCCATTGAATTGTTTCTTTTTCTCAGACAAAATCAACCAGATGCTGTGACTCATTAGTGAGCTATTCTTATCTTAGGACGTGACTAAAGGTGAATATGATTTCCCAAAATGACCTGGTAAAAAGAAGCTGGGCTCCTTCCCAAATGATCTCTGGAAGGCTCACCTTTTTTATCCTCAGAAGGGAAGGACAGCGCCCCCACCTCCGGGATCCCAAGTCTTTTCATTCTTAGGCTCTAGGTGACCATTTTAAAATGTTCACAAAGGGACTGGGGCTTGGTGGCAGAGACCTTGCCTGGCATGTGTGACATTGGCATGGGATGGGGAGGAGTGAAGCATCTTGGGAAGACTTTGCAGTTTTATACAGTTTAAAGACTTAGGTTTATCAGCTTCCCAGCACAGCGTAATCAAGTAGATCCCAATTCCACAATCAAGTAGATCCGATTTCCACATTAAAAAGTCAACTTTTCTTCTCCCGAATTATTTACACATTACTTACTTCATTGTGCAGGTGTCTTTTGTTTACTCAGACCAATCTGTGACAGGAGGAGACACCAACCTTTAAACACACGTGTTTTTTAAAGATTTATTTATTTATTTTACGTGAGCACACTGTTGTGCTCACTTCAGACACACCAGAAGAGGGCAGCAGATCCCATTACAGATGGTTGTGAGCCACCATGTGGTTGCTGGGATTTGAACTCAGGACCTTGGAAGAACAGTCAGTGCTCTTAACCACGAGCCATTTTTCCAGCCCCTAAACGTGTATTTTAATAAAGCCTGACACCGGTTGAGCATTGGTGAACTACTCAGGTTAAAATATGTTTAAATTTGCATATTTTTTAAAATGTTGGTGTATTTAAATATTCATAATGAGATGCCTCGAGGATAGGACCCAAACTTAAATGCAAAATTCATTTATGTTTTATATGCCCTGTATACCCACATAATGTCAAGGTAATTTCATTGAACACGAAATTTTGAACACGAAATGAAGTTTCACACTATATAATTTTCTTCTTATGGTACCTTGTTGATGCTCAAAGAAGTTTGGATTTTGGAGTAGTTTGGCTTTGGAAGTTTGGTGTAAGGGATGTTCAAACTCTATATTCTTTACCAACTCTTAGAGAAGTCTGCTAAGAGACATACTGAATTACCACCACACTTCACTGAGCTTTTTATTTGGTAAAAATTATTTATGGACTAAACCACCCACTTGAGTCCAGCCTGGATCTCAGTCTGATCCCCAGGAAGAGCCTGCACCATAAACAGTAGGAAGAAAACTAGAACCTATGCGAATGGTCTTATCACAGACCAAGGAAAAAGTATCAAGTAACAGACATGTTTCCAGACCCAACTTATTTATGATGCATGTTTAAAAGCCAGGGCCAGTTTTGAATGAACGGTGTGCTGGGGTCTTCTGCTACATGAGGAGGAAAGGAAGACTTGTTTTATAGCCAATAGTATTGTTTTATTATGTTGGACTGGTCGTCTGAAGAGGCCACTGATCCTGACTAGTAACTGTTGTGGGGGGAGGGGAGCTGTGCGTCATCAGTTAGACCTTAAGCTTATTATTGTTGGTAACTATTTCCAGTGCTGTCTGGATTTGTGCATAACAAATTGTCTCATTTTATGTCATTTGTTACTTCAAGATTTGGATGTCCAACAATTCAATTCAATTCAATTTTCCTGTCTGTTTTTATTTAAACCCCATAGGTCAGGACTCAGGTCCTGCAAGACTTCAGACTTGAGTCACTAGTCTCCCGTTGCCAGTCAGCTGCCCTTCTGACTGACTGGCTAGAATTTGGGGTTCCCATGACTCCCGCCTCCAGTTTCTTAACTTGCTCAACATGTTTCATAACACGGCTCAGAGAACTCAGGAAGATTTGATGCTTGTGTTTACTGGTTTACTGTAAAAACCATGTATGTCTGGCCAGAAGAGAGGCATGGGGCAAGGTCCATAGGGATCCTGAGCAGAAATGTATCTGTCCCCACAAAAGAATTGGGGTGCAATGCTTTTCCAGCACATGGATATCTTCACCAACGTGAAGCTTCTAGAATCCTATGTTCAAAGAGTTATTAAAAGTTCCTTCTGCAGCTCCATCTCCTTGTTCCTGATGTAGGCAGAAGGGTCTGAAACTTCCCTGTGATGGTTTGAATATGCTTGGCCCAGGGAATTTGGAGGTGTGGCCTTGCAGGAGCAGGTGTGTCACTGTGGGCGTAGGCTTAAGACCCTCATCCTAGCTGCTTGGAAGTCAGTCTTCTACTAGTAGCCTTCAAATGAAGATGTAAAACTCTCAGCTCTGTCTGCCTGGATGCTGCCATGTTCCCACCTTGATGATAATGGACTGAACCTCTGAACCAATAAGTCAGCCTCAATTAAATGTTGTCCTTTATAAGACTTGCCTTGGTCATAGTATCTGTTCACATCAGTAAAACCTTAACTAGGACATCCCCCAACTGACCACTTACTTGGCTTTTAGGTCAGCCCATCCCGAGATTCCCCAGGAGCTTTGTCCTGTCCCCACATAGAATAAATTTAGAACTGAAAATGCTAGTTCTGAACAATAGGTAACCTATGTCCTACCGCTTAGGAAATCCCAAGGTCTTCATATTTCTTCTGCTGCTACAGTTACCTCGTTTTCCATAGAGGAAGGTGGAATTGCTCAAGCATAGGTCTGACTGGGCTACTGCCGAAGGTGCTGATGGATTTTGGTTTCTGGACGGACCGCCTGAATCTGTTTTCCAGGCTGAGCCTCGCCATTTCATGACAGAGAGTAGAACATTCTGCATCTCATTCACCGGCACAGCTCCCAAGGAGTTCTGAGGGTCTGGACCTGCCCACAGCTGCTCCTGGTTCACCTCTGAGCCCGAGGATTAGGCAAGTCTACGGAAGCAATACATATCTTTCCTGACTTCCTGTTTGCCGATGGCGACAGGATCCATAGCAGGGGTGGCTTCTGCACAGAGCTGCTCAGCAGTTGCTGGGGAGACACCCCTGCTATGGTGTCTTTTTTTTTTTTGTGTCAAATTATGGAGATCTTGCTGTGGGCACAGCTCTGGAAGCGGCTCTCCATCTCTCTGGGCAGTTCTCACTACCAGGATGTTAATGAGATGCCCTGCTGCAGTTTTCACGTGAAATGCCCTCCATAGGCGGAGTGTCCGGACACCTGGCTTCCAGCTGGTTTGGAAGACTTAGGAGTCTTTAGGAGCAGGAGCCTTGTTGGAGGAAACGGATCACAGGGATGGGATTTGAGGTGTCATAGCCTGCCTGCTCCTTCCTGAAGGGGAATACAATGTGGCCAGCCAACTTCCTGATCCTGATACTATGACTTTCCTGCCTGTAGCAATGCCTTCTGTAAGCAGTAATTAAATAAATAATAAACATAAATTTAAAAATTAAACACAGAACAAACCCTCCACAACTCCTCCTTACATTTTTGTTGTTTGGTTGGTTTTCTTCCTTCCTTCCTTCCTTCCTTTCTTGGGTGGGGGGGGAGCAGGGTATTTTTGTCACAGCAGCAGAAAAGAAACTCATACATCCTCCTTCACCTTACAATAATTCTCTGTTATTATTGTTTTAGCAGGAATTGTATGTAACATCATCATATACTTAGATTTAAATCTATTTATATTTTACATAGATCAAATAAACGATAATAGGTCCCTGGCAGTGCTCAAAGATTTAGTTGTACAATGAATGCAGAGAGGGGTGAGGAGGTCTGGATTCAAGTGGAATGAGGTTGAGATAAAGCACAGGAAGCAAGCTTCATGTTCATTGTGAATCTGAGTAACCCTTAGGACCAGTGCGTTCAAAGAGGGGGTGTGAAGGTCACACATTATTTTTTTCAAAAGATTATTTCTAGAGTCTTAAAGTCTACCTGTGATCAAGCCAAGGCAAGCAGTAGACCTAGCTCACATACCTAGTTCCCAACGGGTGGATTTAGATAAACTGTGTTTAGATGAGATGCTGTCACCATGCAGTGAAGATTGGTGTTTTTAAAATAGTCGTGATATTCCTGTTTGTTTAGTGGCAGAAACTGTGATGGAGTTATTCATAAAAGAAACTCACATGTAAATTAGTTAGTCCCTTCTATAGTCTACAAATGTTGAGCCTATAAGAATATGGATGCCTGTGAGCCCTGATTTGGTTCCCTTCTGCCCTTCCTTTCCTCCCTCCCTCCCTCCCTTTTTCCTTTTCCCCTTCCTTTACCTTCCTCTCTCTCACTTTTTCCTGCTGCTCTTTTTTCAAGATGGAGACTTGCTATGTTGTCCAGGCTGCCCTCAACCTCCTGGGTAAAGCAAGCTTCCTGTCTCAGCCTTCCACAGAGACTGTAGGCGTGTCCCCAGTGTTTCTCTCTCATGTTTTCCTCTTGCAGCCTTGTATTTTATACATCCTTAGAGCTGCTCTCACTTCTTACATTGGAAACCTTGACAAAAGAAAGCACACCAACTCTAACAGCTTGGGATAAGCTTGAGGGATCAGAACAAATCTGCTCTCTGTGCAGGTATTACCTGAAAGTCACCTGTTTGCTTAGCCTTTTATCCTTCTGTTGTCCCTATGGATGGGCACTTACTTTCTGTGTGTAGGGAGGTGGTGGCGCTTGCCAGTTCCCTCCTTACCTGCTACTTTCACATGACCACTGAGACCCCTGATTCTGCCGTGATATACATATGGGGCCTTCCCAACACTCTTTCTTGCCGCCCGATGCACTCCATAGCAACGGCCTGGTTTCAGATCCCATTATTTACAACCTGTTCTACATGTGGTGACCAACAGTGCTTCCCCCAACAAAAGGTGCCATGTCATCTCTTTACTTGATGATCTACGGAAATGTCATACTGACCTTAAAAGAAACCCTAACCTTTTAACTGGCCTTGCAAAACTCTCCCTCATCTGAACTGGGCTCTTCAGCAGCTTTCTCTTTTCTCCTTCTTCCTCCCTTTCCCTCCTCCCTGTTTCTCCTTCCTTCTTCCTCCTCCCACCTCCTTCTTCCCTTCTTCCTCCCCCCTCTTCCCTCCCCCTTTCTCCCTCCTTTCCCCACCTTCCTCCTCTCTCTTCCCCTTCCCTTCTCCTTTCTCTCTCCTCCCCCACCTTCTTCCTCCTTCCTCCCCCACCTTCCTCCTCCTTCCTCCCCTCCTTCCTCCTCCCCTCCTCCATCCTCCCCCCCACCTCTCTCTTCCCTTGTTCTCCCCACCTTGTGTTCAGCTCACAAAGCTTTATCAGCCAGATTTTGGGTAGGAATAATGATTCCTCTCAACCCTTCTTCCTCTTTCTCTCTTTCTTGGCCACTTTTTAAAAGAAGCCATTTGCTTAACAAGTTTTTCTTACAGTCCTGCCAGGTGCGAGGCCTTGAGACTGGATCTGAGGTCTATGGTTTCATGAGCATTCTTGGGCTGTCACCCTGAGGACACTTTCTCAATGACATCCTCACAATCTACCCTCCCAGAGCTATGGTATATGTGGGCTGCTATGAGCTCCCAAAACATCTGGACCAGCAACCAGACTTGAACTGTCTGCTGGTGTGAAACTCTCAATTGCCAGCTCTTAGGGAGCCAAGGATGCGGCTATCTTATATTCTGCAGAGCCCGAGATCCTGGCATGGTAGTTGGCATGTACTAGGTGCTTAGCAAACAACCTTCCAATGAAAAAATTCTCACTTTCTCATTACATATGGCTCACAGGGAAGTCCTTTTGGCTCCAGTCCCATTTGTCATGGTCTCAGACCCTGCTTAAGCATTCTTGACCGATGGGCTCAGGAATAGCCCACACTGCCTTTGGTCAGAAGACACTTTTGTCCACTAATTTTCATAACCCTGTCTGTTTGGGAGGAAATCTAATCCAGATGTTTCCAATTCATTAACGTTAAACTCATCACCACGTGACAGCCTAACAGATTCTGATGGCCATGAAGTCCTTCTTCACAAAACAGGCAGTTGCCATTTGCCAGCTACAAATGACCATAAGACCTCAGTTTGCATCTGGGTCCAAATTTAGACTCAGCAAAAATGGGGTGGGGGGGCTGAGGTTTGGCATTTCTGTCCTCTCTCTCTGCGGAGGCACAGATGGGATTTCACAGACCTTGGAATGTAGATTTCCTAATGGTGCTGATGAGAGTCACGGTGTGAGGGCTCCAGCCACCAGACGGCAAGGAAACCAGGCTTCCATGTCTTTATGATTGCTTCAGTGCATCATAGAGAACTAGGAGACAGCCGAGAGAGCAAGAACAGTGGGTAAGCAAGCACACACATTTGCACAAATATACACACCCCAAACGGAAACAGCCTCATGATTCTCTACCACACCTGGGCACTGAAGTGTGAAGTCTTCCAGGGGGCAAAGTGCTGAGGTCACCGCCCCTGCCCCCTCCACTTTGTTCTGCCCATCCTACTTTCTCTGACAGAAGGGTTTTTTTTTTTTTTTTTTTTTGGCACACACACACACACACAAATGGCTTTTCGTTCCGTTGAATTAACTCAACGCTTGCAAAACTAACTCAAAGTGATCTGTAAGAATATTTTATGGCTCAGAAAATGTGTGTACAAGGGTGGTTCTCTTGGAACTGTTGGGAAATGCTGTCTTGGCACAGTGAGTCGCCCCCTCCGCTAACTTTGGATGATGCAATTATTTGTCTCAAAGGCTATTACCATCAATGGACTGGGAGATCCAAAGACAAGAGTCCAATGTCATTTATTCTTGAATATTAGGTTCACATTGCTTGGCATATGGTTCCTAAAATAGCTGATGAATGAATGAATGAAAGAATAATTCTATCAATCAATGCTTCTATTTTAACCAGAGATTTCAGATCTCACCATCCAGGTTTAGATAGCTATAGATACAGGCCATGTAGGATGAAGAGAAGAAGAAGAAGAAGAAGAAGAAGAAAAAGAAGAGGAGGAGGAGGAGGAGGAGGAGGAGGATGGGGGGAGGAGGATGGGGGAGGGGGAGGGGGAGGAGGAGGAGGAGGAGAGGCAAGGCTCCCACTTCTTGAAGATCCCATGAGTAGAACCATAAAATTTTAACAACTCATCAAGTAGCAGCAACTGCTTTGAGCATAGCCCTACGTTAGCATTCTTTGACTACGGGTTTTGCCTCCGTTTTAGAGCCTGTTTCAGATAGGAAAGCCCTACAAGCTTGTTGCTCCTCTGCCTTCCAAGGTTGCCATCAATATAACACCAGCAACACAAATGTGCACACACACACACACACACACACACACACACACACACACTGGTGGTGGAATCTGGGATACCCAGTCTCTGCAGAGCAGCAGAGTCAATGGCACCTTGGAGTGAGGAGTAAAGCGCTCACATGTGTTTTGGGTTTTGTTTTTTTGTTTATCTTTTGCCTTTTGGTTTTATTCTTTTAATTTTTTAAAATTGTGTTTTCTCCATCTGCTATTGGATCTCCTTCATCGTCCTGAAAGCCATACTCTTGCTAGACCACAGCAGTGCTTGGGCACGGAGACATGGCCTTTGTCTGAAAGGAAGGGAGAGATGATGTCATTGTTAGCCGTTAAGGACTGGAGGGATTACAAGATTTGAAGTGGGATTTGAATAAACCTCTGGTGCTGCTGGCGGCCCGTTCACCTGTACAGAAACGCCTCCCGCCCGCCTCTGCAGCTATAATTTCTGTCCTCGGTCGGGGATTCTGACAGCTTGCTTTGGGTCATTTTTTCCACTCTGAGTTTCAAGGGATTTTTACCACAGACTCGATTCTCCCCGCTCTAGTCTTATTCGAATCTTTTGGACATGATTTCACACCACGAGCACCCTGAAGTGTTGGAGGGGTATTAATGGAATGGTGCTCTTGGCAGCTTAGGAGCCTAGATGGAGAAGCAATTATGGAGGGAAGGAGTGGGCCACGTCCATTTAGGGATCACTTCAGCCCTCAGAGGGCTGCACAGCTGTGTTTGGCTTTCTTACTCTTGTGAGACTGTGTGACTGCCACTCAAGCTATTTCATAGCAACGGGCCAGACTTTTGGTGTGTCCGATGTGTGCAAAGATCCCACTCCACAGAGTGGAGATTTGGAAGAATTAGTAGAGCTTTCCCAACACCAGGACACTTTCAGTCCAGTAAAAAATCCATTCAAGGGCAAGTGGGGGTCCAGCCCTGCGTCTGCTGAGCCAGGCTGGAGGGGACCTTTTGAGAGCGTCCTTCTCTGGGATGGGGGTGGTCCCATGAGGGATCTGTATGTGTGCTTGTCTCTGTGTTTGTGTCCTGAAAGTCACTGCAGGTGCCAGGCAGAGGGGTCACCTGAAGCTGCAGCTGTCCGGCTCTGACTCCATCACACACTGGCAAAAGGGCATTATTAGCTTTGCCTACAAAGCAGCCCTGGTATCCTTGTTAGAACCACCGGGAGACAAAGGCATGGCTTTCCTTTTTGGTTGTCCTTGTCTGGCAGGTTCCTGCCTGTGTGCAGCATTTCTTCTTGACGCTGCCTCCACTTCATAAAAAAGGCAAGGAGTCTGCCCGCCCACTTCCAAGACTGCCTGCACTCTAATCCCCGGGGGACAGGACAAGCCTCCTTCCCCAGCACTCAGAGCTTCTACATCCATAACCCTCACACTTGGTGGCTTGATGTGTCGTTCCCTGCCCCCATAGTATATAAGTCTACTTGGAAGCTCGGAATGTGACCTTACTTCGGGAAAGGTTCTTCATTAGTCGTTCACCCCAGGATTTTGATAAACTACCCAGCAGGAGAGTCTAGGAAGGAAGGGTGTGTCCTGGCTCACATTCCCAGGTTATCATCCATCACGGCTTGGAAGCCAGGGGGAAAAGAGCTTGGGGCCATCGCTCAAATTGTGTCCACAGTCGGGAAACAGAGACGAGTGTTGCTCTTCCGTTCCACGTCTCATTTTTTATTCAATCTGTGATCCTGCCCCGAGGGATGGTGGCACTCATAAGTAAGATGAATCTTCCCTCCAATCCAGAGAATCTCCCACAGGCATGCCCAGAGGCTGACCTAATCTTAATAATCCTTCACAGGTGTGCCTGGAGGCTGTCTTCCAGGTGAGTCCGGATCGTGTTGACAATATTAACCAGTACAGGCTCCTTGTAGCTACGATTTGTCAAGATGGGGTCACACTGGACTGAGGGGGATCAAATGACTGGTGTTTCTGTAGGTGAGAGGATGCCCAGGAGTAGGAAGAAGGCCCCGTGAGAGCAGGGCAGAGATGGTGTGGGTTAGCTAGAGGCTGGGGTACACTGGGAGCCATAGAGGTTAGCAAAAGTCGAGGATTCTCTGAGAGTCAGCTCCAAGGACATCTTTACTTCTGGTCTCAGAGGTGAGAGAGGAAACGTGGATGTCTTCAGTACCAAAAAAAGGGGTAGTTTGTTTGAGCAGCTGCAGAATACTGGCACACCAGCCTTGATTTTTCTGTCTTCCTCCTTCCTCCTCATCACATGGTTTCTTTTCTATGGTGTTGTAAGTACCTAGTTTGAGGTCTTTAAGGGGAGAAAGGAACGGAGCTGGGGGTAAGTTATGGGGGGGATGATGTCAGGGGAGGGGGGCTCGGGAGTGAAGGGTTCCAGGAGAAGCAGTGAAGGAGAAAGAAGAGGACATGAGGCCGAAGGGATGATGAGCATATGGCCAGGGGAAATGGACCTTGAGGCTAATGCGGTCGAGAATCAAACAGCAAATAGTAAGGAACCTGTGGCTGGGACATGTTAGAATAGCTCAAAACCTGCCTAATCTGGGCTCACAGCTTATGAACAAAATATCAGGCCTTTGCGTCTTTGGTATGGGTTAGCGGAAATGTGTCATCTACATTACAGGTATCTGCGATGTAGCCCGCTGTTCTTTCTCCAGAGAGTAAGTACTGAAGCTTTCTCATGGGGTGCCAACTCCTCCCATGTTTCCTTTCCTCTTCCCTGCCATGTTGTGACTTTGCCAAAAGATTGAACTGATCTTGTGACTTCGGTTTCCAAGCCCCATTCACTAAGTCTGCCTCTCTTTAAAGTTCCTGGTTTGAAGTCTTCGGCTATTGCAACAGAAAACGAATGAATTCTACGATGACCATCTTTCTTCCTTCCTCCCCCTCCCCCTTGCACCTTTTGTTGGTTACATTTTGCCTTAAGTATGCAACTCAAATTCTTTAATAACCTTAATCAGCGTTCCTTTGGTTTGTCCATATGTTGACATTTGTGGCCATTTTAATATTGTTCAATGGGTGTTAGAGCTACATTTGCTTCCCTGAATAGTGTCTGTTCCCAGCCTAGGAGCACATCACTCAGAATGTGCATCAAGGACTACTGGAGTCTCCCCCAGACAGCAGCCTTGTTAAATCAGGACATATCTCCTTGACTGAAGCACATTCTTGAATTCTTCTAGCCTCTGGGGTTTCCTTCCACGGGTTCCCTATTCTGGCGTGTACGTCTCCCTTTCTTAGCTACGCCAACCTCTTCCCTCAAAGACTTCTGTTTTTCTGTTGTGTTATCTGGGATTCCCCTCAGTGTGTGTTCTCAACTGCTCTGGAACCTTTTGTTGGTCTCCGCTGTCCTGGATCAGAGTTCTGGGTTTGCAGGTTGCTATCTCCCACCCCCACCCCTCAGTCTCGTCCGGTGTGAACACATCCTTGTGTGGCTGTCCACAGACACAGAGCAGCGATGGCATCTACACGAGAGTTCTTAGTGTCCCCACACACTGCCAGTTGAAAGCTGCTGGGACAGAGTTGGCGGGTTAGCCTCGCCTCATACTCTAGCTGGCTGTACTTTATGAGCTAAGGGTGAGGAGACTGCAAGGGGCATTCGCTTCCGGTTATCATTTTTAAAAAATGAGCCAACATTTTATTTATTCATTTCTTGCACTTGAAGTATTCCTCGATGGCATCCCTGGCCTGAGATTCTTTGCCATTGTCCTTAACCACTGTGAAACTGCAACCAAGCACCTCCTGTGGTTTCCCCTCTCGATCCATTGTACAGAGGCCGACCCTTCCCCTAGTTTCTCCTCGTCAACCTTTCTCCAATTGGTTGGTGCTGGGCACACGGGGCCTCCACCAGCTTGACAGGCATGGGCTCCTCACAGTTGGACGCAAGCACACAGACATGGGCCGGGCGACCGTCTAAGGCTTTGGCGGCTTTGTGTATGTCACATGCTAAGCCATAGAAGGCGGTCTTCAGCACCTCTTGTAGAGCAGTGTTGACGTCCATGACACCTCCAGCAGCTGTGCCTTCCTCGGCCATGGCGGTGGATCACGGGTGACGCCCGAGTTTCCGCCTCTGCGCAAGTTGGCGGCGGCAGAGGACAAGTCAGGTTATCTGGGTTATCATCTTAGACTTTGCCTTGAGAGTCCAAGCACACGAGCTCCTCGGGAGCTTCTGAGACAGCCTGTCTCCCATCATCTTTGAAGCTTTCCAGCCAGGCTACACACCATCCTAACTTCGCAGTGTTATTAAACCATCTTCCCTCATTGCTTTCCACCATGAGGGAATGTTCTGGGCCCTTTCCATCTTAGGTGAGCTCACTCCTCTCCAAACTCCATCTATGAGCTGTGTGGCCAGAAAATGTTACTCAACCTATTTTTTTTTTTTTTTTTTTTTTTTTTTTTTTTTTTTTTTTTTTTGCACATAAAGTGCAAAACAGTGGACCTTGAGGTTTGTGTCGGATTTTAAAAGTTAATGACCACAAAGCCATGAGGCCAGCACTCCGCCTATGAACAGAATTATAATACAAATTGGTTATTATGGTAATAATGTGGTAAGAGCCTGAGAAGAGAGAAAAGTGGGTCCTGAGCCTCTGTGACTAAACAATCTGCAGAGGGCTCTAGCCTCCAGTGTATGAAACTCACCTGTTGTATGTAGATAAAATGTACTCATCTTTACCTAGGGTCCCCGGAAGCTCCTTAAACTTCTGTGTGAGTCACAGTTACACGGAAAAACTACTAAAAGGTACATCCCAATTTAGTGTATAGGGAGGAAGCCCCATAGACTTTGTTTCCTCCAACCTGCCAGCAAATGGAGGGACCTGTGCACTAGGGCCAATTTACTTTTATTGTAAGCATTGTAGTGTGTGTGTGTGTGTGTGTGTGTGTGTGTGTGAGAGAGAGAGAGAGAGAGAGAGAGAGAGAGAGAGAGAGAGAGAGAAATTATCTTAGAGCACTGGTTCTCAACCTGTGGGTCATGACCCTTTTGGGGTCACAAATCAAGTATATACATTCCGATTCATAACAGTAACAAAATTAGTTATGAAGTAGCACCAAAAAAGTAATTTGATGGTTGGGGGTGACCACAGCATGAGGAAGTGTATTAAAGGGTCACAGCGTTAGGAAGGTTGTGAAAGAAACTGCTGCATCGCAGCCTCACTCTGAGCTGTCCCCACAAAGAGATGGCTTCTCATCTCAGAGCAGCCGGGAAGTCAGGCACGATTTTATCCAGGAAGCCCGAAGGCTACATACTGTTCCTGACAGCTGTGCCTTAACGGTGCTTCACAAATCCTTACAAATCCTCAGCTCAACCTTTCAAGGCCCCCTCAGGGCTGGGGATGGTGCTGAGCATTATCCACATGTCTGTGCTGGTTTTCCCAGCGCTTGGAGCTCCTGGCTTGGCGCCTCTCTTCCAGACCACCAGGGACCTGACATCCCCACCCCTTCCCCGGGGTATCTGATTTCACTCTTCAGCCACTGGTTTTGGATTTCTTTTCCTTGGAAGACAGGGACAGCTGGGAATGTAGATCTCATCCTGTCTGGGTTTTCCCCTGACAGGTGGCCATAGTGGCAGGATATGAGGTGCTTGAAGACCACTCATGGCACTGTTATCACCAGAGCAGAGTCAGCAATGCAAGGAACAGGTGCAGGGGCCCCGGCTTCATTTTGCAGACAAATGGAAACAACCAGTCGGGCAGGCACAAAAATCTCACATTAGAGACAACGACTAAGGAAGAAATGAAAAGGTGGAGCCAGGTAGAATTTTCAGGTCATGAATCTGCTCTGTATTTGTTTAAAAAACCATGAATTTGTTTAAAAAACAAAAACAGAACTTTAAAAAAAAAACAAAAAAACAAAACTTTAAGTCAGCGGTTGTCAACCCACAGGGGTTGCATATCAGATATCCTCAGTATCAGATATTTACATCATGGTTCCTAACACCAGCAAACTTGCAGCTATGAAGGAACAGGGAATGTAATGTTACGATTGGGTGTCACCACCACATGAGGCGCTGTAATAAAGGGTCACAGCACTGGGAAGGTTGAGAAGCACTGCTTTAAACATTCAACACCAAAAGTGAGCCCCAGTCTCACTTGTGGGCTTTGGTTCTTAAAGTCGTATCAGCATTGATTCATCCAAAGAGGCAGGATGCCAACCACAGAGAGTCTGAGAAAGGGTCTGAGTGTGTGTGTGTGTGTGTGTGTGTGTGTGTGTGTGTGTGTGGCAACTTAACTTCCACTCAGTTGTCCTACAACACTAAAATTGCTCTTAACTTTTTAAACGTGGACATAAAAACTGACCTCATCCGGCTTCCGTGCTTATCCAACTACAGAAAACACACAAAGCATCGAAAACTGGTTTAAAATAAAGCAAATGTCATAATATAAATGTTTATCTTCTCCTCTAAAAAATAAAAACCCACCAAATGCAACGGGGGTGGGGTGGGGGAGAGGACAGGGAGAGGGAGAGAATGAAGTATGCTGGTGTTCCACAGACACCCTTTCTCCTTCCTGACTCCAATTCCCAGAGATCCCAAGAGAGGGCAGTGTCCCTGCAAACTGTTTATAGTTTTCTACCTACAGGGGAAATAATACCTCTCCATACCTGTCCATACTGCAATCTTTAGATTGCCTTCTAGTCTTGCATCCCAGCTACCATTAAAGTCAAACCAAACCAAGTCTCGGTATCCCAGAACCAAAATGAGACTCAGACAGATGAGGAAGTGGAACCCACGCCTTATCTGTGGGAATGAGGTACAAGGAGCCGAGTGCTCAGACAGAGGGTTCTCTTGCATTCCATCTCAGGACTAAACATTGGGAGAGGTGCAGGGGCAGAGACAGAGACACATGACTACTGACCCAGCACTCCAAAGCTGTAGCCCAGCCTCGGGGAGAGCCCCTCATTTGTTTATGATGAATAGCATCCTACATGGGCATGCTGGGAGTGAGTCCTAGCTGATAACTTACTGAAGGGAATACTACTCACATGGTTCTTATTATGAAGAAGCAAAATGCGCACATGGAAATAATCATCTAACTGGGAAGGTATGAAATAAAACCTAAAAATAATGCTTACTGGTCTCCAACCCAGGCACTGCTTTTAAAGGGAGCACTAGTACTTGTTTATGGTTGTTTTCCTCCCTAGGAGTGAATTATCTACCTTAAACAGCATATTTATTTATGCTGTTTTCTGGTTCAGCAGATTTTAGGAGAACTATTGAATGTTGATCTGCAAAATTAAAACGTTTGATTCTTTTTTAAAAATCCCTTACAACTTTACTTAACTTACAACTTTAATTGACTTTTAAAATTTGTAATTCTGTTAGGTATTTTTATAACTTAAAAATATAGCATTTTGAAAAACAAAGGCATCATGGATTTTGCAGGCAAATGGATGGAACATGAAAAGAGCATCCTGAGTCTTGAGTGAGGTAACCCAGTCCCAAAAAGACATGCGTGGTATGCGCTATCTTATAAGTGACATGAGCTACAAAATACAGGAAAACAGACTCTACAGACTGATAGAAGCTAAACAAGGAGGAAGGCCCAAGTGAGGAAGCTTAATCTCACTTAGAAGGGGGAATAAAATAGCCACAGGAGGTAGACGGAGGGAGGGAACTGGGAGGGAGGGGGATGGAGATCAGAATGGGGGGTCCAGGGTCAGATGTGGGGAAGGACAAGAGAGATGGCCATGAAAATTAATGAAAATCTTCAACTAGTGGAGGGTGGGGAGGGGGGATCTCCAGGACAAGACAGAGACCTGGGATAAGGGGGGCACTCAAGAATCAATGGGGTGACCTTCACTGTGACTCACAGCATTAGGGATGTGGAACCTGAAGAAGCCACCTCCTGTAGACAGACAGGCAGGAACCCCAGTGGAGCAATAGGGATACCAACCTAGACACAAAACTTTCAACCCAAAATTTATCCCGTCCACAAGAAACACAGGCATAGGATGGAGCAAAGCCTGAGGGAATGGCCAACCAGTGACCTGCCCAACCTCAGACCCATCCTATGAGCACCGATCCCTGACACTATTAATGATACTCTGTTATGATTGCAGACGGGAGCATTGCTGTCCTCTGAGAGGCTTCACCCAGCAGCTGACTCATATTGGTATAGACACCCAGAGCCAAACAGTGGAGACTTGGAGACTCTTACGGAAAAAAAAAGGAGGAAGGATTGCAGGCACAAAGCAGATAGAATCTTTAAAGGAAGACCAATAGAATCAACTAACTTGGGCTGGTGGGGCCCTCAGAGTCTGAGAGCACACACGGGCTGGACCTAGGCCTCCCCACTCATATGGAGAAGATGTGCTGCTTGGTCTTCATGTGGGTCCTGAACAACTGGAACAGGGACTGTCCCAAAAGCTGTTGCCTGTCTGTGGGATATGTTCTCCTAGCTGGGCTGTCCTGTCTGACCTCAGTGGGAGAGGAAGCTCCTAGTCTCACAGAGACCTGAAGTGTCAGGTGGGAGTGATACCTAAGGGGGGCTCCTGCTTAGAAGAGAAGGACAGGGGATGGGGGAAGAATTGTGGGAGGGGGTGTATACATACATATATATACCATTTTGTGTAGTGTTACTAAGCAGCGTCTCTTCTAGGGAGGACACGGAAATGAACACTCTCTGTTCCTTTCTTGTCCACCCGTCTTCTGGCTGTATTGCTTCTTTTCAGTGTCTAAGAGCAAGCATTTTGTCATTGTCTCCTGTGATTATAATGAATCTTGGATGCTTTGTTTATAGAACTTTTTTTCCTTTTTTTCAAACGTCCAAAGAGTATTTGCAGTGACTGAAAGCATTCATTGCCAGTTGGATAACATCGCTTGGCTAGGAACAGTATGTCACAGAAGTAATCAGGTGGCTCTAAATATCTCTGCTTCTTCACAGCTGTGTGACGATATAGTGTCAGTCTCTCCATGACTCAATTGTTCATATAAAAATGGCACAATAATGTCTCTATAGGACTTTTAAAATAATGGTGATGATGATGATAATGTTTATCCCCATAGGACTTTCAAAGGTTAAATAAAAAGTACCTAGAACATTGTGTCTGATTTGCAGTCAAACTTTGAGTAAAGGTTCATAATAATAATTTATTCTTGTTACCGAATGTTAGTAGTTATTATTTTAGGTAATGTGAATGTATTCACTGAGAAGCCTTGAGAATTTTGTGTTTGCAAATCTGTGTTGATCTAGGGAGACTTTGCCAAGCACCAAGGTTAAACGAATTCTCTCTCTTGACTCTTTATATAAACTCATCTCATAGGTTAGTTTGCTTCATTTTGAGACCATGACATTTTGTATTTCCTGGCATTCCTAATTGCTTGTCTGTTTTATTGTTGACCAGAGAGACATATAATAGGCAATATTGTACCCTGTGCTGAATGGCCCAATTTGAAAAGAAAGTGATTGTGTGATTCCTGACAAAGAGAAGGGGCCTGTGGTTGCTGACTTTCATGCTATGGCCCTCTCTCCCTCTCTCCCTTTCCCTCCCCCCTCTCCCTCTCCTCCCTCTTCCCCTCTCCCTCTCCCCCCTCTCCCTCTCCTCCCCCTCCCTCCCCCTCCATCTCCTCCCTCTCTCCCCCCTCCATCTCCTCCCTATCCCTCTCCCCCCTCTCCCTGTCCTCTCTTTCTCTTCCTCCCCCTCCCCTTCCTCTCCCTCTCCATCCCCCTCCTTCTTCCTTTTCTTCCTCCCCCTTCTCCATCTCCTCCCTCTCCCCCTCTCCCTCTCCTCCCTATCCCTCTCCTCCCTCTCCGTCTCCTCCCTCTCCCCCCTCCATCTCCTCCCTATCCCTCTCCCCCCTCTCCCTGTCCTCTCTCTTCCTCCCCCTCCCCTTCTTCTCCCTCTCCATCCCCCCTCCTTCTTCCTTTCCTTCCTCTCCCACTTTCCTATAGGAATGAAAAGGAGAGACCTGAAATGCCCTTCACCTGGTAGCAAGTGTCAATCTTGCCCTACAATGTTATTCCTCCTCCAACTCATAATGCACAGCAGGTTAGCTCTGAGATTCCGGCTGACCTTAGTTCTCAAACTGAATATTTGATGGGATAATTTGAATGGCACATTCCCACAGGGAAAGTTGCTTATTGATATTGGTAATTATGATAACAGTAAAACTCCTTATGATAAATATTCTTATGAGAATTTGAGATTTTAATCAGTGCCAAACTTAAGGGACCGAGTGCCTGGTATTTCCTAACGCTCTCCACTTTCCAACAATGCAAATGCTATCAGTTCCCCTACATTGACTATGGTGTCTTAATAAATCAAATTATCAAAGGCTCACAAATGTAGAAAAAGTGAAAGAAAGCAGTTGAAGCAAGCAGAGTCTGCTGCTCTGACATCAAAGAACCCAAGCTATAAATCCATAACAGTCACGTCCAAATGCCAATGATGAAAAACATAGAGTTTCTTAGATTTAATTTTAAGGCAGCAGAAGTATGTGAAAACAGAAGAGAAATGCTGAGAAGCAGAAACCGGAGCACAGGGCACTTCGTTTTAGAATTTTTAGCTTCTCCAGGGAGCTAAAGAGCTTGCTTCCAGGGTGGCTGAAAACAATGGCTGGATTTGCAGAGGCCACCATGTCTGGAAACCAGGGCAGGCAGTTCGCAAGCTCTTTTCTGTATGAAGTGCAACCATTCAGCTCCAGATAGTAAATTAGAAACCCAAGGGGTGTGTAACACATTACTACATTTGTGCAAGAGCTCTGAATTTGTTGAGGAAAACAAAGGAAGGGGCTGTGAGTGGTTCACTGTGAATGAAGCCACGTAGTGTTACACTGAGTTTTACATCTGTGGTTCTCTTTGGTGTAAAGTCTTACTTATGGGGTTAGACTGGTCACTGTTTTGGTGGGTTGGGGTATTTCACTCCCCCTTTGCTGGCATCCCAGTTTCCTTTCGGGGGTAGGAAACTGACTTTCCTTATTGTGTGCAGTCTTGGTGGGAAGTAATACATCCCCTCTTCTTGATGGTCCTTCAAACTGAAGGGGATCAATTAGCATCATCCCAGCCCAAGGAGCAGCCTATGTGCCATGACACAGGCCCATCCGGTGAGATACTTTCCCCAGTCTCAGAATATCAAATGAAGAATGCCAAAGTATGTGATCATGAGGATTTGTTTTCCTCCACTGACTGTCTTTGAGTTCCCTTACCTATTTGCCAAACTCAGGCATCTGTCTCTTCATTGGTCCCCAGTCACCAGCAGATGCTTATTTATTTATTTATTTATCTATTTATTTATTATGATTCATTAGGGCCATTAGAGTGTATCAGAGTTATTTATCAAAGTAAGTCTGATGGGCATATTCATTCACATGAAAAAAAAATCTGTATAGCTGCTATGTATGACATTAGGGGGACAGAGGCATGAATCCTGGACCTGATCAGACCCCACTACAAGAGAAATTACTAGGTAAATAGATAATTTTATTGTGATATCAGAGGCACCATGACAGACATACTCTGTCACAGGGGAATAAATCAGTAATTGCACTTAGGACATATAGGCAATATCTTAGACAGGAAGAGGAGAATAAATGGCTCTTAAGAAAAAAAAGGAGGGGGGGGAGTTGAAAAAGCAAACTATCCTGCAAGCTTCTATGAGAAGAAACGGCACACATAAGGATTCTAGCTCTAAATGTTGATACTGGGAATGTTTCAACATTACTTACTATTGGGCGACAGTTCCTCAGGGATTTGTCCTATCTCTGCATTTTGTAAGCTGAAACACTGACTGTTCGTTGCAGACTTTATGTTTAATAAGGTATGTATAGTGAAGAACTGAGACACAGTGTCCCCTACAATAGAAAAAGGCATAATATCAAATATCCATTCAATGGTCAGCTCTGAACTAGACCATGGGGAGATTTTTAAAAAATCCAAGAATAAACATTTTTAGTAGGGTGGTTTTAATATGCTTGGCCCAAGGAGTAACACTATTAGGAGGTGTGGCCTTGTTGGAGAAGGTGTTACTGTGGCGGTGAGACTTTGAGGTCCTATGCTAAAGCTCCACCCAGGGTAAGATACAGTAGTCCTCTTCTGGTTGCCTTCAGATCAACAACTCTCAGCTTCTTCTCCAGCAGCACCATGTGTGCCTATGCTTCCTACCATGATGATAATGGACTGACCCTCTGAAACTATAACCAGCCCCAATTAAATGTTTCCCTTTACAAGAATTGTTTGAGTCATGGTGTCTCTTCACAGCAGTAAAACCCTAACTAAGACACTCAGTATATCTAAGAAGAGGTGGCTAACTCAAGAAAACAGAGTTCACACAAGCTCATGGTAGTCAAAGTCAGGCATGGTGGTGTACTCCCAGCCCTGAGAAGATATAGGCAGGAGGATCTCTGTAAGTTCAAGACCATTATGGTCTACATAGAGAATTCTAGGTCAAGAAGGGCTATGGCTGGAGATGATCTACTGATTTTTCAACTTTGATTAAGAATTTTTCCCCTAGTGCTCGTCGCCTGCTGGAAAGTGTTTTCTACTGTGGCTGCAATTGAAGTGGGAGTATCTTTAAGAAGTGAGGCCTAGGAGAAGCTAATTGGGTCTTGGGGGGTACCACCCTCAGAAGAGATTAACATTGGTCTCTAAGAGTAAATTATCTCTTTTGGAAGCAAGCTCTATGGAAAAAAAAGTCATGCATGATCCCCTAGGCTTGATGTCTTCTGAATATGACTGGTTCTGACGATACGTCAGAAAGTTACCAGCTAAAGCACATCATCCAGCTGGGGGGCGGGCCTTATTACCTCCCTGCTCTCAGCACTCACATCTGTCTGTCTCACCATCACATGACCTCGCCTTCTAAGGCTGAGCAGGAATTTCAGATGAATCCAGCTAGATTAATTCTACCTCCCCGTGGAATCCAAGGCTAGGCTTCACCTCTGTGGGCATCATTCCAACAGGCCAAGCTGTTTATTCTCTGTGTCTTTAATATTGTCCTCCTTACTGACTCCTTAACTGGAATTAAAAATATTTCCTTTTCCCTAATGCCCATCTATTATGGGCTAGGTGTTTTTGTTACCCCCAAATGCATGTGATGAATCTCTACCAGGGGATACATACTAAGGAGTCCCTCCTAGGAGACATGAGGAAGCTAGCACAGATAACAGGGTTTTCCCTGTCTCCCTTCTTTCTACTCTGTGCTCTCTAGGAAAGATTGTGTTATGACACAGCAAGGAGGCCATAACATTTATAAATCTGGAAATAAGCGGTAAAAAATAAGAACTTTGACTGATACATGGTGCTAGTAGAAATCTGTTCTTTAAAACTTAAGGTATTTCTGTTGAGCAGTATCTCTTCGATCTCCATCTTAATTAGGGTGTTCTTCCTTTGAATTGTCTCTTCTGTGCAAATCACAGACCCTTCCGATTATAGGCCACAAAACGTTCCTGTCATATGGCAGGCTATTCTTGAAGGTGGGAAAACAAATTTAGGTAAGTTTGGGCAGAAAGCTTTACAATTGGAAGAAAAATTCACAAGAGTTACTGAGCAGGCTTTGAAACAAAGACTCCAGCAGGCAGAATGTGTTGGATGGAAGTGGCTATTTATTTAAAAGAAACAGTAAAGGAAGTTCTGTAGGCGGGAGGCAGATAACAGGAGATGGAAACGTGGTAATACAGAAGGAATGTAAAGGGGAAAAAGGTAAACACTGGGCAGAGCATAATAAATACCAACTGCCTAAAACATCAACAATAATGTTTTGCGGGATGAAAAGCATGCAGAAATAAAGCATAGGAGAACAATAACAGCGGGCAAAGCAGGGTAAGTGGGCACCACCCTCTGTCCAGGCTGCCGAGAAAAAAGACCACAAAACGGCTGGCCTTTAAACAACTGCTGTTTATTTTCACAGTTCTGGAAGCTGGAAAGTCCAAACCTAAGGCACATGCAAAGTTGGGTGAGGACCGGGTTTCTGGCTCACAGCTGATACATTGTTTCTTCCATGGTGGATGGCTGGGGGTCTCCTTCATGGCTCACAGCTGATACCTTGTTTCTTCCATGGTGGATGGCTGGGGGGTCTCCTTCATGCCTCTTTAGTCTGGCATTAATCTTCTTCCTGGAAGCTCTGCCTCCATGAACTAACAACCTCCCCAAGGTCCCAGTACCATCATGTTGAGGCAAGGACTTCAACATAAGGATTCAGGGGAGTATTTAGAGTATTTTGAGTATTTAGACCATAGTAATGGTTTTAAATGTGACAAGATAGTTTAATGGTCTCAGAAGAACTAATGGTACTAATTTATGGTAAATCCTAAGTCAAGGATGTACATTGTATCTCTGTAGTCACCACCTAAATAACAATTCTTTAAAATGTATAATCAACAAACAGGAAGTGAAAAATGGGATGTTTCCTCCCCCCCTTTATTATTTTTTGCTTTAAAATATCCTGACCAGTTTCCCCTCCCTCTACTCTTTTCAGTGCTCCCCCTACTCCTCCAGAACCACCCCCCCAACACACACACATATCTACTTTTCCTCTTCCATTTGCTTTCAGAAAAGGGCAGCCCTTCCAGGGATATTCATTGAACACAGCATTACACTATACAGCAAGACTAGGTACAAACTTCTATATCAAGGTTAGGTGAGGCAACTCAGTAGGAGGAAAAGAGCAGATAAAAGAACCAGAGATACATCCAGCTCCCACTGTTAGGAGTCCCACAAAAACATCAGGCTAACAATTCTAACATATGCAGACCTACATGCAGGTTCTGTGACTACCACTTCAGTCTCTGTGAGACTTCTGAGTCTTGCTTAGTTCATATCTGTGGAGCATGTTGGCGTCCTTGAGCCCTCTGGTCCCTACAATTATTAATTAATGAATAATGTACAAAAGGGCAGAAGATGTGAGGAAAAATATATTCGAAACCATCTGGTATGCAGGTCTGAGAGAAGGGCTCAGTGGTTGAGAGAACTCGCTGTGCTTGAAGAGGGCCTGAGTTCAATTCCCAGCACCCATGTTGAGCTTCTCACGACTTCCTGTAAACTCAAGCTCTCGAGGATCGAACAGCTCTAGCCCTGTCACAGACACAAAAAGATGCAATATAATTAAAAATAAAATAAGCCTTCAAAAAATTTAAAGATGATATAAATTGTCAATAAAGATAAAGATGACAGCTTTGAACCCACATTGCTCAGCCCACGAATTTCAGAAAAAGCAGCAGGAGCCAGCCTGGGGAAGCAATGTGGACGTGCTGTGGCAGGTATGCCGAGGGGAGGTACATTGTGTTTCAGGAGAAGGATGGATTTGTTCTCAGACAGGATTCCTAGCTCAGTGTCAGCCCTGGACATGGGCTCTGGAGAGTTCAAAGCTCAAGTATTCTCCCAATAAACTCTACTTTCTGGACTAATTTCAGGCCTGGTCCAACCTCTTGTTGCAAGCGAGTGACCCCTGACTGAGACAGCAGTCATGGTCAATAAGAGCTGAGAAACACGGTCTCCTTAGATCGGGCTCTAGGGACAGGGAATGAGTGCCTTCTATCACAAGAATGCTTTCATATTCCAGCTTTCAGTCAGGACAATTTTTGTATATTTTTAAAGTGTAATATACATTAAAAGCCTCCACAATTACTCTTTAATCTTAAAAGGAAGGTGGTGTTGCTTATAATTAATGGGATACTAAAAAATTTAAAAGAAAATGATTTTTGCAAATGAATGGAGGGAAAACAAAGGCCCCTCGGCTGACTTTTCTACAATGGCCATCTGGTTTTAGAATTAGTATCTTGGCAATGTACTAAAATATTTTCTATGTAAATCTTTGACATTCTTGTTGCATTTCCAATTAAAGCCTCCAAATTAAAAATTTGTACCATGAGTCAGCAGTTAAAGCAAACATGTTTTTTCCATTTATCTTCCGTTGGGAAAACCTAGCCTCAAATGCAGAATGCCTGCCACCCTTTGGTTCTTTGCATCAATCCAGATGTCCACAATTACTTTGGAGGTTACCACAGTGGTTTGCCCCACCATTTGACACCATCTTTCCCATGTGTGCCCTGACCAGCTTCTCCAGCCTTTCACTATTTCCTACAAATACTCCCTTTTCACAGTATAAAACATAACCTGTGGTCTGTGGACCCTGAAGACACTTCATGTTCCTAGGTAACTTCAAGAAGAGACAGCTATTTTAGAGCCATGGAGAAGTCAAAGAAGCATCTCCAGAGCCTACGTTAGAAATGGTGGGTCCATTCACTGTGCTCTGTAACAGCGATATTCTAAGAGGGAAGGAAGGCGAAGTTCCAAAGGTCACATATACAAAAGTCCCAAGGTCTACACAGACATGATGAGAATGCCCTGTGTAGTGTGTCTCCAAAGCCATTGTGACCCTCGATGTTTGGCTGGTTAGTTAGATAAATGTCCTGTTGACTGTCTGCAGCAAATACAGTGGAAGAAAATGCTAAGCATGGTAGTATCCTGTTGACTGACATCCAGGTTGGTGAAATCTGCTTCCCTTAAAGAAGCGCTTCTAAAGTCAGTGGTGGGCCTTCTGTGAACATTCCTGTATGCACACATATCTGCATGTTCGAGCATGCATGTACTCATGCACATTCACACATGCATGCACACACGGACACACACAGAAGTGGGAAGGTTTGTCTTCACATACTTTGTACAGCTATCTCCTGCCAATGGCCCTGAGATGAGCAGAGCGTAAACGGATATAACCACGTGGGTAGCATTCTTCTGGAACACACAGGAGTTTGCAGATGAGGAAGAGGTAAAATGTATATTGGGAGCTTTGACCAAAATCAAATTACTCAGAAAAAAAATATATCTATAGAATCTTCAATATGTTCTCAATACATTCTCAAGGCCCTCAAAACCAACAGCTTCTAAACAACCAGGCCTGGTTTACCAGAAAGAGCAAAGACTAGGCTTTAAAACTCCAGACCTAATTGTCTGCTGCTGTATACACCAATTCCAGCTCTCCCTACGGAAGCCAGCAGCATATTTGCAGTCAAGAAAATGAAGCAAGTCAGTAGGGCTTGAGGCAAAATGAGTAAGCAGGCAAAAGTTGATTATTTTAATAGATTTAGTCAATAGAGTTGAGAGATGCATGAGACATTTCATGATTATAAGAGAAATCTTTTCTCCCCTTTTCATTAAGCTTTGTGGGGAAAATAGTATCACCTCTATCAAGAAAAGTGGTTTTAGACCAGGTCTCTTATCAATACGCTCGTTTGGCAATTTTGATTTTAGAAATTGGCTAACCTTGTGACTCTCTTTTTGTGGAAAGCAATTACATTTATTTCTGAGGCTCTTCGCAAGAGCTGAATGTTAACAATTGGGTTAGCGCCCCCATTGTGAATCCATTTGCCCCACCAATCAATAAATAAAATGTGAATTCCGGGGCTTTGTCTATAAAGAGAGCGATGGATTATAGGGTGTGTCTGCTTCCCACAACTAACAGATACCTGAGCTAAAGGAATTTCTACAATGGAAAAGTGAATTTTGGCTCACCAGGTGAGGTTGGGGTGAGGGTGGCCTGTATCAATTGACCCATTGCCTTGGGGCTTGATACATCATGCCAGGAAGTGTGTGGCAGAGCAAGCTAGTTATCTCACAGCAACTGCAAAGCAAAGGCAAAGACACCCTGTAACCACCAACCCCTCTAAAGATGTATTCTAGTAACATACCAGGCTCCACTTCTTAAAGATTTACCTCCTCCCAACCTGGGCACCAAGCCTTCAACAGGTTTGCCTCTGAGAACATTCTAGATCCATACATCTTCAACAAGATAACACTTGATCTGAAAGAGTCCACACTTTAGGGGAAGAGAGTTTGTCATGCAAGGACCGATAAGCATGGGAACTCCTCCATAAGAAAGGGCAGAAGACAGGAAAGTTCCTGTAAAGCAGCCAGGGGCCTGCTATTGCTGGGCTACAGGCAGTCCCCTAGTTTTGAGAACACAGATACACTCAGAGAATAGTGGAAAACAGAGAGGGAGTTCCAGAAAGGGGGTGACATACTATGGGATTTCTGAAATTCTTTTTGCTTTTTTTTTTTTTTTTAAACTTCAAATGTTTTGTTTTTAAATGACCTCCAGTCAGACATTAAGAACACTGTCTGTTTTTCTAAAGGTCCTGAGAGCTCAACTCCCAGCAACCACATGGTGGCTCACAACCATCTGTAATGGGATCTGATGTTTTCTTCTGGTGTGTCTGAAGACAGGGACAGTGTACTCACATACATAAAATAAATCTTTAAGAAAACAAACACACAAAACCATGCTGTCTGGAGAGTGGGTGAGGCAGGATGGCCGTAGAAGGGGAGATACTAGGAGAGGAAAGCAGATGTGGACGCAGATGTTCCGGCGGGAGAAAAACCTTGACTCTCCCGGTTTGTGAGATGAATGAAATTGAGGTGGAAGGACTTAAGCCATGGCTGACCTGAGGTCCCAAACTTGCTAATAGCAATTTAGTTCCCTGCAGGGAAGTAGAGGGCAAGCGGAGTTCATTCAGAAGTGCAACAAGGTATCTTCTTGTTGTGCCTGCCCAGAGGGAGTGTACTTTATGTGGTAGAGGTTGGATGCCCTGTATCTCCGCCACCCAACAACCTAGCTTGGGTGTTCCTAACTCTGTAGAGAATTAGATATTCAAAATGGCTCATCCAAGCTCACAAAGGTAATAGCTGGTGAATACTAAAAGTTGGTCAAGCCTTTGCTCTCTCTGGGGTGTGGGAAGTAGGGAGAGGGAGGAAAAGATGGGAGAAGGGTGGTGCAGAGACGATCCCAACAGAAACAAAATAAGGCTACTGTGTTTTTAAAATGGTTCAGCCACTAGAAGTCCACTGGCTTGAGAAGGAGCTAAGCATAGATTACAAACGTATCTGAAATGTTTACTTCAAGAATTCTTCGACTGCTAGTGACAATGGAGAGGTATGGTATGTTCCAGCTTACAAAATAATAGTCTGTGAGCTCCTTAGTGTGAAGACAGAAGCAGGGAGACAACTGTAAGTCTGAGGCCAGCCTGGGCTATATGACTCAGGTCAGCTGGGGCTACATAGATAACTTGTCCCAAGAAGTCACCCACCATCACCACGACCACTATCACCCACACAAATTATGTGTGTGTGTGTGTGGTTTTTTGAGACAAAGTTTTTCTAGGTAGCTTTGGGCTGTCCTGGAACTCACACTGTAGAAGAGGCTAGCCTCAAACTCCTGCCTTTACCTCCCAAGTGCTAGGATTAAAGGCCTGCTTTTAAAAATGAATACCAAGTATCAAATACTCTTAAACAGAAAGGAGGCTAGGCAGGAGAGACGTAAATATGGTCTCACATCACCTGTGACATTAGCCTTTCCCTGACCATCAAGGAGAGACTGACTGATTGGAAAGGCCCTCCGCATGTAACTGCTTCAAGATGGGAACTGAGGAGGTACTCTCCCCTAAACTTGGAGATTTGCAAAAAGAGCATTGTGTAGTTCTGTTTTGTAAAGAAACAGTGACCCAGTGTAAAAACCTCGGGAAGTTCAGGGCTAGGCCAGTGGCTGCCTGGGAACTGGCGAAGATTCCCAAACACAGGCTGCATCCCAGGACTCAGAGGGCCAGGCCCTGGGTTCCTTCTGTCTGCCTACTCCCATTCTCCTCCTGTGAGGGTGTTTTGTGCACTGTTGCTATGTTCTTTCCAGAATCCATAACCGTGGGCAGCAGGGGAGTCCCAGAGACAGCAGTCCTGGGAGACACAGCTGCTGCTGGGCTAGGTGGCCAGGCCAAAGCAACCCGCCTGGGCCATGGGCCAGACCTCCGTTGCTCCCCAGAGGAGCCCAGCCTGGCCCAGACATCCTCCCTGTCCAGCCCTGGCTGTGGCCTCCTCCAGCCCACAGGATACCTTTCCTCCAGAGCTGACAAACAATCAGAACTGCCTCCCTTGGTCCCCTGGAGCCTGACCACCCTCTGCAGCTGGCTCTTGTCCCCTCTCAGAGGACAGCTATGGGTGCCTGCAGCAAATCCCGTGGAGGAAGCAGTTAGTATGTGATACATGATATATGCCATTCATGCCTTGCTTTTCTTTCTTTTCTTCCTTCTTCCTCTTTCTTTTCTTCCTTCCTTTCTTCTTTTTTCTTTCTCTCCTTCCTTCCTTCCTTAGAAAGGGTCTCATGAATCCCCGGCTGGCCTCATCCCCTAAGCTGTGCTTCTATGTAGTCAAAGATACGGTGGACTTCTGATCATCCTGTCCTCATCTCCCAAATGCCTGGCCTTCCCGGCAGGCACCAGCACAGGCAGCTATGTGGCATTGGGTGCTGGCTTCGTGTAAGTTAACCCAACCACTGTACTAACTGAAGCACATATCCAGACCAGAACATTTTTTCCTGTCTAAATTCTTCCCTCAAACTGAAACTGGAAGGGATGAAATCATCTCTCCAAGGGCCACTGGGTGCTGAGATTTTTTAACTTCAAAGTCTCTTGACCTAATTTGTATTCACCAACTGAACTGACTAATTAAGTACCTACCACGTGCTGGTGAAGGACAGAGACCACTGGAAAATAGCAGCCTGTCCTGCTTCACACTCAGTATGAAGTACAAATTTGACTTTTAAAGGAGATAATTTAATGTGATTTTTCAGCTGATATCACTGATGATACATTTGTTTCCTATGTGTGAGGGTGTGTGTGTGTGTGTGTGTAACACGCCACTTACACACACACACACACACACACACACACACACACAAGTCACAGGTCACCAATACCCGGGTATCATGGAGGGTATAGTATGAGCTACACCTTTCTTTCTAGGAGCTGAGAGCCCCAGCAACAAGCAGATGCCTCAGTAAACATGAAACATTCTGAAAGAGATGCCTGTGGCTTCAGTCCCGGATTCTATCCCCTCCCCCATCTTAGCTCCCCACACCCCCTGTATTCTCTGGGCCCCAGAGCAAATCAGGGGGCCAGAGAGTGGGGAAGCTGCGCTCCCTGGGGTAATTAGCCTGAGTTGCCTGCAGGTGCTACACAGGTGGTCTCCGCCCCCAGCAGTGACCTAGGAAAAGCCCGTGGGATCCTTCAGCTGCAACCAATCCCGCAGGCTGCCCGCCTGCCTGCTTGACAGAGTCCAGATTTCACTTATTAAACATATTAATCTGAAGTTAACAATTTGTGCTTGTTCCACTAACCAGCTTGGAGAAAGACTGTAAGGAAGAGAACCGATCTGGTGGGGTGGGGGATGGGGGCGTGGGGGGGGTGTCGGGGGAGGCTTAACCTTGAGGGTCTAAGTGGCCTCCATATCCTGACGTTAAAATAACTGGAAGTGGAGGGGCTGCTCACAGAAGTGGAGAGTCAGAGGGTAAACCTAAGTGGAGTTAAAGAAACACAAACAAAAGCCACCCCTTCAGGCTTAGGCCTGCATGTGACTCTGTGGACATTGCTTACTGCGGTGACAGCATTTTAAACAGCTGCCCAGAGGGCTTTTAAATAGACTTGATGTAATTCAATGATTTATGGAGCATGGGTTACCAAAATATTAAAGTTTTGAAATGTCCCTAAACCAACCCTAGCCCCCCACAAGTGCTGTGGCTGGAGTTCGGCTCTTGTGACTCCTTCAAAAAAAAAAAATCTGCTGTTCTGAATAAGGGGCCGGAGAAAGACAAACAGCCTTGATGAACAGAAGTGACCTCTCATATGAAAACACTCTTGGTCTTCAACAGCTCAGTCTGCTGAAAGTGCCAATCTACAAGGAACAAGGCAGGTACTTCTTTAATTGTGTATCAACACTAAGCATTCAGGGACACTGCAGTGGGATCAAGAAATGAATCCAGTCCATGAAGTGTGCCCAACCACTACTTTATAAAATAAGCCACAATTATGTAAACACGTTACAGCCTTAATCAATAGCTGCCTCAAATCCAATGAGCTGAAGGCACATCCATGTCTGGAATTGGTCAGTCTGCCCATCTTCTCACTACGCTGGGGTGACCTTTTTCTCCCTGGTCCTCAAGTGGCCTCTGGCCTCAAAGAGACTGCCATGAACCAAAGGTTAGCTAAGAGAATTCTGACAGTTTTGTTTATGTCAAAAATAATGAAGGATGACAGGCCATCACATTTAGACATGTAACATGATCGCTTGCTTCAGGCCTTCCTGCTAAGATTAATTTGGAGACAGCAAAGAGGAAGGAGGAGGAGGATGTAGAGGAGGAGGAAGTGGCTTTAGAGAAGGGGAAAAAAACTATTAAATGCTTACCTTAGGGGCCAGAGATGGGCTGGGGAGATGGTTCTCACCATGTGAGGGTGCTTCCCTTGCACTGATCCCCCAAACCTGAGTGGAAGGAGAGAGCTGACTCTGTAAGGTTGTCCTCTTACCTCCACATGTACACAAAGACATGGTCTCAACACACACGCACACACACACACACACACCACTACCACCACCACCACCAACAACAACAATGATAATATACAGAATTATAAAATACTCATCGTATATGTAAGGGAGAGGGACTGAACAGCGTGGTCAATCGTTTTTTACTCAGTCAATGGGCAGAAAAAAACTGGAATGACATTTTATGTGAGTTTTTAATTGAATCTTCCTCATGTTTTAAGTGCATCATTTACCGAAGAACACATTGATGATATGCCTCTTTTCATCATCACCATCTTCAATACCATCAGCATCATCTGCACCACTGAAGTCCTCGCCACACTGCTGGCTCCAGCCCTGCAGATGTTAACAGCTCATTAATAGTTAGCATCTCTATCCCCACCCCACAGCCACCTCTATCACCGTCATTGTCACCGTCGTCATCATCATCATCGTCATCATCTCTTCCAGTATTGCTGCCTCTGCTATCGCCATCCCCCCAAATAAGGAACATACCTTCTCTGAGGCAAATGTTGTATATCCAAAGAGTTATTTACTTTTCCTTCCAATCCTAACCAACTATAGCCTCCAACTTCTCTGTTTGAAAGGAATTCCTTTACGTTTTAAGGGCCCGACTCTAAAGGAAATGAGTCTCAAGCAGAGGGATTATTCTATGAGCTGTTTCTTGGTACTGCGATTGGCAAATGGGAAAGCCAGACTAATATAACAAGCACAAATTGCCTTTCTCAAATGGTCTTGATGGAGTTAGATGAGGAGCGTGCAGAAGATAAACTTTTGGCTTCACCTTGAACTAACATGTGGAGCTCAATAATTTTAACAATGGGCAGCAGACCCAAGCCTCCTGGTCTTAGTTTCATCGTCAGGGAAATGCCCCGATTACAGCAGTTTAAGGGGAAGAGTGTATTTCAGCTCACAGTTCAAGGGTATCATCTACCGCCGCAGGAGAGTTGTGAGTCAGAAGCTTGAGGCAGCAGGTCACATTGTGTCCCTCCTCAGCAAGCAGAGAGCAATACAGTTAGCATCCTCCTTTTCCTGCAGTCCCGGACCCTAGGCCAAGTCCCTATGCTGCTCTCCTTTAGGGAGGCTCTTTCTACCTCAACTATCCTAAGTAAGAGAAGCTTTTCAAAGTATGCCCAAAGGTTCTTCTGGCAGAATCTAAATAATAACAACTCTCAAGTGTGTTAACAGGTCAGCTGCTAGTTGCTTCCAGATCTGGTCAAGTTGACAATTGACACTGACCATCAAACCTCTCAACCTATGGCAGGACATGTTTTTTAAAAGTCTATTCTATTCAACACAGATAAAGAGGGGCCCAGGTCAACCAAAGAAAAGGATCTTCCCCAATCCATCTTGGTAAATCAATGACTATATTGAGATTCCTTAGGACTCAAAGACAGCTGTGGATCCATTATTCCCTGTGTAGCTCAAAGTCAGCTGTACTGGTTGAAGAGTCCCAATCAGTCAACTGTCTACCTTTTCTATAACCTTGGGGAGGGGAGGAACCTTATGAGGATTTGGGGAAGGCAAACGAATCCCTAACCCCTCCCTCTCTCTCCATGAGGAAATGCTGATAGGCTCCATCTCTCGAGGGTCTCGTTGGGGGGGATCACATCTTCTTGATGCAGGATAACAATGATCCTGTCCAACCCATTGGAAACTGCTGCACAAATACGCAGCATCCCATATGGCATAGTTCCATATTATGGGCTTATTTCTATCTGTTGGTGGTCAATTTAAGAGGGATAATCTCAGGTTCATTGGGGAAAAAAAATGATACACTTTTCCCTGCCCCTACTTTTCTAGAGTTCCTGGATCTAATTCCCAGCACCCACACGGAGGAACACAACTATCTGTAACTCCAGTTCAGAGAAGTCCAGCACCCTCCTAGGGTACCACATGTATAAATGTATATAATAAAATACATTTTTTAAAGGGAAGGGCATTATTCCTAGGGTCTTTTCCATTAAAGTCCGAAAAAGCTCCAGACAACTGCCTTCCTGTTTAGCCTACTGTTAGCCCTGCTGCCCCAGGCTCCTGAGGTTCCACCTGCTTCCCTCTCTATAGTGGCTGCTGTGTCACTGTACCTAGACTCCACTGTAGGCAGAGATCTCACTCTGTCTGTTGTGATACAGGTATGAAGATGCTCAGACGAGTCTCTTTCCAGGAACTGCTGGCAGACATCACCTAGTCTAAGGTCAGATTCTCTGGTAGCGACCTGCTCTCAATGACCTGGTCTGCTGCAGAAGTGGGAAGACCTGGCCCCTGTTCCTCAAGGCAAGCACTCTGAAGGGTTAGCTAGCCACATTGCTCATTAGTCCTCCCTCAATCTGGTGAGTTCTGACTCCTAACTCTGCCGGGAACGTTGATAGGGATGGTCTTCTGTCACAATCCTCTGTCCTGGGAACCTGACCTGAGACCCCACCCTGCAGAAGTGTCTGCCTGTCCTCCCTCAGTGTCACTTTCCCTCACCTTCTCAACCTATCCCTGTCCCTGCTTTTAAAGAACAATCCAGTACAGCGGCCATGCTGATGAAGTGTCTAGGTGTCTTCCCAGGTACTAGGTCTGCATTTCAAGAAAGCATTCTACAGAAAAGGGACTGTGGTAAGAATGGGCTGGTAGGGGGAAAGTTTGATACCACCCAGTCTTAGAGTGAGCAGTGCCTCTCCTAGGAGACCACAGGAGGCAGCATAGGCCCAGAATTGTGACTGTGGTGTTTGAGGAAGGCAGGGAATTCTTGCTTTCCTGAAAGAATGGGGACAGGAGGACCTTGGGCAACTGAGGACAGGCTGAGCAAAAATAAATAGAGCTCGGGGAGAGGTTAAAGGCCAAGCCACAACAAATCTAGCTTTGTAGATTTCTGATGGCCATTCTGGAACTGGAGTGCTCAGGCTGGCCCAAAATTGTTCAGAGTGCTCCACACTCCGCTCACAAGACAAGTGACATGAAAAATAAAAGTGCGACACAAAGACAGTCCCATGGCTTACAGCTAGCCACTGTCTGCTCGAAGATGTTCTGGACATTTGGTGGCTTGTGACCAAGAGTGTTCTTCCTGTTATGACAGCAAGTTACAATCTGTCTTGACAAGTTAGCTTTCGTTGCACCCATGGACAGAGAGAAATCTTCAGGCCACACTTAGCAGAGGAATCCTAGAAAGGTTTTCCCATCCTGGGTCTAGTCACAGCTTTGACAATTCTACTGCTCCAGGGCTTCTATTTCTTCATCTGGGAAATGGGAATAATAAGGACTGCACAGGTTTTCTAATCTGGAATTCTCGGGACATTTGATCTCTCTCTCTCTCTCTCTCTCTCTCTCTCTCTCTCTCCCCTTCTCTCTCCTCCCTTCCTCTCTCTCTCCCTCTTTCCCTCTCTCCCTCTCTTTCCCTTCCTCCTTATCTCTACCTCCCTCCCTCTCCCTCCCTCTCTCTTCCCTCTCCCTCTCTCTCCCCTTCTCTCTCCTCCCTTCCTCTCTCTCTCTCTCTCTCTCTCCCTCTTTCCCTATCTCTCTCCCTCTCTCCCTCCCTATCTTCCTCTACCCCCTCTCGGTCCTACCTCCCCATAACCAGGGACCCTACCCCACCTTGTCAGCACTCAGAGCTGAGACACACAAGGCTCATCCATGGTGATACTTAACACTTCTTACAGGTAGTACCTAGGACTCTGCCCGATAAGGTTCTCTAAAGCAGATCTGGGAGGAAACCCCTAGGACTTCACCAATGTTCACATTTTTGGTGACAACCCTGAAAGGCAATTTTTTCCTCTTCAACAAACAAGCTACGTGAGATAGAAACATGCATTGTTTTCCTGAGAGCTATAGAGAAAGCCAGGGAGCTGTTAGGAATTGAGCTGGACCTAATACCACAGCACTTAACTACTAAACCAATGGGCTGAAGTGGGAGGGGAGGGGAGAGGGAGGGGAGGGGAGGGGAGAGGAGGGGAAGGGAGGGGAGGGGAGGGAAGGTTGTGATTCATGACTTCTTAGTCCTCTGCCTTAATTCACTTTAGCAGAAAATATCTGAGTAGCTAACAGGACTGTATGTGCTCTAGGTTTGAATAAAGAGTTTAAAAATAAACCCACAGGGTCCTGTCCAACACACACTGGCAACTTTTCCCTTTTGTTACATTCCAAACACATCTGCACCTTCCGCCGCTCTAGGGCTGTAACATCCTTGCAGAGGCTATGGCTCACGACCTATCGTCACCTTCCAGATCAGCCTGGAAAGCAAGAAAAATATGATGTGAGAGGTTTTCCTCCCTCTAAGCCGGTCTTAAGGAATGAGCCATTTTCAGAGGAAAGGCAGGATTGTTGAAGGGCAGTACTCAGTGGGTTTATTTTAACCCTATGTGATCCAATAGTTGATTATGTATATATGATTTCTGCTTAAGAAAAGGCTGAGGGGGGTTGAGAGTTGGCTGGTAAGGCTGTGTGAAGCAAAACAATGAGATACAGTTCTTTCTTTGGGGCAAAAAGAAATTGAGAGAGAGAGAGAGAGAGAGAGAGAGACAGACAGACAGACAGACAGACAGGCAGACAGACAGACAGAGAGCTCTGAAACCACCATCCTCATCATGTGTTATGACTTACACTGTGTTTGACTATGACTGGCACCGCTGTGAGACAGAGTGCCCAGTGCATCTGGCATCCCCCTATGTGAACGAGAAATTAGCCTCTTTTGATTCTGTTGATTGGTCTCCTGCGAAAGAGCATCTACGACAGGGCTTAGAGTATACAAGACTATTGTCCAATTTCTTTTTGCTTTGCCCCCCCAGTGTCGCTTGCTTCTGCCAGGGGCCGCCGGCACCTTCCCTTGGTATGTTCAGGAGGTCCCAGTCAAGCACAAAAACCGCCTGCAGGGTTGGTTGTTCACCGTGCCTTTGGTAGGTTAGGGAAGGGAGAGACCATTGACATGCAAAAGCGTGCACATGTACACACAGCCCCACCAAACTCCATGTGTTCAGTGGCAAATACACAGACTGGATTCATTCAGTGTCACCAAGATCAAGGGTCAGAGCCACAGTATAGCACATCTGCCTCCCAAGGAGCTCCCTGGAAATATTTCAAAGGGCTTGGCTGCCACAGGAGAGAAGAATAAGAATGGGAGGGCTGGCTGAGCCTTGGGCTGCTTTCCCCTGTGCTTCTAAGGTTTCTAAGCTTCCACATCTTGAGAAGCCATTGAGAACTTGGAGGAGCGGTGGATGGTTGGCTTGGGTCTAAGAAGGTCCAAGTTAGTGTCATCTGTCAGCCGGTGTGCATCCTTAGCATTCTCAGAAACATCCAGGAGAGAATTTCATTTTGAGGACATTCATGCATACTTTCCCACGGATTGATTCAGGATGGGATTCTAATTTCTGCGTTAGCTTTTCTTAAATATCGTGTTGATAATAAAACAATTTGTTTGAATGGTAAATAACTACTACTTCTGTTAATACAATCCAGCTGATCCCCAGTAAGACAATGTCACACCTGCCAAGGCCTCTCAATTGCTAAAGGCCACAGACCTAATGACAGGCCTGGACCATAACACTGCATGTTCTATTTCCTGTTTTAAGCAAAAACAATAATAGTGAAAAGGGTTTATTTCACTTCCAGATAAGGAGATACAGGCCATATTGTGTATGACAGGGTTCATTATAAATATTTAATCACCAGTCTGTCTTATTTCCTATTTTTGGATGACTACTTACCCAATACCCTTCCTAGCTCCTGATGTATGAAAGCCAGAACCCCTTTACTGGAATTGTAGATGTAACATCCCGCTCACCCTTCATAAACGTGCATAGACATGCAAGCGTATTTGAAAGTCTGGCTTAATGACCTTCTCTTCCGTCCCTGCTCCACTCTTTGGTCCTGTATTTCCTCCCGTGAGTATTTTGTTCTTGCTTCTAAGGACAGAAGCCCCCACATTTTGGTGGGAGCATCTCCATAGAAGCGAGGGGGTGGGGGGAGAGGGGAGAAAGGGGATAACATTTGAAAATGTAAATATCCAATAATAAAAAAAGAAATTCTGGCTTCAATATTGTGCAGCCATCAGAGGTCTGGCCTGACCACTGTGGGCTCTGTGGGTGTTCAGGGTGTATGGAGAGAGGCCTTGGAAAGAGAAACAGATCTTCCCAGCAGCCATGTGTAAGAACAGGAGGCTGAGGCTGAGCTGAGCCACCTCTCCACAACTGACTGACAGGCAGGGGTGGGGAGCAAGGGGTGTCAACAGTGCTTAGAGAACCAAGTTAGCTGAAATGAAGGGCTTGGGAGGTACTAGAGAAGACTAGGTGGGGGCTCTGCCTTCCTGGATGTTTGGCTTTTAAAGGAAGTGCTAGACCAGTGGTTCTCAACTTGTGGGTCATAACCCTTTTTGGGGGCAGGGGTCTCATACCAGATCTCCTGCATATCCGATATTTATGACTCGTAACAGTAGCAACATTACAGGGATGAAGCAATGAAATAATGTTATTGCCCCTCTCCACCCACATTTCTCTTCCCTCCCCTCCTGTCTCTCCTCTCCCTCCTATTGCCATGGTTTTGCCCTGGGGCTGCCTGTCCCTCGGAGGACTAGTGAGTGGAAGTCACTTGGAGGTCAGTTAGGAGAACAGGGCCCCGAGGACCCAGCCAGACGGTGAGGTTTAGAGAGCAGACAGATGGCCAGGGTGAGTGTTGGGGGGAAGGGTGTCAGTGAGTGTTGGCCCTGCCTGATCCCTCATCAAAAGGCCTGTTAGGCAGCAGGCTATACTCCCTCCAGCACTACGGAGGCATCTCAGCCCCTTCTTCTGTGAGATGCTGGGGTCCTAGCTGCATGCTGTAGTTTGCACCTATGGTCCAGGTTTTCTCCTGTCTTCTCCTATTGTGCCCCCCTTCCTAGTCATGCTTGTTCTGTGCTTGGGCGAGACCTTCCCCAAGGGTTCCAGGCATTCCGGTCCCCATCCCTCAGCTTATTAGTTCTCAGCAGAGCTATTAAAGGCAAGTTCATCATGGACTCCAGAGCTCTGCCTCTGGGTCCCGGGCTCTCGCTGCTCCTCAGCATGGCCTTCCTTGGCTTTCCAAATTAATGCTTTTTTGGCTGCAAATGGTGCTTTTGTAAGAAATAGCTCCAGATTCATGAATCCAAGCCAAGCAGCATTGAAGGTCACCTATCAACGGTGTTCTGTTTCTCTGCTGGAAACGTGAAATCCTATTGGATGTAGGATGTGGCTTTTCCTGTCTCTAGACATGCTTTTTGAACTCTAGAACTTACATGATGATGACTTCTTTAAAAAAAAAAAAAACTCTTTATTTCATTTGTTTATTTTTATGTGTTTTTACGGTTTGCCTGTAAGTACGACTGGCACTTCTGGCTCCTGTTGGGTCCAGAAGAGGGCATCAGATCCCCTGAGACTGGAGTTGCAGACAGTTGTGAGCTGCCACGTGGATGCAGGCAATTGAACCCGGGTCCTGTGGAAAAGCAGCCAGGTTTCTTGACTGCTAAACCATCTCTCCAGCCCCGTGATGAGGATTTTTAACCTAGATGAGATTTAGAGTGCCCAAAGTACGTGTGGAACAGGAGGAACAAGGAACACTAAAAGATCCCTTTTTTCCCCTGTTAGCTCCACATCCTGCCCACCCTTTTGGGAGAGAGGAGGCGTCACCACAGGGGACTGAGCAGGGGCCTCTTCCTGTCCAACAGAGGATGTCTGTGTGCACCACTGGGCCCTGAGCATTCTGTACAGGTTAAAAACTCAATTCTGCATAGGTTAAAAACTCAAAAGAGGTTGACTCAAAGACTTCATTTTACTGCCGTTGCTCTGCCCAGTGAGTTTCTCCTCCACTGAAGCAATCCTTACAAGGACAGGGACATTTTGCAAACTGCTCTTCATTGTATCTCTGGCATCTGGAACAGAAACTGGAACATGGGAGGTGCTCCACCAGTATTTGTGATGGAAATGCAAACTCAACAGCTCCAACTCCTGCTCTGCCATCACGGTAAGAGCAGAAGGACAAAGTCTGTCTGGGTTGTTCATCTATCCACTGGTTACTACAGTGACCACTTCTCCAGGTCCTACTTCCAGATCATTCCTCCCTCCTTAACACCCTTTCTTTCCTCTTGTTTTAATTTCCATTCTTGCATGTCTTTAACTCTCCTACTAATAATACACACGACCCCATTCTCTCTCTGTTTCCAAACCACTGTCCAAGCCGGTTTTCCCCTTCAGCTTGCCTCTGGTGAGGGAAAAAAAAAAAAAAAAAACCCTCCCCAAGTGTGACTCAGAGAAATGAACTGAAATGTCATCCAAGGCCACTGGGAATTTCTCAGCCATGTGTCATGGACCCTGTGCTGAGAGCCTGGGTTTCAGTCAAGACAGAGGTTTCAAAACCCAGCACCCTGAGACCTCCCTCCACCTCCTCCCAGCCCCGCCCACATTTTTCCTGCTCCGCGGTTGCTGTACTTGGCCACCTAGTGAAGGTTCTCTTCCCTCCCAGCGAGTTTCCATCAGTGTGGCAAGGGACTCTAGCAGCCCAGGAGGCCACGCCCCACTGCGGCAGCTCCACTCTAGCAGCTCTAGCTGCCACTGCCCATCGAGGATGGGGAGACAGGAGCCACAGTCGGGTTTCACCGTGGGCTCCTAGCCAAGGTGCCTCAAACTTTCCGCCGCACCTGGAAACGGGACATGAAAAACACAGGTTAGGAAGGAGACACGGCTGCTCCGTTCAAAAGCCCCATTCATGAAATTAAAACAAAACAAACCCCGTAGCATTTAGACTGCTCTGTTTGGTTTGTTCTTTCTCTTTTCCTCTGGTATTTGTAGAACAGGTCTCAGTGCGTGGATGTGTGTGTGTGTTGGGTGGGGAGGAGGAGGAAGAACTAGGAAAAAGAGGGAGGGAGAGGGGAAGGGATGGAAGAAGGAAACCTTGGGCTCAGCCAAGCACAAAGACACCCATGGAAGAGAATTAATCCGGTCCTCCTCTCAAATGTGACAGGCAGCAACAGGTTGAGAAATTGCTACCCAGGTCATGGGAAGGTCATTGACGAGTTTTTCAGGTTTCCTGTAAGCAGGAGAATGACTGGGGCAGCTAAACTTCCAGCGACCCTGACTGAGAGAGCTAACCTGGTACTACTGATGGGCCCTCAACAGATCCCAGGGGAGTGGATGAGAGACTCAGGCTGGGATTCTCAGCGGCAGGGACACTCCCTAAATAGAACTGCCATCCAGGCATAATGAGAACACATAAGGCACAGGTAAGCCGATCTCTGTGAGTCCTAAGCTGGTCTGGTCCACGTCCCAAGTTTCAGGTGAGCATCAGAAAAATTAATTAATTAATTAAGATGAATATTAAAAACGACAAAACTTAAACTCTGCTCAGCCGGCCCTGCATATCCTGAAATCTTTATATTACTCAAATCCCTTATGGACTGTTTGGGTGAAGGAAGAAATCTTCCTGGCTCACCAATTTCCAAAGAGTGGTAGAAGCAGTTTCGGAACGAGGATGCCCAGGAACTTGAAGCTGCTGTCTGGTTGGTCCAGGCTTCCGACATGTCGGCAGATGCACACTCTTCTGCTTCTCCTCTGTACCTCAGGGCTGTTAGTTCTCCCAGACCCACCTGGGATTATCCTGAACGAAGAGACAGAAACCGAGTAAGGGTGTCATATATGTCAAGATATATGCAATTATATCGAATCTTAGATATATTAGAATATTAGAAGATGCGATTTAAGGGTTGGCGGTGGTGTGCACAGCTTTGATCCCGACATCTGAGAGGCAGAGACAGGCACATCTCCAAGTTTGAGGCCAGTCTGGTCTACAGAGCAAGTTTCAGGACAGCCAGGACTACCCAGAGAACCCCTTTCTCAAAAACAAACAACAAACTAAAACAAAGCAGACAGAGAGAAAGAAAATGAGAGCTCCTTCCAATTCAATTACAATATGAGGGGAAATTTTCAGCATAATATACACATTTCTCCTGGGCTACTTTATCTATGGGGAAAAGGTTAATACAGAAAAATCTCAAAAAGCTTTAAAAAAACAAAAACAAAAACCCTTGTTAGGATTCACAAAATGTATAATATCTACCCCGTGTGGCCTTGAAGGTACATTATCCTAATTTTCATAATTATCCTAACCAAGTGTGCTACCTTACAGAGTTAGGTTTTGCTAGCCTTTCACTTTTATGAACACACACACACACACACACACACAGGTTTTTATGAAGGTAGAGACCTTATAGCCTAAACAACTCCTATTAGCTTCGTAACTCCATCATCACTACCTCCAACACATAAATTTAGGAGAGTACATCCCAGCAGTGCCACCATGGGAATATATATAAATAGGAATAACTCCAAGTGCTAACAAATCAGTAAGAATAGTTCTGAGCAGGCATCTAGACCCTACGGGTGGTGCACACTGGTAACCCCAGCCCTTAGGAGAAAGCAGTAGGAGGTACGTTGAGTTTAGGGCTAGCCTGCACCACAGTACATCGTATTGAGATCCTGTCTCAAAAGGAAGAAGCAGAGGGGTATTCGAACACTGATGACACTGTGGAAACAGGAAGGCAGCTTTCTCACACAGATAAAGCACTATCTGTCTACAGTCGTGGATGTTGCCAAATTCTGCAGACTTGGCGACTTTGGTACTCTGAGTGGCTGGTCTGGTAGTCTCAAACATCACGTCATTTTCCAGTGGTTTGAGCTGTTGGGTGGAGCTCCGGATGCAAATCAGAAAGACATGAAACAACTTTCAAGCAGGGATGAAAAGTAAGCCAAAGACCACATTTTCAATTTTGGTGGAAAGGATACCCGTGACATATGTATGTACCAAAAAGCCTATTGCTCAAGGATGGAGAAAAAAAAAGCAGAAAATGTTGAAGCCTTCCTCCTACCCCTTCAACTCCACTCACATTCTCCCACCCTGGGCATCCACTTCACACAGAAGTTCCAGGTCTTTGTTCACAGTAAAACGCTGAATTTATCTTAGCATTTATGTATCCTAAATGATTTAACATGTTCAGCCCTGTTCTAGCCTTTTTACTAGATTCCTGTTTTTGTTTTCATTTCACCGACCAAGTCCTTGGGTATGGCACCCATGGTCCATTTCTCTGTAAGCTCTGTGGTTTTATTGTGCAATTTTGCATAGCCCGGTGAGTCTTAGGAATGTATATATTGTATGACAGCGAAACAGAACCAGCGCCCGTAATGTAATAGGTAAACTACTGCACTACCTGGCTCTTTTAATTCCCATGTGTTTCTCTCCACCATCGTTTGGCTACCCCATGCTACAGATACGAATCTACAAATTAAAATATGCCACAAACCAGACCCTTCCAGACTCCTTGTCCTTGCTGGAGGATAAATCTAATGTCGTAATGACTCTGTACTGAAGTGACCTGTGAAGCACACACAGAACTCCTTTCTGTCTTTGTCTTCAACTGTATGCATCTTGTCCTTGTTTAAGGCTACCCACTAGGATCCTGGATGCTCCATTGCTCCTCCTGGTTGCTTCCCCATTGTCACATGGTGCTGGCTGATGGTCAAGATTTCCTTCCTCTAAGCTGGGCCCTTCCTGAGAAATTAAAGGAGCATCCTAGAATACTTTCCCAGATCTATGGGACGCACCCACCCTCAAAAGGATCCGGGTTGAATGCTTGGCAGGTCCAGAGCTGCCTTTAGTCTGTTGTGGAAGGCTCTACTTCCTGTAGGACTGCTGCAGATCTGTCTCAGCCGGAGCAATCAGAAGCCAGCCCTGCAGGAGCTGAGAAGAGTGAGTTGGAAATCAGACCCATGGCCACCACATTTTAACCACAGCCATTTGCAAAGCCTCTTCCTGGGGGAACTTTATTATTCTTTCCTGGCTACCTAACACACGTCCGGGTTTGCAGGGTTAAGGAAGTCCCCCACTGGGTAAGCTTTATTTTACTTTAAAGAGGGAGATTTTAGTCCTTCCTGTTTCTAAACTCCAGGAGTTTTGTCTACATAAGAACACCACTGTGTGGCTCAGTTCAGACAACCTCACAATGAAAGGTGTAAATTACATCTTTCCAATGAGGGAGAGGGAAGGGGAAGAGAGAGAGAGAGAGAGAGAGAGAGAGAGAGAGAGAGAGAGAGAGAGAGAGAGAGAGAGAGGACTTTTAAACCAAAAGAGTCTGTCACTTTAATTTTTTTCAAACCTTACTTTTAACGATGGTTCTTAAACACTTTAATCTCCCTTGTAGCCAACCAGCTCCCAGAGGTAGTGGGAAAGAAAGGATACGGGGAAGAGGAGCTGTTTAGAACTGGTTAGAAAGGTTCTTTGGAGCAGCTCCCATCTGTGTTGTGTGGAAATCAGCAGTTCAGTTCACAGGTCAGCAGACAGTGGCAGCTCGATCCACTCACAAGCATCTCACAGATACACCAGCCATCCAGTTCCCTAGAGTCAGGTTAGCAACAGCAGTGACAGGACCAAGCAGAGACAGCCAGGCCTTGGGCTCAGCTCCAGTCAGCAGAAGGGACCCAGAGAGACACCAGAAGAAGTTCTCCGCTGTGCCTCTCTCAGGGAAGTGAACATAAGCAAAGACTGGAGACCCACAAGCTTGCATAGCCAGCTGTGCCAGCAAGCCAAGCTGTGTCTCTGTCACTCCGTGGACTCCTGTTTATACCCTCCACACATCAAGTGTCCTCCATGTGCCTTGCCTCAGCAAGTGCATCCAATCAGCCTGAGTCCTTGGAAATGGCAAGAAACTGTAGCACACCACCAGAATTTTTTTTTTTCCTTTTGGTGTGTTTCTCTCTACGGAGTCCAAACAAATGCAGTTCAACTACTCACTGTAAGGCGGACCAATACATGCATGTCGTTAGCAAAGAATCTTTCATCGTATATTCTTTCACGTCCTTGCTTTAGCAGAGCATCCTCTCTCCTGTGTCTGCTTCAGTGAAACGTTCTTTCACGAGTCTGCTTTAGCCTTTCACACCTATGTCCATTTTCACGGGTTTGCCCCAGCAAAACACCATCCAACCAACTTTCCAAAGAACCCTTATGTTTCTACTTCAAGAGGCAGTCAAATTTCTTCTGAAATCTGACTTTCTGTCTCTCTCTTCTTTTTCTGTTATATAGGTCACTCTTCTTCGCATTGATGGCCTCTTTTTTCACTAATTTTATGCAGATATGTAGATGTATAAGCATGTATATTTCAAAATATAACTTGTTTAGTCCATATAGTGTTGCCTGTATGTATATTTTCAGGGCTGACTGTTTGTCACCGGACAACCAATGGGTCCGCTCTCCACTTGAGAGGACCACCTATTCCACACCCAGCCTTCCTCGGTTGTTTGTAGTTCTCTGTCTAGGGCTGAGGCCCTGTGGGCTTTTCTGAAGGCAGTTTGGCATGGTCATGGTTGTCATCCTTGTTCGGCTCACATTTAGGTGGTCACATTGGTGAGATTTTATGGGTTTCGCTTCTGGTGTTACTAGGAGACACAATCTCACAGCAAATCCCCTGATCCTCTGGCTCTTATGATCTTTCCATCATCTCTTTGATGTTCCCTGAGCCTTGGGTGAGGGAGGGTTCTGTAGCTGTATCCATTAGAACCATCAATCTGCATATTGGTTGGTTGTGGTTTTCTATAGTAATCTCTGTTGCAAAGTTTCCTTGCTGAGGGGTGAAGACCACACCTATCTGTGGGTATGAGGACACATGTTTGTAGATTGTTGTCAGGGATTGTGCTAGTTTAGTAAATTAGTGGTTTCAGATTCTTTTGACTTCATTTGCTCTGACTAGTTAGCTAGGTTTCTAGTACCCAGAATGGTTTCCCTCTTGTTGAGTGGGTCTTAAGCCCAATTAGAGAAGTGGTGGTTACTACCAAGGTATGTGTGCCACTACTACACCATTAAGATCATTGTGCTATGCTGGTCACCGATATGGCTCACAGGCATCATGCCTAGGTGGGACTATTGGCCACTTCCTGCCTTTGGAAATTAGCACAGTGCCTTCTTATACTGTGAAGGCTAATTCTCAGAGGATGGCCATTCAGGTCAGCTCCAGCTCAGGGGTCTCTGAGCTGTGTTTCTGAAGTGCATGGTATCTTCAGCAACAGAACCTACCTTCCCCCTCCCAGTGGATGGACAATGGGTAATGAAAGGAAACAGCAACAGGTTATCTGTTTGGGGGCTTTCTTGAATAGCCTGGGCCAAAAACTCAAAGAGGGCTTCTCATATCTGGTGTTGGAATTTTTGTTAAGTGGTCTCCAAGAGCTCTCTGGCTCTTGGAGAGAGCATTGTCATCTCAGACAGGAAAGGATATACATAAAACTAGATATGTATATCGATACACAGAATTAACATGCGTTACAAGTTGCCTTTCTGGTAACTAGTAGTATGATTCCGTGTGGTGTTTTCACCTTGCCATTCCCTACTTCTGTTCCCTATACACCTGCCTCCCTACTTCTCCTGTATTTACCTCCCTCCTCCCTAAATCTCCTCCCGTTCCCATTGCCCTATCAAACCACCTGTCTTCCCATTTCCCTCTATTGTCCCACCCCCAGCCCACGCCCCATCCTGGCAAGGACCCTGGTTTACTTTCCTGGTTTCTGTAGTTACTTCAGGTTATATACCCAGATCTAAAGATTTGAAGCGAGGAGCCTCCCGTGAGAGAATATGCGCACCTTGTCTAAAAGACTTTCTCTAACACTGCAATCCCAGCAGGACTCGGTGTGCTTTAAGAGTAAAGGAACATATCGGTTACTTTCCTATCACTAAAAGAGAGCATTTAACTAGGATTACAGTTTTGGAGTGTTAGGTTCAAGATGGTGGAGCAAAGGCATGGCAGCAGGAAAATCTAAGAGGTCACATCTTGAACCACAGAAGCTGGCAGAGAAGGCACTAGGGATAGTGCAAGTCTTATGAAACCTCAAAGCCTAAGCCCAGTGACAGTTCCTCCAACAAAGCTACACTTCCCAAACAGTTCCACCAACTGGGAACCAAATACTCAAACATTAGCCTATGGGGTCAGTCTCATCCGAACCACCACTAGGAGATAATGTTGAATTTGAATAGCAAATAGGAGGATTTGAACTAGGTTCCAAGTTCATCTCCTGAGCTGTTGGCAGCTATCTAAGCTTTGTTGTCATTCAAAGATTTATTTTATTATTTATTTATATCTACATGTCTACTTATAAATGTATGTGCTTAGGTGATCATACGTCAAGGCACCCTCACAGGCCAGAAGAAGGCTTTGGATCCCCTGGCACCTGTACTGTAGGTGATTGGGTACCTTCCAAAAAAGTGCTGGGAGCCAAACTCTGGTCCTCTGCAAGATCAAGAAGCACTCTTAACTGCTAAGCTATTTCCCTGACTATAAGTGCTCTATTTTCTTAACTGTAAAACAGAGCATAAAACACTGGAGAATTCATGGGAAACATCAGGTCCATAGAAGACACTTAGTAAAGGCTATTTAACAATCCCAACCTGTCTGTGGCTACTCTGTGTTTTATTAAAAATATTCATGACAATTGTTTGATCTATTGAATTCTCCTAACAACCATGACTTCTTTCTATAGTTACAGTAAATATTAGATGAGTTAATACATGTAAGTTATCTGCTACCAGATAAATACTTAATAGCCTATCATCATCATCGTCATCTTCATCATCATTACCACCATTCCATTAAGGGATAAACCCAGAGCCTCATGTACAGTAGACAAGCATTCTGCCACTGAACTAGAACTCCAAACTCCTCTCTAATTTTCCTTGTAGTCCAGGCCGATATCGAATGCCCACATTAAAGTAATCCCTGGGCCATATTCTCAAATGCTGGGTTTACTGGCTGGCATCTGCTACTGATGATTTCGAGCTGTAGGTTTGCGCTAGGAGAATGTGGAATGAACACTCAGAAATATTTGGTGTGGTTATAGTCATTTTATAAAGAGTCCCCTCCCCTTTCTGACTATTTGGGCCTAGGTTTGGGTTCTGGCAAACTACCTAAGTTTTGAATTCACTTCAAGAGTTGTGTGCTGATTGTTGGTACTTCAAAAGAGAAGGTGCAGGCAGAGAGGGCAGCCATGCAGAGACCTGCCTGCTACTGGGCTTCTCAGTGCCTTCTGTAAGATGCTGAACCCTAGGGCAGTACCAGGCTACAGTCTGCTCCTACTGACTCCCAGTGTTGACTCTGCGTGTTTCTCCCCAGCTCTGTTTTAGTGAGTCGCCCCTTGAAGCAATTATACAACAAAAACTGGCCAGTACCAGAAACCACACATTTCCCCTCAGCCCTTAATTAAGCATTTACCAACACACACCCGTATGAAGACTTCAAAATGTGTGTTTCATTTTTACGAAATTTTCTAAATCACTTATTTTCTCTTTTTGAAGGTCCAAATTACAAAGAAAACCTGGAGAAAGGAGTAGGAAAACTTCTTGGTTAATCCATCCAGTGATTCACATTGCCCTGTTTACAAGCTCTCCTCTTCAGTCTGCATCTGCCTTTGGCCAAACAGAGGGAGGAGTTTTCAAATTTGCCCATGTCCTTGGCAAGAACCGATGTACCACTAGCCCTAGGAACCCCATCTAGAATTTCCCTTAGATCCGTTGGACTACTGTCTCTGGAAAGGTCTGTAGCCGTTCATTACAGACTAGCAGGAAATCCCCCTCCTAAATCATTTGCCTGGGATTAGCTAAACCCGGTTCTGAGCTCATAGATGCTACCAAGAGTTCTTGAGCCTGAAGTCCAGAATCAGAGTGACTTTTCCTGAATGGACGCTGAAGGGACGGAGAGCCAGCAGTGCAGTGAAGACGTTCTACTGAGGTGTCTCCTGGGAGAAAGAACCGGACATCTTAGATGGAGGACTTCCGGGAAGGAATAGACTTGAAGCTAAGAACTCAGAAGCAGAGGAGAGTGAGTGGGATGGGAAATTGATATTTGTGGTAATCAGGAACTGTGGGCCAGTAAGATAGCTCAGAGGGGTAAAGTCTTGCACGCACAAGGCTGTCCATGGTTTTAAAGAAAAAAAAAAAAAGATGCAGCAGAGAAAGCTGCCCCGGAGCTCACTAGCCAGCCAGTTCAGCCTATGTGGTGAGGCCCGGGTCACAGAAAAACCTAAACACGTTGGAAAGATGGACGGTACCTGGTCAGCAACAGTCAATGATGTTCTCAGGTCTCCACACACAAGCGCACCCACTGAAGAACCGGAAGCTGGCTGTGATGGTGCTCAACTTTTAATCCTAGAGATTGGGACACCGAGTCAAGAGGATGACCATCAGATGAAGTAACCTAATTTATACAAGGAGGACTGTAGCTCCTTGTATTAAGAATGCTAATTAAGTCTCCCCCCCCCCCAAAAAAAAAACTGTTTGCACCACAGGGTCTGCTTCTGGGAACCTGCTCCCAGTTGGTTCTGATTGGTAAATGAAGGTGCCAGCAGCCAATAGCTGGAGAGAACATACAGGGGCGGGATTTTAGAATTTTCCGGGCTTGGGACTGGGAGGAAAAGGAGATCTGAAGAGTGCTTTAGGAAGAGTGTGGAGAGAGGAGGCAGAGGCCTCCATAGAGTGGAGAAGCAGGGAGAGCACTCTGGGCTCTGGGCCAAGAAAGCAGGGTCCAGAGTGCTGCATAAATGCGTCCGGAGAGGCCAAGATAGAACATAGAAATTAGTAAGAAGTAATTATTGGCGCGAGGTAGATGCCAGCAGCAGAGGTTAGGCGGCCGTCCATCTATTGTACTGCTTAAGACATTTGAAAATATAAAGACTATGTGTGTCTTTCATTAGGAAACATAAACCATTGAGGCAGGTAGCAACCCTGCGCCAGGATTTATTAATAAATATTAAATTGTCAGAGAACAACGTCCAAGGGTACATAACAAGACCTGTCTTTTTTTTTTTAAAAAAATGTACAAGAGTCAGGCATGGTGGTGCACACCTTCAATCCCAGAACTTGGGACAGAGGCAGGTGTATTTCTGTGAATGTGAGGTTAGTCTGGTCTACAGAGTTTGTCCAGGACATCTAGGGCTACACAGAGAAACCTTGTCTCCCCCCAAAAAAATAAAACAATAAAACAAACAAACAAAACAAAAAGTAAGTAAGCAAACAGATAATCAAAGAATAACAATTGGATCAATTTTGTGAAGAAAGGATGTCATGTAGAAGAAAGTGAAACAGACCATCACTGTCAAAAAGGCTTGGGGACTTCCATCATGGCTACACCTCCTAATCCTTCCCAAAATAATTTCACCAACTAAGGACCAACAATTCACACATATGAGCCTATGGGGACTGTTCTCATCCAAACCATCACAAGTTATAGCTAGTACGTGGTACGTTCCACTTGCTTTTTAAGGTTCATTTTAAGTTGGTTTTTAAGTGTGGGGGAGGGTTGTGTGTGTTTGTATGTGCATGTGTGTTTGTGTGTGTGTTTGTGTATGTGTTTGTGTGTGAATGTGTGTATTTGTGTGTGTGTATGTGTACGTGCACGTGCACACACACACACACACACGAAAGTGTGGGGAACTGTATCATCTAGAGGTTGGGTTATAGCCACTTGTAAGCCATTCAGCCTGGGTGCTGGGAACCAAACCAGGACCTCTCTAAAAGATCAGTATTGCTCTTAATCTCTAAGCCGTTTCTCCAGCTCCAGATTCACAGCCACAGTCATCACACAGTCCAGAGACAGAGCATCCCCATCTTCCAAGCAGCATCCCCACCCAAGTGCAGCCAGGCTCCCTTCCCCATCTCCATCCTCGGGTGTGCTAATCTGGTTCCTGTTACTACAGCTTTGCTTTACCCAGAATTTTATATAAGTGGGATCACACTTCATGACATCTTCCACATCTGGCTTGCTTTTGTCTAGGTATAGACAGCGCTTGTGAGAGTTACTAGATTGTTGCCTGTATCTGCGGTCAGTTTCTTTTTGATATGGAGAGGTACCACATTGTCAGGAAATCCCCGAGCCAACTTATCTACTCACCAGTCTGTGGGTATCTGAACCGTTTGCAGCCTTCAGCTACCATAAATAATACTGCTATAAACATCCACGCTTACGTTTTCATGTGGACACATGTTTTTATTTCTTTTCCATAAACATCTCAGAACTGAACTACTGGGTCTCGGGATAAGTTTAGATTTTATTGTTGGCAAACTGCCAGGCTGTCTTCCAGAGAGTGGCGCCATTTCTCTGGTTCCACTGGTGACACAGGAGCACTCCAGGTGTTCCACGTCCTCACCAGCACATGGAATTTAGAGTATTTTTAATTTGGGTGACTCCTGCAATGCGATTTACTTGCATTTTTAGCTTGCTTTTCCTTAGTGGCAGTGATACTGATCAATTTTTCATGTTCCTATTTACCGTCCCTATGTCTTCCTTGGGGAACAGGCTGCTGAAACTTTTACACATTTGTTTCTCATTTATTACAGGGTTGTTATTTATATATTCTAGCCATATATTTTACAATATTTATCTGTTACATTTTACCCATGTCTGTGGATAGCATCCCTTGAACCTTCTATACTTTCTGTAGTTGTTTTGTCTGCTTATTATATATATATGTATATATATATATATATATATATATATATAACATATACATATATATATAAAGAGATGCATATTAAATTTTTCTATTGCAGTCAACCTTTGTCTATTTTTTTTTTCTTCATTCTTCATTCTACTCCACTTTTGCTTTAGATTTACAGAAATGTTACCGTGGTGGTGCAGAGAGCAGAGAACTCTGTGTGACCTCAGTCTAGTATCCCCGAGCATCTTTCATTGTCTCACAAAAATCAACAGTGTGCGTTAGTGTTGACTCCGGGCCAGTGTTATTCCATTTCATTAGTTGCTTCCTGCCACCCTGTTGCTATTCCACTATCCAGTCTAGAATACGACATTACACGCCACTATCCTGTCTCCTGTGAGTCTCTCAGATTGTCCTGTTTTAAAAGCCTTTGTGCTTCTTCCTCGGCGCTGCCTGCGAGGTGGCTGCCATCTATTTTGCGGCATCATGGCTGCCCTCCGGCCTCTGGTGAAGCCCAAGATCGTCAAAAAGAGGACAAAGAAGTTCATCAGGCACCAGTCAGACCGATATGTGAAAATCAAGCGAAACTGGCGCAAACCCAGAGGCATCGACAACAGGGTTCGGACAAGATTCAAGGGCCAGATCCTGATGCCCAACACTGGTTATGGGAGTAACAAGAAAACCAAGCACATGCTGCCCAGCGGCTTCCGGAAGTTTCTGGTCCACAATGTCAAGGAGCCGGAATTGCTGCTGATGTGCAACAAATCTTACTGTGCTGAGATTGCTCACAATGTGTCCTCTAAGAACCGAAAAGCCATCGTAGAAAGAGCAGCACAGCTGGCCATCAGAGTCACCAATCCCAACGCCAGGCTACGCAGTGAAGAAAATGAGTAGATGGCTTGTGTACGTGTTTTGTGTTCAAATAAAACTACACACAAAAACTGCAAAAAAAAAAAAAAAAGCCTTTGTGAGTCTTCAGACATCTTGTAGATGATCCTTCAGCATGAGTGTGTCTATGTTTTTCATGGTTACACACGTATTAGAGGTTTGGGGAAGGTAGAAGCCACAGAGGCAAAGTGCCATTCTTGACACACCACAGCAAAGGTGGTTTGTACCTTAGAATTGTGACTGACAACACCAGTCATGAGTCCCCAGCCAGGACTTGGTACTGTCAACCACCTATTCCTTCCTTTCCAAATTCCACTTTTTGTAATAATGTCACTAAGCACAGTCACACTCAGGAGGCCACTGGGGGGAAAAAGTGTGTGTGTGTGTGTGTGTGTGTGTGTGTGTAAATTCTTCAAGGAGCTTTGTCTCTTCCTACTGGATTTCCTACTTCCTTATTTGGACATTTTTCTACCCATGTTGATTTGTGGGTGCTTATTTCATACTTTAGTAAATGATTCAACATCACGTTATCATACTTCAGCAGACAGGAGCATTTCATCCTGGCTCCAGATCTAGCTGTCATTCTTGGGGTTTCGTTTGATTTTGTTGTCATTGCTACTTTGTTTTTGCTTTTTTTTTTTTTTTTTTTTTTTGAGACAAGGTCTTTGTATGAAGCCTTGGCTGGCCTGCAACTCATTATGCAGACCAGGCTGGCCTTCTTCTCACAGAGGCAAACTCCACCTCCATGCCCTGCAAATGCCAGGATCAAAGGTCTGTACCACCATGCCCAGCTCTGTTTCACATTTTTAAGTTCTCTTACTAGGTAAGTACTTCCTTAGGTATGGTTGTGTTTTCTCCTTTCTCATTAGGAAATTTCCATTTTTAAAGGAAATGTTTGCTAGGTACGCATCTAACAAAAGATGGGGAAAAAAAGAAAATGCAAAACGTTAAAAAGTAAGCAAGGAGAGATCAAACAAGCCAGTCAATAAATGGCCAAATGAATGAGCGGACAGTTCTTAATAGATGAAGTGGAAATGGTTGACAGTCTTTGAAAAACGTGTTAGCCTTACTAACCATCAGAGAAGCACAGCTAAGAGCTACATTGAGACTGCATCTCACAAGTCAGAAGAGTAGCCATTTAGGAGACAAATAACAAATGTGGACCACAATGTGACCTAAGGGACCCTGTATGCTGTTGGTAGGAATGTAGCTACTGTAATCATTGCTGGGGACAGTTGAAAAGCAGAAGGACCACATGACCTAGCTATGCCACTGGCAAGCACTTAGTTGACAGGTTCTAAGTCAGCACATCACAGAGATCCACCCTGTCAGTGCTTACTGCAGCCCCATTCACAGAATCTAAGTTAAGGAATCGACTTCAAGACTTAACAAGAGAAGAGCGAAGAAAGGCAATATGGCGAATATGCCCAGTGAAATTTGGTTTCCAAAAGTAAGGAGGAATGGAGTGGTGTCATTTGCAGAAAACGATGAGACTGGAGACCCGTCAGAGAGTTCAGACAGTCTCGGAAGCAGGTAGCAGATGGCTTCTCCCTTGGTAAATACTATATTTCATGCAGTTGCATAAACTAATGTATGCACATATGACAGGAAAATCCCAATGATACTGTGGGGGACAAAGGGGATGATGAACAGGGAATGAAGGCATCGGAGGGGAAGAAAGCCAAACGCTCAAAGGGTGCTATAAACCAGCATAAAATAATCTTATGAAAATCGTTAATACAAAGAAATTCCTCCTTCTGTCTTTGGTGCTGTTTCTTCTCTGTGATTCGATAACCTAAGCACATGTGACTTACGTTAAAAGGCCGGGAAGTTTTGGCAAAGTCTTTTGCCCTGATGGGTCAGCTGAATGAGTGTTATCTTGATTATCTCACTGCGAGGTTCAAAAGCAGTGACTGAGTCACAGGACCAAGTCAGAGTCCGTCCAAGTGGAGATCAATTGTCAGGAGAGAGCTGAGCTGCTTAGAAATATTTTCAAATATCAGACTCGAATCTTCTCAAACCAACAGGAAATTAAAGTCCGCTACAAATGCCTTTATCAAGATGCATGGCTCAGAATGCTTGAAAATGGTAGAATGGATGGCAGCCTGATTCCTGAGCTTGGTGTGTGATTGAGTTGGTTTTTCCCCATGCCTTTTCTCTTCTGCTTTCTTGGTTTCTTATAAACTTCTACAGACGTCCTTCAATTTTCATCCCTCTAGCCTGTCTCTTCCTCTTGTCACCTTCCCCTTTCTCTCCTCCTTGCCATTAAAAATGTAATTATCAAGTTTCCACAATATATAACATACTCTTCTCTGTGCCCTTCTCTTTGCTGTGGCCAAATTCCTGATAAGAAACAGTGAGAGGGAAAAAAGGGGTTGTTGGTGTGATGTTTTTGTATACTGTGTGGAGATGTGTCTCTGTCCTTTCTTGCCTGACTAAGGCACCTTCTGATGGATTAAAATAAAAAGCCTATGGTCTATAGCAAAAGGCAGAATAGTCAGGTGATCCTTCAGGACAGAGAGGAACTCTGGGAGAGCCAGAGGTGGGAGGATTCACCACCCAGACTTGGAGGAAGTTGGACTTATGAAACCGAGGATAGGTAACTAACCAATCATGTGGAAGACATAGAATAATATAAATGAGTTAATATAAGTTGGCATATTAATTTATATATACATTATATATATGACATAAATTGGCATGAAAGAGCTGAGATGCTTAAAAATATTTTCAAATATCAGACTCAAATCTTCTCAGACCAACAGGAAATTAAACTCCTTTATCAAGATGCACAAACCAGAATAATTCAAAGGAGCTCTTTAAATAAGGAGCTAGTTGGGTACAAGCCTAAGCTAAGGCCAAAAACATTGTCAATAAATATAAGCCTCGTTATTACGAGCTGGGGTGGATGGGCTGGAGAGATGGCTCAGTGGTTAAGAGCACTGATTGTTTTTCCAGAGGTCCTGAGCTCAATTCCCAAAGACCACATGGTGGCTCACAGCCATCTGTAATGGGATCTAATTATTTCTTACAGCAGCAGTGTACTCACATACATAAAATAAATAAATAAATCTTTAAAAAAGAGGAGTTAGGGGTTTAGCTCAGTGGTAGCTCAGCTCCTAAAGGAAAAAAAAAAAAAAATAGAGCTGGCGTGGGCATAGAAAGGCCAACAGTCCCAGGAGTTATTTTGTCTTTAAGTTTGGGAGGATGCCTGGCGTTATGGTGGGGAAGATATGGCTGCTGGAGCCTTGACAGAGTCAAGGAAGCAGAGAGAGGACAGGCAGCACATCTGAATCATCACGGTTCTCCCCCAGGAACTCACTTCCTCCAGCAAGGTTTCCACCTTCTAAAAGTTCCATAGCCTTCCAAACTGCCATCACCAGCTGGGATGTTCAAATATAAGAGCTATGGAGGGAATGTTCTACTCAAACCATGATGGGTACTACAGTTCTTCTGTCCTCTAACCTCTGATCATGACGCAACGCATCTCATATCAAAACCCAGTTTCCATGGTAACTCACGCCTTTAATCCCAGATCTTGGGAAGTAGAGGCAGGCAGATTTTTTCGAGTTCAAGGCCAGCCTGGCCTACATATCTGACCAGGCCAGCCAGAGCTACATAGTGAAATCCTATCTCAAGAAGAGCCTGTCATGGTGCTGCAAACCTTTAGCTACAATTCTCAGAAAGCATGTGTTACTCAGGGCAGATTTATTTCTGTGCATTTCTGGTCAGCCAGAGGTACTTAGTAAGATTTTGTCCCAAACAACAACAAAAACCCAGTTCTTTCTTTCTCTGTCACATTTCACTAAACAATCCTGAGCGTTACCTTGTTAATGGAGACAGTCTCACAATGCATTTAAGGCTGGTTTTGAACTTGTGATCTCCGCTCCTTAGCTTCCTGAATGCTAGGATCATTGTGTTCCGTCACCCCTGATTCATGTATTCATTTCCTTAGGCTAATGTAACAGAATACTGTAGCCTACGGAGCTTCAGCACAGGAATTTGTTTTCTTCCGGTTCTGTCGGGTCTTAGGCTCCTCCGGCTGCACGTGTGCCGCTTCTCTCTAAGAAAGCACCTGAGGGCCTGACGGTCCGCTCAAGAAACTGTTTTCAATATTGGAGATTTTTGCCAAGCGAATTGTTTTAAATATACTTTCCTGGCTAGAGAAGTTGATAGTCTGGGGCTGGAGAGAGGCCTCAGTGGTAAAGAGCACCAGCTGCTTTTCCAGAGGATTCAGGTTCGATTCCCGGCACTCACAAGGCAGCCCTTAACCAACCATCTGTGACTCCAGTTCCTAGGGAATTTGTGTTCCCTTTTGTCTCCTTTGGCACCAGGCACACATATGGCACAGTGACATACATTGAGGTAAAACATCCATACACATAAAAAATATAATAAATTTTTAAAAATTAAAAAAAAAAAACAAAACCCTATGATCCATCCGGCTCATTGAATTGTATAGACTTTGTGCCTGGTTAATTTCTGTGTGTGATGTTTTTATCTGCAAATTTTATAATAAACTTTATAGAAATAAATCTTTAGAAAGCTATAGGTAAAAGATACTTGCTCATTTCTTTCATATGTATGTGTATATATATATATATATATATATATATATATATATATATATATATATATATATATGATATCCATTTAAAATTATATATACTCTCAATACCTGAACTATATATTGTCAGCATGCATACCCACTCAAGACGAGTCCTGAGGTATGTGGAGTAACAGGTAGATATTTCTTCTGCCATGCTGCTGTGGAGATGAGCTATCTGAGCACTCCGAATCAGCTGGTCACCAGACATGGGAGCGATCTATTCCCCGGCAGTACTCTACCCAAACTGGACCCAACAAGTTGGCTCCATATAAACAGGAGCCCTGGAGCTCCTCAGAGCATCTACTGAGCAAACACACACACAGGATAGGGAGCATGAACCTCCACTGGGACTTGACTGCCAGTCCTATTTTGTCTGAGATGGCCAATGATGACCTTTGAGAACAGTGCTTTAAGGTCAGGATGACAGACATGCAGTGTGAGGACCAATACAAGGTTGCTTGCTGGTAGCTGCTAAAGGAACGGTCCCGTTAGGGACTGGCGTCCAGCTGTTAAAGCCAGCTGGCATGGAGCACAGCTTCTGGATACATTGTTAAGGTTTCCCAGGTGACGCCTGTATGGACTCGGGATTGACTTATAAATTATGTGTAAAGAACTGGCATCTTCTTCCCTCTGACTCGGAGACTGATATACCAAAAAGCGAGTTTCATGTCACCCCCCAGGCTCAAACTTCAGTGTCAATAGGTTGCACGTTCTGAGCTCCGCTCCTACAGCCGTCTCAAGGCGGCAGTGAAGGCAGGGCTGCAGCTCATCCCAGCCTGACCAAGCGCCTCTTCTCTTTGATGTTACCTTTATTTGCTATGGTTACTACTTTTGACCCAGAGACTTTATGCTACCAAGAGCCAAGTGTAGGCTTAGAAATATCTGAGTAGTGTCTCAATGAAGGCTCTGCTGGTTCCCTCCCCCCCAACCCCCTCCCCCGTGCTCGGGCACGAATCATTTTCACTGGTTAAACTGCCTAAGACAAAAGCCCGAGAAAGTGATTGCTTTTTTTCTTTAAATTAGTGCAACTCTATGAGGAAATCAAGGTAATGCGACATGCAGGCTTATTTATCTCTATAGAGTAGAAAGAGGGAGGAAGAAAGGACACATTTCTCAGGTGATGCCTAGTTACAGGCCGGCCTGTTGACAGCTGCTGACTTGGTTCAGACACTGTAGCTGGAGATGAGGTTTGGAGGTCTTCAGGTACTCCACATACCCACAAAGGAAAACCCATATGATTCTCTTTGAGACATACCCCAAGTTCCTTTTCAACGGGATTATTGTTAGAAATTCCAGAAAGGAAGACATCAAATTATAGACCATTACACACATCCCCTCTGGAAGAAAATCAAGAGTATAGATTCTTGGGTCTATCTACATAGCTCTTGTATACCAAGTGTCTTGGTAACGCAGGGAGAGTCAGAAAAATTCCCTGCCTTCCTTTGTGGTGACAAAGTGGAGTGTGCCTATTCAGGGACCTATGACATTTTAGCTTTCTGAAGTCTTTCTGGTTGTAGAAGGGTCATAAAGATGTGAACTTTCTGAGGCTAAAGAGAGTTGGGATGGTGATCGGGGCCTGGGAGAAAGCAGCCAGCACATTGTACTGGGAAGTTTGTGATTTGATGGAAGCTTGCTAGGTAGCCACCAGACATAAGGAAGAACCCTGGGGCTGATGACATCACTGGGCCTTCCAAGAACTCTGCAAGGGCCAGAAGAGAAAGTGGTTTGGGGGATCTAGGCAGGTCTGACTTAGTAGGAGCTGAGGCCCCTGCTAACCCACAGCCCATCAGGGAAAGACAGGGAGTGAATGCCCAACCTCAGTCGCCCTTTCCTCTGATCTCTGCTGGACTTCCCTCTGGCTGAACCCAGCAAGAACTCCGCAAGCAGAAGAGTCCAGTCATGCAGCCACGGGGGTCAACCTTCTAGGACAGGATGGATGGTAGCCAGTGGAAGGAACTAGGGAGCAGGGGGAGGCTACATCCCCCATACCTACCCCCAAATAACACATTCTCAAACACGCCTGCAATGCACTCGCTGCCTTCCGGGCTGCGTGGTCATGTGATCCAGCAAAAGGTTCTGCACAATATTCCACTTTGTTCTTGCTGCTCTGATTCTTGGACTTAAGGAACCCTATAGACACTAGGTGTTAAGCTAATGGAGTAATTTAGCCATGTTCGGGTCCTTCAGGCATCACTAAGACTACCCGGTCTTTAGTGCCTTGGCGTCTTTACGCCAGCAAAGCCGTCCGGTAACCTCAATAGCATCAGCTACAGCCAGTCCGCCGGCTTGTGTTGATCTTCCTCTCTTCCTGCGGTGGAACGTCAGCGAAGTGGCAGGAAGCCTGCTCACCAAGAGCCGGGTTGATTGCTTTGGAAACCCAGCCCTCTTCTGGAATTTAATAAAAACCACCCCCTAGATGCAGGGTGGGGGCACTAACTCTTTAAATGATGCTTTTCTTTAGCGGGGGGGTTTGAACGGGGGTGTATGGGGGGGGCGGAATTGATGCCAGTAAGAGAAAGAAAAGAATTTGGTTTTTCAAAGATGGAAGAAAATGTTTTTAATTTACAACTTTGCTAATTTAATTCCCCTCCACCAAATTCTTTGATGGCTATCTGTGCCGAGGGAGCAAACTTCAAATGCTTCAGCTACAGAGCTGCCTTGGTTTTTCTTACCAAAGTTTCAGTGTGCCCTTTTAGTTCTTTCAGCAAACTGGTTGACGTGGCTGACATTTTCTGGGCAGTACCAGGTATATCTCCACACTCGGCTTCTTCGTGCCTCGGCCAGGGGTTCCCAGTACAAGACAAACTTTAGCACTGAGGACATTTTTTATTGTTACCCCGGGACAGGTAATGTTGCTGGCATCTGTCTACTGGGTAGAATTTAGGAGGGTACGGATAAATATTTTTCAGTGTTCAGGGAAACCCCTTCATTGTCTGGCGCCTCCCCCATCCCCCAACTGAGGTTGACAAGCTTCCCTCACACTGAAATCAGATTCTTAACTGGTGTCAAAGCCTGCACCACTCAAAACACTGGCCACTTACAACATGTGGCTTTACATTTTTTATTACATTTATTTAGTGTGTATGTGTGTTTGTGTGTGTGTGTGTGTGTGTGTGTGTGTGTGTGTGTGTGTGTGCTTTTGGGCATGTACCATAACGTACATGTGAAGTTCAAAGGAGAACTTTCAAGAGTTAATTCTTCTACTACAAGGGCCCTAGGGATTAAAATTGGGTCATCAGGCTTGGCAGCAAGTTTCTTTACCAGCCAAGCCATCTCAAAGGCTGTGTGGCTTTTGATCCCTTTAAATGCAGGTGGTCCAAATTCAAGTGTGTGGTGTCAAATGCTAGCCTAGTTTCTAAGAGCTCATATGAACCATGGAATGTCATTGTTTTGTTAATAATTTTCTCATGGATTACATGTTGAGATAATAATATTTTGAACATCATGGCTTAAATAAAATGTTACTATGATTAACTTTATGTCTTACTAGTTTATTAACTAAGAAACTTAATTCTATATAGGCCAATTGGTGTTCTTTATCCATCAATACTAGCCTAGTTCAGAGACAGGCAATTTTTCTGTAAAGGCCATATTCAGTCTGGGCCATTTCTCTTTGTCTTTATCTTGGTCACTCCTACCTCATCTATTGCCACTTCAAAACATATCAATCTTTAGAAACAAACATAAAGTCCTTGAGACTTTTAAAATATATATATACACACGAATCTTAAACTATAAAAACAGTTCTTTAAGAGGGCTCAGCAGGTAAAGGTGTTTGCTGTGTGTAGGGTTTCAGACCAGGGACAAGGGACTGAGGTGCATATTTTACATGCCAAAGCAAACCTGGCCTCCAGGTTCTCCCAGCATCCTTCAGTCCCTACCTGGTATACCCAGCCCTTTACTCTGATCAGGAACTCCAGGAACTGGGCTGCCTCTCCCCTAGAGGCTCTTACCTATGTAATCTAAACATTTGGTATCCCTTCCCCCCACTTCTTTCCTCTCTCTCTCTCTCTCTCTCTCTCTCTCTCTCTCTCTCTCCCTTCTCTCTTTCTTCCCCTCCCCCCCTTCCTGTAACCATGCGACTTCTTCCCTGGCCTCTTTCCTTAGGACCAGTGAACTCACCCGAGAGTGGCTTCCCAATAAACCTGCCTTTATATATACTCTAATTTGACTTGAATTGGCTCATTTCATGGGCAGAAAATAACTTGTCACCTAGAAATCTGACAATTTGAGTTTGGTTCCTTGAACCCAATTAAAGATGGAAGGAGAGAATCCCACAAAGTTGTCCTCTGACCTCCACATGCATGCCATGACATTTGTATTCCCTGCCTCCGACATCATGTATGTGTACATCCTTGTACACACACACACACACACACACACAGACAGACACACACACACACACACACTAACCTTAAACTTACAACTTGAAGTATTACCATATATTCATTGTACAAAATAATGGGTTTCATCGTGACATTTTTGCAAATGCATGCTATACCCTTTGTCACAAAGGTGAACCCTTTAATGCTCACCCTCCCATTTCTAGTCCTTTGCTTTGCACCGAGCTTCTGAGCTAGGAAGCAGGCCTTGGCTTCTGATATGGCCTGTGGCTATAACTGGTGAACCCAGGGAAGTTGGTTGGCCCTGGAAGCTGCCCCACCTCTGTCCTTTGGAATTCTCTTTAAGTTCTGGAAAGCACATCTCAGCCCTCTCTAAACCCTGCCTCCCAGATGTAGATCCAGCAGTACGGCTGAGCTAAGATGGCAGTACCACACCAGGCCATGGCTCTGCTGACCTTGCTCTCCGTGAGTGTGCACCTTCTCTGTCTCTACGAAGAGCAAATGGAGACTGGGTGTGAGTGTGAGCACATTCACCACAAGCAGTACTCAGCACTTGCTCCATGGACCCCATTCTTACCCTGTTGTCAAAGGCATCACTTTGCTGGGACTAAACATGACAAGTGTTAAAACTACTTTGACCCACACCGAGGGGAAAATAGGAGGACCCTGGTTATTCTCTGTGCTGCCAATGATTATTTTTAAAGCCAGAGTCTCATCGAATTACCTTATAAAATCTATAGAATTATGCTGAACCACTTCCAAGCAGTTGATTGTTTTTCCAGGGAGTTACATCCCATCCATGCATAAGTGTGTATATGTTGGCAGCTTGGAATTAACAGTGTATTTTTTCAAGCTCTAAATTCCTTTCAAATGGGAACGAAGTGTTCTCCTGACCCGTCCCACACTCCGTATTGCTGCCGACATCTGCAACTAATTGATGATCTATAAGTCAAAACTGTGACCAATGCAGAAAACCTTTAGCAAAGCCTGCCTGGGCTTGGCTAGCCCTCCTCAGTACATTTCATATTAGACTGGAAGACCTGCCTTTTAACTGCCCAACCGAGAACCAAACAGTAGCGCTGAGTGTTTACCAGACATCAAACAATAACATGATTAGATAACAGACTCACCAGTGAAAATCTAATTTAGAACCTTTAAGATTTTTCTTTTTTTACAATTTGGATTTTTTTTAAAAAAAAAATCTAGACCTTTCTTGAGAGGTATAAAAAAATTATATGATCAGCATGCAATTTCAGTGGCTGAAGCAACTCTCTATGTTGGCAACATTAAATTATGACCATCTGGATATCGGAAGTATATAAATGGCACTTTAAGAAATCACAGGAAAGCTGGGCATGGTGGCACACACCTTTAATCCCAGCACTTGGGAGGCAGAGGAAGGCAGATCTCCAGCCTGGTCTACAGAGTGAGTTCCAGGCTAGCCAAGGCTACTCAGAGAAACCTTGTCTCTGGTGGGGGAAAAGCCAACCTAGCATCCTGAGAGAGAAGTTGGGACACATAGCCTCCAGCTGTGCCCTAGCTCTGCTGTTTATCTGTTGGCCCTTTTCAAAAGGTGGCCCTTTAAAGAGAGGTGCTTGACATACTGACACTATGTCTGTGAAGGCTACTGACAAAAAGCTACAAAATACAGTCTAAACAGCAACAATATTTTTTTTAATGAAGACAATGGAATTTGTAGCTATTTGTGTTTATTCACTGGCCCCCCCCCCACCTTATTCTAAAGAATATATAAGGGCTGGAGAAACAGCTAGACAGTTAAGAGCACTGACTGTTCTTCCAAAGGTCCTGAGTTCAGTTCCCAGCAACCACATGGTGGCTCACAACCATCTGTAATGAGATCTGATGCCCTCTTCTGGTGTGTCTGAAGACAGCTACAGTGAACTTACAAATGAATCCAAAAGAGAGAGAGAGAGAGAGAGAGAGAGAGAGAGAGAGAGAGAGAGAGAGAGAGAGAGAGAATAGTTAAATAAATACATACATCTATTTAACTTTCTTTAGAGCCAAACACACACAACTGCCTGTGTGAGCAGCCTTCCTTAACTATCAGTCACATTCAGATACCCTTTTGCATTTCCTCTGCCCGGGCCTCAGCTTTAGGTCAGTCCCAACTCCCTGCAGCTGAGTCTCAGTCTCTCAGCAGCTTTGTCTGTCTCTGAGCTGTGCTACAGCTGATTCTACATCTTTTGTCTAGCCACCCTAAACATACCCTACAAAGTTGATATAAGACCCAAATTGAGTCTTATCTATTTGAGGCTCCCATGAATGAGACAAGAGATTGGGGATCGATGCAAAAACAAGAGGTTTAATAGTCTAGTGCACTGTGGTGGCCTACATCCAGAGAAGAGGCAACCTCGAAAGGCTGTTACAAGCAGTTTTTATACTTTAGGGGTACAGGTTACATCAGCAAGGTTACAGTTTAAACTTATTGGCTAAGCATGTTGGCCTTTGAATCTATTGGCTAGCAAGTATATGACAGGCATTCGAACTCTATCTTGGACTAGACGGTCAGGTGACTATCAGTCAGTCTCTCTCCAGAGAATTGTTTATTCAAGGAAGTCCCTTAGGCCCTGGTGGGGTGGGCTGCTGGGCCATTGTGGGGTGGGAGGGTTGAAAATTTCTCACTACTATCACTGGAAAATTCTGGTCTCTGCTGGAGTTTGTCCCCAGTGCCACATGAGCAGAGCATTTTGGGACACACCTGTACCCCCAGCATCAAAAGGTAGACTCAGGAAGACAAGTTCAAGGTCCTGAGCTACATATAGAGTTTGAGGTCATATTGAGCTATTGAGACCCTGTTAGAGAAGGAGAAGGAGAAAGAAGTGAATGGGGAGGAGGAAGAAGAGGAGGAAGGAAGGAGGAAGAGAGGAAACAAGGAAGGGGCGAGGGTGGAGAAGCCCAGTGTGGTGGTGCATGCCTTTAATCCCTGCACCTGAGAGGCAGAGGCAAGTGGATTCTTGTGAGCTCAAGTCCAGCCTGGCCTACAAAATGAATTCCAGGACTCCCAAGGCTACACAGAGAGTCTAGGGGGGAAAAGGGGGTGGGGTGGGGAGGAAGGAGAAAGGAAAAGAAAAGAGAGGAGAGACAGGGGAATGGCTCAGTGGGTAAGAACACTTGGTACCTGAGTTCAAATCCTCAGTGTCTATGTAAAAAGTAGGCTATGTTCCCATGTGGGCCTGTAATCCCGTCGTGGGGGTTGGAAACAGGGGGACTGCTGAGCATTGCTGGCTGCCAGCCTATGCACAGAATGACAAGGTTTCAGAGAAATAAGGCAGTGCTACAGAGAAAGCCACCCTGTGCCGGCCTATGGCCTCTGCACAGCAGCACATACAGAGATGAATGGACACACAGATGCATAAACCACATGCTGAAAACTACCCAGCCGTTTTCATGAGATGCTGTAAAACCAAAACAACGGATTTTTTTTTCCTTCTGTTTATTTACGACCCATGAGATTCAAACTCAGATTACATGTAAAAGATTTCTTTGAGCTGAATGTGGTGGTGACAATCTTCAACCCTAGCACTCTGGAGGCAGAGGCAGGCCGACCTCTGAGAATTCAAGGCCAGCTTATTCTATATAGTGAGTTCCAAGACAGCTAGGGAGACATGGTGCCATCT